>NC_059263.1:8808856-8828856 GCF_017591435.1 Portunus trituberculatus | reverse complement strand
CACCTGTCACTCTCATCACACTCTCACTTTCACCTGCTTGAGCCTCACTCGTCTATATAAGAGTAATGAGTTAGCGTGTGGTGATGGTGAGTGAGTCAGCGTGTGGTGATGGTGAGTGAGTCAACGTGTGGTGATGGTGAGTGAGTCAGCGTGTGGTGATGGTGAGTGAGGGAGTAGTGTGGTGATGGTGAGTGAGGGAGTAGTGGTGATGGTGAGTTTGCGTGTGGGGATGGTGAGTGAGTCAACGTGTGGTGATGGTGAGTGAGTCAGCGTGTGGTGATGGTGAGTGAGGGAGCGTGTGGTGATGGTGAGTGAGGGAATAGTGGTGAGACGATATGGTATGGAGATGGTGGATGGTGGATGGTGAACGAGTGAGGAGTGTATCAAGTAATAATAATAATAATAAATAATCGTTAGTGTGGTCTGTAATAAGTCAGGTGTTGTAATCAGTGTTGTAATTACATTCAGGTTTTATAATTAGTGTTGTAATAAGATACAGGTGTTGTAATTAGTGATAGACAGCAAAGAGGGCAGGTCGTAACGAGGCGGCGGTAGCGCTGGCCATCATAAACGTGACAGAAAGACAATGCAACACTGAACGATAGAAAAAGAAATACAGTAATAAGTAATACATATTAAAAAAAATGTCATTGATTATCGTCAGCACCGCAGTGTGTTAAGTTATAGAAGAGTAACTCAATCACACCATTACAGGAACACTTACGTACGTGGGAACGCTGCGGACGGCGAACGGCGGCACAAACACTCACCTGGAAAGAGAGAGAGAGAGAGAGAGAAAAGTGAATCAGTGACGAGTGAATGTTGGTGTATGTCGGAACATTAATGAAACAACGACTAACACATCAGGCTAGCATTCACGTGGCAGTCCCTAGCTGAAACACACACACACACATACACACACACACACACACACGTTAGTCCCATCCATATATTAACCTTACAATTTTCAAGGCTAATTTTCTTTCTTTTCATAGGCCAAACCACAAAACTACACAACAAAATGCGAACCTTAGTGCAGCGTCTACCGTTGGTGATGGCCTCAAGTGTAGCTTCTGCTGCTGGTGAAAGAAGGAAAGAAGACCCAAACTTCGCCGAGGAAATAGTTTAATAATAGAAAAGCATCTATTTGTACAGAGGTTCGCTACTCCTGCAAAGTGGCGGGGTGAGGGTGGCCTTGTCGCAGCGGTCAGCAGCACACAGGCGACACACCATCACGAGATCCACGGAACTTTTGATTGTTTGGGACACGGGACCAAGCGGCTACTGCTCACCCGTATTACGGGGCGGGGGTGTAGGCCGGGACGGGGCTGTAGGCTGGAGCGTGGCTGTAGGCTGGAGCATGGCTGTAGGAAGGTGCGGGGCTGTAGACGGGGTACTGGGCCTCTACGGAATAAGTGACCTCCGCCACGAAGCCCGAGTCGCCGCTGACGTAATAGTTGACGTGCTGCAGGCGGCCGTCGGGCAGCTGCACGTAGTAGGAGCCCTTGGTGTCGTAGCCGTCACGAGTCTCCTGGTGGCCGTAGTCGTTGCCGAGGCTGTCTCGCACTGCGTAGTCGAACACGTAGCGGGGCACCTCCTGTGTGGGGCGGGGCGGAGCGGGGCAGAGTGATGGGGAAATGCAACACCAAACAGAGACACAACACACCAGCTTCAGTGCCTCACACACAGCGAGGAGCAACACTCACGTTATAGGCGGGGGTGGGTCTGTAGGCGGGGTCGGCGTCGTAGCTGGGCACGGAGTACGCGGCCAGGGGACCAGAAGGGGCAGCGAGGGCCGTAGCCACCAGGGAAACAGTCACCAGGAGCTGCAGACATCACCAGGTCACTCCAACAACACTGCCTGTCACACCCGCCCTCACCACCACAGGGGCACACTGAGAGCACTCTTCAGGTGCCCCAGGGGCGCCTCACTCCTCAATAACATAATTTACACATTTATCAAACAACACCTAAAGAAGCAACACCCCAGAACACCCACCCTGTGACACGCACTTGTGCCCACACCACCCTAGGAGTGGAGAACACTCAGGGAACACTTCACACAGGGGCGCCTCTTAGCCTTCCCTACCACAGAAGCTTAAAAAATGTATTGAGTGTTGTGACTGACTGAGAAACAAGAGAACTGGATACCTTTCGCTACACTAATAGATATTCACCAACTCCTAACACCCTTGACCTCATGTTTGACCCGTGACCCAAGCTGTGGAGGCGTGACCTGACTTGGTGTACCTTCATGGTGTTGTCTGTGCGGCGGTGAATACAGGAGTGGTGATCACCAAGCGAGTTTGGCTTATATACCGACGAGAAGGAGAGAGGGAGAGTGTGGCGAGACGGACGGGGTGGGGAGGAGGAGGAGGAGGAGGAGGAGGAGGAGGAGGAGGAGGAGGAGGAGGAGGAGAGAGAGAGAGAGAGAGAGAGAGAGAGAGAGAGAGAGAGAGAGAGAGAGAGAGAGAGAGAGAGATTACGATAAGAGAATTTTGGTAAATATAGATTTGGTGAAATATTGAAGAAGAGAGGTATTAGCTAGAAATGTTTTTATTATTTTATTATTATTTTTTATATAGTATAACCTAACCTAACCTAACCTAACCTATCCTTGCCTACCCTGCCCTACCCTAGCCTACCCTAGAGACTATTAGTGTGATGAGAAGCCTCCACCACGGAGCCCCATGAGTGGTGGCCTTTGTGGTGGCGACTTAACTAATCTAACTAACCTACCCTAACCTAACCTAACCTAACGAGACTGAGTGTGTCAGCAGCCACCGCCACGAGGCCCCATCAGTGGTGGCCGTGTGGCGGCGACCTAGCTAACCTAACCTAACCTAACCTAACCTAACCTAATCTAACTAAACCTAACCTAACCTAACCTAACGAGACTGAGTGTGTCAGCAGCCACCGCCACGAGGCCCCATCAGTGGTGGCCGTGTGGCGGCGACCTAGCTAATCTAACCTATCCTATCCTAACCTAACCTAACCTAACCTAACCTATCCTAACCTAACCTACTCGAGAGACTGTGTATCTCTACCGCCACGAGGCCCAACCAGTGGTGGCCGTGTGGCGGCGACCTAGCTAACCTAACCTATCCTAACCCAGCCTATCCTATCCTAACCTAACCTACTCGAGAGACTGTGTCACTACCGCCACGAGGTCCCATCAGTGGTGGCCGTGTGGCGGCGACCTAGCTGACCTAACATAACATAACCTAACCTATCCTATCCTAACCTTTCCTAACGAGCCTGAGTGTGTGACCACCGCCACGAGGCCCCATCAGTGGTGGCCGTGTGGCGGCGACCTAGCTAACCTAACCTAACCTAACCTAACCTATCCTATCCTATCTTAACCTATCCTAACGAGACTGAGTGTGTGACCACCGCCACGAGGCCCCATCAGTGCTGGCCGTGTGGCGGCGACCTAGCTAACCTAACCTATCCTAACCCAGCCTATCCTATCCTAACCTAACCTACTCGAGAGACTATGTGTCTCTACCGCCACGAGGCACCATCAGTGGTGGCCTGTGTGGCGGTGACATAACCTAATCTATCCTACCCTAACCTAACCTATCCTATCCCACCCCACGCTACCTATGTGGCTTGCGTAGTGGTGCGCAGTGGCGCAGGCTCAGAAACACTCGATGCACACTTTGTAGGTGAGTAAGGCTAAGCTCACGGCCTGCGCACACTGAACTAGGCGATCAACAAAGCAGAGGCCACACAGGCGGGCCCCGCCCACGCCCTTCTCTCCCGGCGGGGCCTCCTTCCCCTGCTTAGAGGGGGACGGAATGGGAGGGTGCATGACAAGGCCATCCCGTCCCCCCGCAGAGGAACTCCCGCTGGGCTCTCCCCTTCTTTGACGGAGGAGAGCCTGGGGAGGTCTCCACCTTTCTCCCTCCCGAGGTCACGGTGTATGACCTCGGGGCTCAGGCTGGGCACAGTCTCGCCAGCCTGATGGGCTTGTCCTGTTTTCTGCCGCAGGTTGGGCTGGGGAGGTCTCCATCTTTCTCCCTCCCCGAGGTCACGGTGTATGACCTCGGGGCTCAGGCTGGGCACAGTCTCGCCAGCCTGTTGGGCTTGTCCTGTTTTCTGCCGCAGGTTGGGCCGGGGAGGTCTCCATCTTTCTCCTTCCCCGAGGTCACGGTGTATGACCTGCTGTACTGAAGGGGAAGCGTTCTCGCCAGCCTGTGGGGGTAGGCTGGGTTTTGATTCACCAGCCTGTGGTGGCAGGCTGGGCTTTGATTGACCAGCCTGTTGGGATTGGCAGGGCTTTGACTGGCCAGCCTGTGATGACAGGCTGGGCTTTGACTGGCCAGCCTGTGGTGGCAGGTTGGGCTTTGACTGGCCAGCCTGTGGTGACAGGCTGGGCTTTGATTGGCCAGCCTGTGGTGACAGGCTGGGCTTTGATTGTCCAGCCTGTGGTGACAGGCTGGGTTTTGTTTCATCTGGTGGTGAGGGCAGGCTGTAGTTTATGCCGCTGGGCTGTTGAGGAAGGCTGGCATTCTGCTCTGGTTTCTGTGCCTCCTTCTGCTCCTGCTGGGATGGCCTTGGCTCCTCCAGGGGCCTCCTGCTGTGATAGGCTGCCACAGGTGATGGGCCTCGGCTCCCAGGGGCACCGCCACCATCCTCAGCCAGGTGTCCCTCAAGGCTGAGGAACAGCGATGAGCGGCGCCCTTCAGTGTTGGCCTTCAGATCGGCCAGCAGATCCCCCAGCGGGATCTCTAGACGGGCCACGAGGCACGATCCCGCCAGGAGGTCCATCCTGACGGGCGTGGCGCCGTCCTTCTTACTCAGCCTGCCGACACGCACTGAGATCCTCCGGGCAGAGCTGTGTGCCTGCCCGCTCCCCGCGGTGGGGAAGGTGAAGGCGCCCACAAGGCGCCGGCGTCCCTTTCTGCCGCTACGGGCAGGCACAGGTGAGGCGGTCCACGCCGCCGCACCGGCCCACCACCTGGAGGTGGGCCGACACCCTCAGAGAAGTGCACAGCTGACCCATGGTTTGGCTGTCCTGTTTTTCTTTCCTTACTTTGATGTAAATGAAAATGTTTCCTGTTTTGTCAAAATGTGTTCAAACAAGATGGCGGCTGAAACGCTGCCCGCACTCACTGCTTCATTTCCTTCTCTCGCTGATACCTTCACAAAAATGTACCCACTTATGTTGGACGGTGCACACATAGTTATGCTTGTTATGGTACATGAGGTGAGGCTAATGTTACGTCAGGTAAGGTCAGGTCAGTAGTGGCGTGGATGCATGACAGGCGGTGGGACGTGTTTTACTTGCATCAGTGCCTGGCTCACCTGATGCACGGGGAACACAGTGGCGGCGCGGCCACAGGTCAATGAGCTTGTTTAGCGATGGTGCTGTGTGAGTGACGCAGGCAGGGGCGCGCTGGCAGTGTTCCATTGAAGAGACAGACGTTGTTGTGTGTTTGGCGATGGTGCTGTGTGAGTGACGCAGGCAGGGGCGCGCCGGCAGTGTTCCATTGAAGAGACTGACGTTGTTGTGTGTTTGGCGATGGTGCTGTGTGAGTGACGCAGGCAGGCGCGCCGGCAGTGTTCCATTGAAGAGACTGACGTTGTTGTGTGTTTGGCGATGGTGCTGTGTGAGTGACGCAGGCAGGGGCGCGCCGGCAGTGTTCCATTCAAGAGACACACGTTGTTGTGTGTTCCGTGGAGAAGGTAGCTTGTTTGTATACCTGCATTAATGTCCACTTGACGCCTGACGCTTTGGTCTGGCAGTGTACACAACGCTGCAGCTGTTGTGACCACCTTCGAGTAACAACCACAGAAAACGCGACGATGTTGCCACCACCCACATTCCTTCCTCCCGGCTCCAAGCGTACACTGGCCAAAACCGCCACCGGCCCCGCCCAGCCCCTGTCACCGGAACAATTCCACGGAACACAGTAAGGGTGATGTCTCGGCTTTTCCATGTGTTTATAGGTGTTTTCATGACTTTGGGTGGAAAAGGAGGTGGAGGTGGAAGAGGAGAAGGTGGATGGGGAGGGTGATGTAGGAAAGGGAGGGAAGAGAAGGAGGAGTTAGCCAGGAAACGAGTAAAAAAACCTTCTCGGCCTTTGGGAACATTTCATTCTGCCTCATTAATGAGTTGGCATTGTTCTGATGTGTGTAATGTTATCAGCAAAGTGTAGCAAGTTTCATGCCATAATACAATCAAGTCTAGCTATGTTTTTGTTTCTCAAAACAAATGACTGATTAATCATTATAAAAAAATTAACTTTTTTTATTTGCGTTCCAAGGATTGTTTTGATGTTTGCTAAAAGACAAATTTTTATTAGGCATAAGTAAAAAAAAAAAAAAAAAAAAAAACTACACAACAAAAACCTGACCAACTCCATCCAGACTGAGAGAGCAACCCAGCACACAAGACTCATCATCCTTCCAGACTGAGAGAGCAACCCAGCACACAAGACTCATCATCCTTCCAGACTGAGAGAGCAACCCACCACACAAGACACATCAGCTGCACGTCTGCAGGAGGGCCTCGGGAAAGACGCGTCCTCCTCCAGCTGGGAAGGAACACACTCGGAATACTTAGCAGGCCGCCTCAGGGTAAGTCAACACGTAAACAGCCCTTCCTTCATGAGACAGTTCCGTGTGTACAAGTTGCTTCCCCACCCAGTAGTAATGAGGACAAGTAACGCTCACGGAAATAGGAGTCAGGCAATTATCACAGTACAGGAAAGCACAGATGACTCAAAGCAAACTGTCCAGGACAACTTATGGTAAACTAATCACTAATAATAAGTTTGTCCACGTGTAAACCAATCAGTAGACGTGATCTGTGTGGCTGAGCCCTTAGTGCAGCGTCTACCGTTGGTGATGGCCTCAAGTGTAGCTTCTGCTGCTGGTGAGAGAAGGAAAGAAGACCCAAACTTCGCCGAGGAAATAGTTTAATAAGAGAAAAGCATCTATTTGTACAGAGGTTCGTTACTCCTGCAGGCTGGCGGGGTGAGGGTGGCCTTGTCGCAGCGGTCAGCAGCACACAGGCGACACACCATCACGAGATCCACGGAACTTTTGATTGTTTGGGACACGGGACCAGGCGGCTACTGCTCACCCGTAATACGGGGCGGGGGTGTAGGCCGGGACGGGGCTGTAAGCTGGGGCGTGGCTGTAGGCTGGAGCATGGCTGTAGGAAGGTGCGGGGCTGTAGGCGGGGTACTGGGCCTCTCCGGAATAAGTGACCTCCGCCACGAAGCCCGAGTCGCCGCTGACGTAATAGTTGACGTGCTGCAGGCGGCCGTCGGGCAGCTGCACGTAGTAGGAGCCCTTGGTGTCGTAGCCGTCACGAGTCTCCTGGTGGCCGTAGTCGTTGCCGAGGCTGTCTCGCACTGCGTAGTCGAACACGTAGCGGGGCACCTCCTGTGTGGGGCGGGGCGGGGCGGGGCAGAGTGAGGGGGAAATGCAACACCAAACAGAGACACAACACACCAGCCTCAGTGCCTCACACACAGCGAGGAGCAACACTCACGTTATAGGCGGGGGTGGGTCTGTAGGCGGGGGCGGCGTCGTAGCTGGGCACGGAGTAGGCGGCCAGGGGACCAGAAGGGGCAGCGAGGGCCGTAGCCACCAGGGAAACAGTCACCAGGAGCTGCAGACATCACCAGGTCACTCCAACAACACTGCCTGTCACACCCACCCTCACCACCACAGGGGCACACTGAGAGCACTCTTCAAGACATCACCAGGTCACTCCAACAACACTGCCTGTCACACCCACCCTCACCACCACAGGGGCACACTGAGAGCACTCTTCAAGTGCCCCAGGGGCGCCTCACTCCTCAATACCATAATTTACACATTTATCAAACAACACCTAAAGAAGCAACACCCAGGAACACCCAACCTGTGACACGCCCCCCCACACCAACCTGGGGGGCAGAACACTCAATGAACACTTCACCCATGGGCGCCTCTTAGCCTTAAGAAATGTATTGAGTGTTGTGACTGACTGAGAAACAAGAGAACTGGATATCTTTTGCTACACTAATAGATATTCACCAATTCCTAACACCCTTGACCTCATGTTTGACCCGTGACCCAAGCTGTGGAGGCGTGACCTGACTTGGTGTACCTTCATGGTGTTGTCTGGGCGGCGATGAAGGCAGGAGTGGTGATCACCATGCGAGTGTGCCTTTTATACTGACGAGTAGAGAGGAAGAGTGTGGCGAGATTGACGGGGGGGCGGGTAGGAGGAGGAGGAGCAGATAAAATGAAAGACTACGTGAAAAATATGTAAAACAATTCGAGAGAGAGAGAGAGAGAGAGAGAGAGAGAGAGAGAGAGAGAGAGAGAGAGAGAGAGAGAGAGAGAGAGAGAGAGAGAGGGTACGTGTATGGTCATTTGAGACACAACGTAAATGAGAAATTAAAGAAAACCACTGGAAATGTTTGCACAGCAGCTGGTGCTGCTACTGCTACTACTTCTGCTACTACTGCTACTGCTAGTACAACAACAACAACAACAACAACAACAACACTACTACTACTACTACTACTATTACTACTACTACTACTACTACTACCACTACTACTACTAATCACCACTCCAAAACCTTTAATCTTTTCATTTTGTAATCTAAACGAAATCGTCTTTTTTTTTTATTTCTTTGTATACAATTGACTGGATTTCTTCCTTTCCCCGAGACACAAGCCACACAAAAGGAAGTTCTGTATTAGTAAAAGTAAAGTCCATGTGTTTATTACTAATGCCGTACAACTTCCTTCCTTTTATAACATTTTTTTCATATATTTCTATACTTAGCAGACAGTGACATATATCATGAGATCCAAAATAATGAATAACTCTATACACTTACAGTTACCCCTCTAACACTCACCACAGAAAACGAGCAATCTTCAAAACAGGGTAAAGAAAACGATTACTTCCACAGCTCAACTAATTCATTTTAAAGCAACCCTCTTTGTTTTGCATTCTTAACTAAATTTGCTTCCTCTTCTTCCTTCTTAGGGTCTCTACATGTTACCTCTTTCTGCCTCCCTCACTGTCCCTCTCCATTCAGTTTTCAATCTTCCTCTCATTCCTACTCCAGCCATCTCTTGTAACGCCACCACGAGATAGGCTGTCTGGCTGTTCCTTCTACTTTTATCCCTGTCTAAGTTGTTTTTATTTGTCTTCTGTGTCATTTTTCTTTATTTGTCTTTCACTCTTCCTTGTTTGTCTATCTCACTCTTCCTTGTTTGTCTATTTCACTCTTCCTTATTTGTCTATCTCACTCTTCCTTGTCCTCCTTTTCACTCTTCCTTCTATTGTAACATATCCTGCCTTGATCTACATTGTATCCTGCTATTCATGTTATTCTATTATTTGTATTTCTCTTATCTAATCGGCAAATTATTCTTTTTTTTTTCTTTCCTTCCTCACCACATCACCGTATCATCACCCCATAAGACACATACCTCCCAACCACATCACCTTCCATTGAACCTGTCACCCTCACTTCACACTTGTCAACACCACGCCTCACAACACACACCTCATTAGCACTACTGTCACCCTAACGGCAAAACCCCTTCACTCTAAGAAACTCACCCTAGCTTGACCCAGGGTTACCACACACACACACACACACACACACACACACACACACACACACACACACACACACACACACACACACACGCAGACAATTGGTAGTTTAACGTTTAAACACTAGTTATATAGCTACTTAGCGACACACACACACACACACACACACACACGACAGTTGAATCTGTGGCAGTGAAGTGTTACCACCACACCATATGATACCACAGAACACACCATCACCACACCACATACCATACCACACTGCACTATACTTTATCATACCACACCACCACACACCACGGTTTCCTCGGCACCCTGCCAGCACAACACTGCCGACACGGCCACCGCCCCCGCCCCGGCCCCACCCCGCCCCGCCACTGTCACCTGAACAGTTCCACGGAACAAAGTAAGGGTGATGTCTCGGCTATTCCATGTGTTTGTAGGTGTTTTCATGACTCTGGATGAAGGAGGAGGTGGAGGAGGAGGAAGTGGAGGGGAGTGGTGGTGGTGTAGGAGGGGAAGGGAAGAGGAGAAGTTAGCCACCAGACAAGCAAAAAAACCTTCTCGGCCTTTGGGAACATTTCATTCTGCCTCATGAATGGAGTTAGCGTTGTTTTGATGTGTGTAATGTTGTCAGCAAAGTGTAGCAAGTTTCAAGCCATAATACAATGGACTCTAGCTGTGTTTTTGTTTCTCAAAACAAATGACTGATTAATCATTATACAAAAATATACTTTTTTTTATTTGCACGCCTAGGATTGTTTTGGTGTTTCCTAGAAGACTTAGAAAATATGAGACACATGAACCAAGTAATGATATCCAAGAATGTCTAGTCTAACTATTCGAATTTTCAAATTATAAATTTTCATTACGCCAAGATGAAAAATAAAACTTTTTTATAAGACGAGCAATTTGAGTTTTGTTTATATATGTGGAAAGTCAAAATTTTTGGTGTTCATAAAACGTAGTCCAATGCAGTCTGGCTGTGTTTTTCCTTCTCGATATTTGAATGTTTTTGTGAGCCCGTAGGTGCAACTTACAAACTTCTCCTGGACTTGGCTCCGCTGATCCTGGACCCGGTACGGTTTTTATGTTTTGGGTTTTTGTTTAAGTATTTGCCGCGTCAGAAAGTGTAGTGCATTCCGGTCTGGGCGCCTTGTTTCTTTTCTCGATTTTCAAAATAAATTACGTACGTAAATATGCAGCCACAAGGGCACATCACCCGTGCCTTCCCCCAGCTCAGTCCATCAGTGTTTACCTACACTCCCCCAGTGATTCCACACTCAGAGCGTGCAGGAAAGCCAGAATTAACCACGACTATAGATAAATAATCTACAACGTGCCTTAAATGACGTAATGGTGATGTCCCTGCTCATGATGTCCACCTTCACGTCACCCAACCCACACACACGGTGCCTCCGCCCTCCCAGTGTCTCTTCCCTTAATATTTCACTCAATTCCCACGGTTTTCAGGGCTTTGCATGGTATTTCTTCACAATGACAATAAGTAAAGTGTAGTAGGAGGGGAAAGGAATGGGAAATGGATGTGTGTGAGGGAGTGAAGTAGTAGTAGTAGTAGTAGTAGTAGTAATTATTGTCGTTGTTATTGGTGGTAGTGGTGGTGGTTGTTGGTGGTGGTGGTGGTGGTGGTGGTGGTGGTGGTGTAGCATTAGCATTATTATTATTATTATTATTATTATTATTATTATCAATATTATCAAGAGTACTGTTAATGGTGTGTGTGTGTGTGTGTGTGTGTGTGTGTGTGTGTGTGTGTGTGTGTGTGTGTGTGTGTGTGTGTGTGTGTGTGTGTGTGTGTGTGTGTGTGTGTGTGTGTGGAGGAATCACGAATCACGATGTGCGTGCGCGTGCGTGTGTGCGTGCGTCTCCGGGCCTGTTTGTAATTTTGTGCCGATAATATTGCATTATCTTTTTGCTCCTGTAAAACAAACAAATGAGACAAATGATATTTTCTAGTAAATATAGTCAAGGTCCATCAACAAAGACACTGCACTGCAATGTTGCATTAATCATCTTTCTTACTAAAAATCAATCACATTTTCATTATACATACAGCAGTGTGTAATGTGAATCCAGACTTACAAATAAAGATGTCCCAGTTTGCATACAGAATATTATGGTGACTGTAGCTAAAACCCCCGTCACACTTATACCACTCTAACGGCACCTCACGCTACAGCATCACCTGTCACTCTCATCACACTCTCACTATCACCTGCTTGAGCCTCACTCGTCTATATAAGAGTAATGAGTTAGCGTGTGGTGATGGTGAGTGAGGGAGTAGTGGTGATGGTGAGTGAGTCAGCGTGTGGTGATGGTGAGTGAGGGAGCGTGTGGTGATGGTGAGTGAGTCAGCGTGTGGTGATTGTGAGTGAGGGAGCGTGTGGTGATGGTGAGTGAGTTAGCGTGTGGTGATGGTGAGTGAGTTAGCGTGTGGTGATGGTGAGTGAGTCAGCGTGTGGTGATGGTGAGTGACTCAGCGTGTGGTGATGGTGAGTGACTCAGCGTGTGGTGATGGTGAGTGAGTCAGCGTGTGGTGATGGTGAGTGAGTTAGCGTGTAGTGATGGTGAGTGAGTCAGCGTGTGGTGATGGTGAGTGACTCAGCGTGTGGTGATGGTGAGTGAGTCAGTGTGGTGATGGTGAGTGAGTTAGCGTGTAGTGATGGTGAGTGAGTCAGCGTGTGGTGATGGTGAGTGACTCAGCGTGTGGTGATGGTGAGTGAGTCAGCGTGTGGTGATGGTGAGTGAGTTAGCGTGTGGTGATGGTGAGTGAGTCAGCGTGTGGTGATGGTGAGTGAGTTAGCGTGTGGTGATGGTGAGTGAGTCAGCGTGTGGTGATGGTGAGTGAGTCAGCGTGTGGTGATGGTGAGTGAGTTAGCGTGTGGTGATGGTGAGTGAGTCAGCGTGTGGTGATGGTGAGTGAGTCAGCGTGTGGTGATGGTGAGTGAGTGAGCGTGTGGTGATGGTGAGTGAGTCAGCGTGTTGTGATGGTGAGTGAGTCAGCGTGTGGTGATGGTGAGTGAGGGAGTAGTGGTGAGCCGATATGGTATGGAGATGGTGGATGGTGGATGGTGAACAAGTGAGGAGTGTATCAAGTAATAATAATAATAATAATAATAATAATAAATAATCGTTAGTGTGGTCTGTAATAAGTCAGGTGTTGTAATCAGTGTTGTAATTACATTCAGGTTTTATAATTAGTGTTGTAATAAGATACAGGTGTTGTAATTAGTGATAGACAGCAAAGAGGGCAGGTCGTAACGAGGCGGCGGTAGCGCTGGCCATCATAAACGTGACCGAAAGACAATGCAACACTGAACGATAGAAAAAGAAATACAGTAATAAGTAATACATATTAAAAAAAATGTCATTGATTATCGTCAGCATCGCAGTGTGTTAAGTTATAGAAGAGTAACTCAATCACACCATTACAGGAACACTTACGTACGTGGGAACGCTGCGGACGGCGAGACGAGCGGCACAAACACTCAGAGAGAGAGAGAGAGAGAGAGAGAGAGAGAGTGAATCAGTGACGAGTGAATGTTGGTGTATGTCGGAACATTAATGAAACAACGAGCAACACATCAGGCTAACATTCACGTGGCAGTCCCTAGCTGAAACACACACACACACACACACACACACACACACACACACACACACGGCCCGGTAGCTCAGTGGTTAGAGCGCTGGCTTCACAAGCCAGAGGACCGGGGTTCGATTCCCCGGCCGGGTGGAGATATTTGGGTGTGTCTCCTTTCACGTGTAGCCCCTGTTCACCTAGCAGTGAGTAGGTACGGGATGTAAATCACACAGTTGTGACACACACACACACACACACAGAACAAACACACACAGAGACACACACACACACACACACACACACACACACACACACACGTTAGTCCCATCCATATATTAACCTTTCAATTTTCAAGGCTAATTTTTTTTCTTTTCATAGGCCAAACCACAAAATTACACAACAAAATGCGGCCCTTAGTGCAGCGTCTACCGTTGGTGATGGCCTCAAGTGTAGCTTCTGCTGCTGGTGAGAGAAGGAAAGAAGACCCATACTTCGCCGAGGAAATAGTTTAATAATAGAAAAGCATCTATTTGTACAGAGGTTCGCTACTCCTGCAGGCTGGCGGGGTGAGGGTGGCCTTGTCGCAGCGGTCAGCGGCACACAGGTGACACACCATCACGAGATCCACGGAACTTTTGATTGTTTGGGACACGGGACCAAGCGGCTACTGCTCACCCGTATTGCGGGGCGGGGGTGTAGGCCGGGACGGGGCTGTAGGCTGGGGCGTGGCTGTAGGCTGGAGCATGGCTGTAGGAAGGTGCGGGGCTGTAGGCGGGGTACTGGGCCTCTCCGGAATAAGTGACCTCCGCCACGAAGCCCGAGTCGCCGCTGACGTAATAGTTGACGTGCTGCAGGCGGCCGTCGGGCAGCTGCACGTAGTAGGAGCCCTTGGTGTCGTAGCCGTCACGAGTCTCCTGGTGGCCGTAGTCGTTGCCGAGGCTGTCTCGCACTGCGTAGTCGAACACGTAGCGGGCACCTCCTGTGTGGGGCGGGCGGGCGGGGCAGAGTGAGGGGGAAATGCAACACCAAACAGAGACACAACACACCAGCTTCAGTGCCTCACACACAGCGAGGAGCAACACTCACGTTATAGGCGGGGGTGGGTCTGTAGGCGGGGGCGGCGTCGTAGCTGGGCACGGAGTACGCGGCCAGGGGACCAGAAGGGGCAGCGAGGGCCGTAGCCACCAGGGAAACAGTCACCAGGAGCTGCAGACATAACCAGGTCACTCCAACAACACTGCCTGTCACACCCGCCCTCACCACCACAGGGGCACACTTCAGGTGCCCCAGGGGCGCCTCACTCCTCAATACCATAATTTACACATTTATCAAACAACACCTAAAGAAGCAACACCCACCCTGTGACACGCCCACCCACACCACCCTGGGAGGGGCACAACACCCAGGGAATACTTCATCCAGGGCCGCCTCTAAGCATTCCCTAACACAGAAGCTTAAAAAATGTATTGAGTGTTGTGACTGACTGAGAAACAAGAGAACTGGATACCTTTCGCTACACTAATAGATATTCACCAACTCCTAACACCCTTGACCTCATGTTTGACCCGTGACCCAAGCTGTGGAGGCGTGACCTGACTTGGTGTACCTTCATGGTGTTGTCTGGGCGGCGGTGAAGGCAGGAGTGGTGATCACCAAGCGAGTGTGGCTTTTATACCGACGAGAAGGAGAGAGGGAGAGTGTGGCGAGACGGACGGGGTGGGGAGGAGGAGGAGGAGGAGGAGGAGGAGGAGGAGGAGGAGGAGGAGGAGGAGGAGGAGGAGGAGGAGGAGGAGGAGGAGGAGGAGAGAGAGAGAGAGAGAGATTACGATAAGAGAATTTTGGTAAATATAGAGTTGGTGAAATGTTGAAGGAGAGAGGTATTAGCTAGAAATGTTTTTATTATTTTATTATTATTTTTATATAGTATAACCTAACCTAACCTAACCCTACCCTTGCCTACCCTGCCCTACCCTAGCCTACCCTAGAGACTATTAGTGTGATGAGAAGCCTCCACCACGAAGCCTACCCTAACCTAACCTAACCTAACGAGACCACCGCCACGAGGCCCCATCAGTGGTGGCCGTGTGGCGGCGACCTAGCTAACCTAACCTAACCTAACCTAACCTAACCTATCTATCCAGCAGCCACCGCCACGAGGCCCCATCAGTGGTGGCCGTGTGGCGGCGACCTAGCTAACCTAACCTAACCTAACCTATCCTATCCTAACCTAACCTACTCGAGAGACTGTGTATCTCTACCGCCACGAGGCCCCATCAGTGGTGGCCGTGTGGCGGCGACCTAGCTAACCTAACCTATCCTAACCCAGCCTATCCTATCCTAACCTAACCTACTCGAGAGACTGTGTCTCTCTACCGCCACGAGGCCCCATCAGTGGTGGCCTGTGTGGCGGTGACATAACCTAATCTATCCTACCCTAACCTAACCTATCCTATCCCACCCCACGCTACCTATGTGGCTTGCGTAGTGGTGCGCAGTGGCGCAGGCTCAGAAACACTCGATGCACACTTTGTAGGTGAGTAAGGCTAAGCTCACGGCCTGCGCACACTGAACTAGGCGATCAACAAAGCAGAGGCCACACAGGCGGGCCCCGCCCACGCCCTTCTCTCCCGGCGGGGCCTCCTTCCCCTGCTTAGAGGGGGACGGAATGGGAGGGTGCATGACAAGGCCATCCCGTCCCCCCGCAGAGGAACTCCCGCTGGGCTCTCCCCTTCTTTGACGGAGGAGAGCCTGGGGAGGTCTCCACCTTTCTCCCTCCCCGAGGTCACGGTGTATGACCTCGGGGCTCAGGCTGGGCACAGTCTCGCCAGCCTGTTGGGCTTGTCCTGTTTTCTGCCGCATTAGGGCCTGGGGAGGTCTCCACTTTTCTCCCTCCCCGAGGTCACGGTGTATGACCTCGGGGCTCAGGCTGGGCACAGTCTCGCCAGCCTGATGGGCTTGTCCTGTTTTCTGCCGCAGGTTGGGCTGGGGAGGTCTCCATCTTTCTCCCTCCCCGAGGTCACGGTGTATGACCTGCTGTACTGAAGGGGAAGCGTTCTCGCCAGCCTGTGGGGGTAGGCTGGGTTTTGATTCACCAGCCTGTGGTGGCAGGCTGGGCTTTGACTGACCAGCCTGTTGTGATTGGCAGGGCTTTGACTGGCCAGCCTGTGATGACAGGCTGGGCTTTGACTGGCCAGCCTGTGGTGGCAGGCTGGGCTTTGACTGGCCAGCCTGTGGTGACAGGCTGGGCTTTGATTGGCCAGCCTGTGGTGACAGGCTGGGCTTTGATTGGCCAGCCTGTGGGGACAGGCTGGGCTTTGTTTCATCTGGTGGTGAGGGCAGGCTGTAGTTTATAACGCTGGGCTGTTGAGGAAGGCTGGCATTTTGCTCTGGTTTCTGTGCCTCCTTCTGCTCCTGCTGGGATGGCCTTGGCTCCTCCAGGGGCCTCCTGCTGTGATAGGCTGCCACAGGTGATGGGCCTCGGCTCCCAGGGGCACCGCCACCATCCTCAGCCAGGTGTCCCTCAAGGCTGAGGAACAGCGATGAGCGGCGCCCTTCAGTGTTGGCCTTCAGATCGGCCAGCAGATCCCCCAGCGGGATCTCTAGACGGGCCACGAGGCACGATCCCGCCAGGAGGTCCATCCTGACGGGCGTGGCGCCGTCCTTCTTACTCAGCCTGCCGACACGCACTGAGATCCTCCGGGCAGAGCTGTGTGTGCCTGCCCCGCTCCCCGCGGTGGGGAAGGTGAAGGCGCCCACAAGGCGCCGGCGTCCCTTTCTGCCGCTACGGGGCAGGCACAGGATGAGGCGGTCCACGCCGCCGCACCGGCCCACCACCTGGAGGTAGGCCGACACCCTCAGAGAAGTGCACAGCTGACCCATGGTTTGGCTGTCCTGTTTTTCTTTCCTTACTTTGATGTGAATGAAAATGTTTCCTGTTTTGTCAAAATGTGTTGAAACAAGATGGCGGCTGAAACGCTGCCCGCACTCACTGCTTCATTTCCTTCTCTCGCTGATACCTTCACAAAAATGTACCCACTTATGTTGGACGGTGCACACATAGTTATGCTTGTTATGGTACATGAGGTGAGGCTAATGTTACGTCAGGTAAGGTCAGGTCAGTAGTGGCGTGGATGCATGACAGGCGGTGGGACGTGTTTTACTTGCATCAGTGCCTGGCTCACCTGATGCACGGGGAACACAGTGGCGGCGCGGCCACAGGTCAATGAGCTTGGCGATGGTGCTGTGTGAGTGACGCAGGCAGGGGCGCGCTGGCAGTGTTCCATTGAAGAGACAGACGTTGTTGTGTGTTTGGCGATGGTGCTGTGTGAGTGACGCAGGCAGGGGCGCGCCGGCAGTGTTCCATTGAAGAGACTGACGTTGTTGTGTGTTTGGCGATGGTGCTGTGTGAGTGACGCAGGCAGGCGCGCCGGCAGTGTTCCATTGAAGAGACTGACGTTGTTGTGTGTTTGGCGATGCTGCTGTGTGAGTGACGCAGGCAGGGGCGCGCCGGCAGTGTTCCATTCAAGAGACAGACGTTGTTGTGTGTTCCGTGGAGAAGGTAGCTTGTTTGTATACCTGCATTAATGTCCACTTGACGCCTGACGCTTTGGTCTGGCAGTGTACACAACGCTGCAGCTGTTGTGACCACCTTCGAGTAACAACCACAGAAAACGCGACGATGTTGCCACCACCCACATTCCTTCCTCCCGGCTCCAAGCGTACACTGGCCAAAACCGCCACCGGTCCCGGCCCCGCCCCTGTCACCGGTACAATTCCACGGAACACAGTAAGGGTGATGTCTCGGCTTTTCCATGTGTTTATAGGTGTTTTCATGACTTTGGGTGGAAAAGGAGGTGGAGGTGGAAGAGGAGAAGGTGGATGGGGAGGGTGATGTAGGAAAGGGAGGGAAGAGGAGGAGGAGTTAGCCAGGAAACGAGTAAAAAAACCTTCTCGGCCTTTGGGAACATTTCATTCTGCCTCATTAATGAGTTGGCATTGTTCTGATGTGTGTAATGTTATCAGCAAAGTGTAGCAAGTTTCATGCCATAATACAATCAAGTCTAGCTATGTTTTTGTTTCTCAAAACAAATGACTGATTAATCATTATAAAAAAAATTAACTTTTTTTATTTGCGTTCCAAGGATTGTTTTGATGTTTGCTAAAAGACAAATTTTTATTAGGCATAAAAAAAAAAAAAAAAAAAAAAAAAAACTACACAACAAAAACCTGACCAACTCCATCCAGACTGAGAGAACAACCCAGCACACAAGACTCATCATCCTTCCAGACTGAGAGAACAACCCAGCACACAAGACTCATCATCCTTCCAGACTGAGAGAGCAACCCACCACACAAGACTCATCAGCTGCACGTCTGCAGGAGGGCCTCGGGAAAGACGCGTCCTCCTCCAGCTGGGAAGGAACACAATCGGAATACTTAGCAGGCCGCCTCAGGGTAAGTCAACACGTAAACAGCCCTTCCTTCATGAGACAGTTCCGTGTGTACAAGTTGCTTCCCCACCCAGTAGTAATGAGGACAAGTAACGCTCACGGAAATAGGAGTCAGGCAATTATCACAGTACTGGAAAGCACAGATGACTCAAAGCAAACAGTCCAGGACAACTTATGGTAAACTAATCACTAATAATAAGTTTGTCCACGTGTAAACCAATCAGTAGACGTGATCTGTGTGGCTGAGCCCTTAGTGCAGCGTCTACCGTTGGTGATGGCCTCAAGTGTAGCTTCTGCTGCTGGTGAGAGAAGGAAAGAAGACCCATACTTCGCGGAGGAAATAGTTTAATAAGAGAAAAGCATCTATTTGTACAGAGGTTCGTTACTCCTGCAGGCTGGCGAGGTGAGGGTGGCCTTGTCGCAGCGGTCAGCGGCACACAGGTGACACACCATCACGAGATCCACGGAACTTTTGATTGTTTGGGACACGGGACCAGGCGGCTACTGCTCACCCGTAGTGCGGGGCGGGGGTGTAGGCCGGGACGGGGCTGTAGGCTGGGGCGTGGCTGTAGGCTGGAGCATGGCTGTAGGAAGGTGCGGGGCTGTAGGCGGGGTACTGGGCTTCTCCGGAATAAGTGACCTCCGCCACGAAGCCCGAGTCGCCGCTGACGTAATAGTTGACGTGCTGCAGGCGGCCGTCGGGCAGCTGCACGTAGTAGGAGCCCTTGGTGTCGTAGCCGTCACGAGTCTCCTGGTGGCCGTAGTCGTTGCCGAGGCTGTCTCGCACTGCGTAGTCGAACACGTAGCGGGGCACCTCCTGTGTGGGGCGGGGCGGGGCGGGGCAGAGTGAGGGGGAAATGCAACACCAAACAGAGACACAACACACCAGCCTCAGTGCCTCACACACAGCGAGGAGCAACACTCACGTTATAGGCGGGGGTGGGTCTGTAGGCAGGTGCGGCGTCGTAGCTGGGCACGGAGTAGGCGGCCAAGGGACCAGAAGGGGCAGCGAGGGCCGTAGCCACCAGGGAAATAGTCACCAGGAGCTGCAGACATAACCAGATCACTCCAACAACACTGCCTGTCACACCCGCCCTCACCACCACAGGGGCACACTTCAGGTGCCCCAGGGGCGCCTCACTCCTCAATACCACAATTTACATATTTATCAAACAACACCTAAAGAAGCAACACCCACCCTGTGACACGCCCACCCACACCACTCTGGGAGGGGCACAACACCCAGGGAATACTTCATCCAGGGGCGCCTCTAAGCATTCCCTAACACAGAAGCTTAAAAAATGTATTGAGTGTTGTGACTGACTGAGAAACAAGAGAACTGGATACCTTTCGCTACACTA
>NC_059263.1:8786356-8796356 GCF_017591435.1 Portunus trituberculatus | reverse complement strand
GGTCAGGTCAGGTCAGGTCATCAGAGCGAGGCAAGACTAGTGTGTGTGTGTGTGTGTGTGTGTGTGTGTGTGTGTGTGTGTGTGTGTGTGTGTGTGTGTGTGTGTGTGTGTGTGTGTGTGTGTGACCTGTTTCCCTGCGACCTTTTTGCTGGTGTCTTGTCTGTGGGGGCGTGGGTGTATTTTAGGGGGCGTTGGTGAGGTGTGTGTGTGTTGGGGGGGGATGGAGGAGGCTGGGGCTGTTGATTGGTAATAAGGTGTGTTTCTGATACGCTCTCACCTTCTCGTCTCTTTATCTGTGTCTAATCTTTCCCAGTTTCTTTGTATTCGTGTGTGTGTGTGTGTGTGTGTGTGTGTGTGTGTGTGTGTGTGTGTGTGTGTGTGTGTGTGTGTGTGTGTGTGTGTGTGTGTGTGTGTGTGTGTGTGTGTGTTCTTTATCACCCTTTTCTTTTTCCTCTTCTTCCTTCTTCTCCTTTCCTTCTCCTACTCCTTTTTTTCTTATCATATTTACCCTTGTCTTCTTCGTCTTCTTCCTTCTTTACCTCCTCCTCCACCTCCTTATATTCCTTCTCTTCTCCTCTTCCTCTTCCTCTTCCTCCTCCTTTGTCGTCCTTCTCTTCCTTGTTATCTTGTTATCATATCTTTCCCTCTGATTCTTCTTTTATCTATTTTCTCCTTGCCTGTTCTACTATCATTTTCTTCCTTCTTTCTTCTCCAAACCTCCCTCCTCCTCCTCCTCCTCTTCTTCTTCCTCCTCCTCCATAACACACCTTCTTTGACCTACTTCAATTTTTCTGCAAGTCCTCATTCCTCATATTCACTTTCCATTCATATCATCATCATCATCATCTTCTTCTTCTTCTTCTTCTTCTTCTTCTTCTTCTTCTTCTTCTTCTTCTTCTTCTTCTTCTTCTTCTTCTTCCTCCTCCGCTTCGTTCTTCTCCCATTCCCACACGCCTCACTTCCCTTCTTCAATGCATTTCTTTCTTTTTATCGGTTATACAATATTCAGCCACCTTTCCCTCTCCCTCTCTCTCTCCTTCCCTCCCTCACTCCTTCCCTCCCTCTCTCCCTCCCACCACACCCTTCCGTTCCACTTGTAATACCGCGAGAGAGAGAGAGAGAGAGAGATATATAGCCACATGTTCTCTCCATCACCATCATTCCTCCTCCAACTCTCGCCCCATCAACATCATGAAGGTGAGGACCATAACACTATCATTTTCACTATCACTTATTAGAACACCTCTGTAATTATTCTTTTTTATTCACTATTTTTGTTTTCTTTCGTTTTTTTTCTCCTTTTATTGCGGCGGTGAGGTTTGTGTTGAGTTTGTCACTATTATTTGTTGTTCATTTATTGACTTATTCTTCACTATTCAGTTCTGTTGTCACCTGTTCATCATCTCACAATCCAGTCACTCTTATCATCATCATTTGTTAACTGTCATCACCATCATCATAAAAATCATTCACTCATCACCATTATACGACCAATCCAGTCATCACCACCTACTTGTCACCATCATCACCATCAAATATCACCAAAACACTTTCTCACATCAATACATCAACACCAACAGAGTCATCATAATCGAGACACCATCAAAAAAAGCACCATCTCACCATCATTATGTCAACACCTCACCGTTACATCACCATCACCACACCTGGAACACCAAACCACACACTTAAGAGGCATAACGACTTGAGTGGTGATTCTGTAGACTGGAAACCCTCTCTGGAAAACTGGAAAGGGGAGAGAGAGAGAGAGAGAGAGAGAGAGAGAGAGAGAGAGAGAGAGAGAGAGAGAGAGAGAGAGAGAGAGAGAGAGAGAGAGAGAGAGAGAGAGAGAGAGAGAGAGAGAGAGAGAGGTGATTTGATTTGTTCTTCCAGTTTTCCTTCCAGTCTTCCTTTTAGTATTTCTTCCAGTCAATCTTCCAGTCTTCCAGTTTTCCTTTCGGTCACTCTTCCAGTCTTTCTTTTAGTCTTCCTTCCAGTCAATTTTTCAGTCTTTCTTCCAGTCTTCCTCCCAGTCTTCCTCCCAGTCTTCCTCCCAGTCTTCCTTCCAGTCTCCCTCAGTCAATCTTCCAGTCAATTTTTCTGTCTTTCTTCCAGTCTTCCTCCCAGTCTTCCTCCCAGTCTTCCTCCCAGTCTTCCTTCCAGTCTTCCTCCCAGTCTCCCTTTCAGTCAATCTTCCAGTCAATTTTTCAGTCTTTCTTCCAGTCTTCCTCCCAGTCTTCCTTTCAGTCTTCCTCCCAGTCTCCCTTCCAGTCAATCTTCCAGTCAATTTTCCAGTCTTCTTACCAGAGTTCCTTCCAGTCTTCCTCCCAGTCTTCCTTTCAGTCTTCCTCCCAGTCTCCCTTCCAGTCAATTTTTCTGTCTTTTTTCCATTCTTCCTTCCAGTCTTCCTCCCAGTCTTCCTTCCAGTCTTCCTTCCAGTCTCCCTTTCAGTCAATCTTCCAGTCAATTTTCCAGTCTTCTTTCCAGAGTTCCTTCCAGTCTCCCTTTCAGTCAATTTTTCTGTCTTTCTTCCAGTCTCCCTTCCAGTCTTCCTTTCAGTCTTCCTCCCAGTCTTCCTCCCAGTCTTCCTTCCAGTCTTCCTTCCAGTCTCCCTTTCAGTCAATTTTTCTGTCTTTCTTCCAGTCTCCCTTCCAGTCTTCCTCCCAGTCTTCCTTCCAGTCTTCCTTTCAGTCTTCCTTCCAGTCTCCCTTCCAGTCAATCTTCCAGTCAATTTTCCAGTCTTCTTTCCAGAGTTCCTTCCAGTCTCCCTTTCAGTCAATTTTTCTGTTTTTCTTCCAGTCTCCCTTCCAGTCTTCCTTTCAGTCTTCCTCCCAGTCTTCCTCCCAGTCTTCCTCCCAGTCTTCCTTCCAGTCTTCCTTCCAGTCTTCCTTTCAGTCAATTTTTCTGTCTTTCTTCCAGTCTTCCTCTCAGTCTTCCTCCCAGTCTTCCTCCCAGTCTTCCTTCCAGTCTTCCTTCCAGTCTCCCTTTCAGTCAATCTTCCAGTCAATTTTCCAGTCTTCTTTCCAGAGTTCCTTCCAGTCTCCCTTTCAGTCAATTTTTCTGTCTTTCTTCCAGTCTCCCTTCCAGTCTTCCTCCCAGTCTTCCTTCCAGTCTTCCTTTCAGTCTTCCTTCCAGTCTCCCTTCCAGTCAATCTTCCAGTCAATTTTCCAGTCTTCTTTCCAGAGTTCCTTCCAGTCTCCCTTTCAGTCAATTTTTCTGTTTTTCTTCCAGTCTCCCTTCCAGTCTTCCTTTCAGTCTTCCTCCCAGTCTTCCTCCCAGTCTTCCTCCCAGTCTTCCTTCCAGTCTTCCTTCCAGTCTCCCTTTCAGTCAATCTTCCAGTCAATTTTCCAGTCTTCTTTCCAGAGTTCCTTCCAGTGTACCCTTTCAGTCTTCCTTCCAGTCTTCCTTCCAGTCTCCCTCAGTCAATCTTCCAGTCAATTTTTCAGTCTTCTTTCCAGTCTTCCTTCCAGTCTTCCTTCCAGTCTTCCTTTCAGTCTTCCTCCCAGTCTCCCTCCCAGTCTTCCTTCCAGTCTTCCTTCCAGTCAATCTTCCAGTCAATTTTCCAGTCTTCTTTCCAGAGTTCCTTCCAGTGTACCCTTTCAGTCAATTTTTCTGTTTCATTAGTTATAATTTTTCTCTTCCTTCTTTTTCTTTCTGCCTGATAGTTTAGCTTATTTCCTTCTCTCTTCTTTCATCTCCGTACTCTGTCTCCTCTCCTGACCTTCAATTATTAGAGTTCTTATTTTCCCATTTCACTAACTAACTTTTCTGGGTTTTTTTTTTTTTCTTTTTTTTTTTTTTTAATAATAGTATACTGGGGTATTCTTGTTTTTTCTTTTCTTGTGTTTTTCTTCCTTTTCTTTTTCTTTTTCTTCCTTCTCTTCTTTTCATTCTCCTCCTCCTCCTCCTCCTCTTCTTTCGTCTTCTCATTCTCCTCCTCCACTTCTTTGTTCTTCTTCTTCTTCTTCTTCTTCTTCTTCTTCTTCTTCTTCTTCTTCTTCTCCTCCTCCTCCTCCTCCTCCTCCTCCTCCTCCTCCTCCTCCTCCTCCTCCTCCTCCTCCTCCTCCTCCTTCTTCTTAATTTCAACTACATATTTTTTTTTTCGTGTTTCAAGATTATACAACTCTCTCTCTCTCTCTCTCTCTCTCTCTCTCTCTCTCTCTCTCTCTCTCTCTCTCTCTCTCTCTCTCTCTCTCTCTCTCTCTCGTTTCTTTGCATTGTATTTTCACTTTCAATAACACTCTCAATACGAAAGTCTTCTTCTTGACCTTCTCATTTCTCTCTCTCTCTCTCTCTCTCTCTCTCTCTCTCTCTCTCTCTCTCTCTCTCTCTCTTGTCTGCACATCACCAATAGTAAACTCATGTTATTAATTCACAGCATTTCACTACACAATTTCTCATTTTCCCTTCAACACACGCATCACCATTTCCTGACCACCACGAATAACACTTTTTACCTTGTCTTATTCTCAACTGCCTTTCGCAAGTAGAGAGAGAAGAGCCTTTCATAGTAAGACCAAAACTCCCTCTTTTCGCATCCTTACAAAACCCAACACGCTCAATGTGCTCAGTGATGCACGCCCATAAGGGAGATGCGAGATATGCCAGTCACTCCCCTTCACAACACGATGGAGGAGCAGGGGCGGGAAGCAGAGGGTGGTGTGAGCAGGGAAGAGAAGCAGTGGAAGGGAAGAGGGGAGGGCATTGGAGGGAAGCAGGGGAGGAAAACAGGCAAGGGAGGACGGAGAGGGATGCAGGGCAGGGAAGCAGGGAAGGCATGCAGGGGTGAGGAGTAGGGAGGGAAGCAGGGGAGGAAAGCAGGGGTGAGAAGTAGAGGAGGGAAGTAAGGGGGAAGCAGGGGTGGCAGGCACATCCCCAAACCAGTCCGGCAGTCCATTGCACGAAGCGGGGCTGGTGATAAGCCACAGGGAAGGGATTGGTTGGTTCACAAAGACGAGCAGTTCATTTTATTTTATTTTTTTTTTTATTTATTTACTTAATTATTTTTCTAAGATTTCACATCCAGGTTTGAATGAATGAGTCAGGTTTGGTTTGTTTATTGGTGCCTCGTGGTTCATTTGTTCATTTGTATTTTTTTCATTCTTTGCGTGTTAATATCTCCCGTTTTCTTTACGGACTTGCATTTAGTTGAAAAATTCGCTACACAGTGTCCGTTCATCAATGAGTGACAGTTGATTCTCCCATTCTCGGCACACATTAGCTTCGTCAGTAACCACGTGGCCCATTGCTCTCCTTGCAAAGAAAATTACTTGGAGTTTGGATACACTTCATCTCTTCTCAGAAAGTAGGAGAGAATGACGTTCAGTTGGTGTTCGGTGCTGTGTCATGGTCAACAGTCTGACAGGTTGCGGCTGTGGCCTCCATCTCTCACTGACAGGTTTCATCAGCATTACTAACAGAACACTTGCTCTCCCTCCGCCAGGTGACCGTCGCCGTGTGTCTCCTGGCCGTGGCTGGGGCAGCACTCGCTCGCCCACAGTACGGACACGGGCCACCTATCGCCTACAGGCCAGCGCCTTCCTATAACGTACGTCCCTCAGTCACTTCCTCCATTACCTTGTCTTGCTGTGTATAAACAAGAGTGTGTATCGCTAATTATCTCATCACCACATCCTTTAACCCTCCCTCCGCCCCACACAGGAGGTGCCCCGCTACGCCTTCGACTACGGCGTGCAGGACAACTACGGCAACAACTACGGCCACCAGGAGAGTCGCGACGGCTACGACACCAAGGGCTCCTACTACGTGCAGCTGCCCGACGGCCGCCTGCAGCGCGTCAACTATTACGTCAACGGCGACTCGGGCTTCGTGGCGGAGGTCACCTACGAGGGAGAGGCGCGCTACCCAGCCTACAGCCCAGCCCCAGCCTACCGACCCGCTCCAGCCTATAGCCCCGCACCAGCCTATAGCCCCGCCCCGCACTACGGCTGAACAGACCCACCACCCACCACCCACCACCCAACCCCCATCACCCCTCGCCCAGATTGTCCCCGCCAATCAAACGCAGCGCACAAAGGCGTCTCTGCAATAACTGACATATTCGAATGTATATATTTTTGTACAAGATACTGGCGAATAAAATGCGTATGATCCATTGACGTGATGCCAAAACACCACTGGTATTATTATTACTACATGCGACACAGGGAGTAGCAGTATAGCAGTAGCAGTAGCAGTAGTAGTAGTAGTAGTAGAAGCAGCATGAGTAGGTAGGCAGCGGTGATAACACTAATGGGCAAGAAGAAAGTGAAAGGCGGATGGTCACACACACACACACACACACACACACACACACACACACACACACACACACACACACACACACACACACACACACACAAAACAAAAACTGCTGCCGTGTTTCCTTTCCGTGTGTGAAGAAGAACTAATGTTGACCTTAATTACGAAACACGAGAAACACAAAACAGCGAACATATGTACAGTCATCCAGCAGCAGCAGGAGTAGCAGCGATTAGTGCGTCCAATTACAGACTAATGAAGCAATGATGGTGATGTTTTCCTGGTGATTACATGAGCATATAAAGGTTTACGTAAATGTGTGATTCGCTAGAGTGAGGCGTGGTTCCTCAGTACACCTGTTCGGAAAATGAGGTGAGCGCGGAATCAGATACAATATATTAGGATTCAAAATACAAACTTCTGCACCTAAAAATAACACACACCTCTTGGTCTCAGTCTTGGCCTCAACACCGCCACTGGACCACCATGTACCCTCTGAGCAAAGGAGACACACACTCACTAAACCTGTTATCTTTCTCACACACTGACACAAAGATTTCATTGTTATCTTTCTCGCACACTGATAGATAAAGATTATCCCGCCATTTTTCTCAGTGATTGAATAAATAAAAAAAATCGAAATAAGCCTGAGAGGGAGAGACAAAGTAAATAAAAAAAAACTGAGGAAATACAGAGGGAAGCATAAAACCCACAATATTACTAAGGAAAGGGAAAATGTAAGTGAATCCATCGCTAGTGAGGGAGTGAAGGTACTGAAGGCGGCAAGTTTATCGTGGCGACCTAACACTGACAGAACAGGGAAGCGTGAGACTGCCAAGTAAACGGAGGTGGAGAGCGGTACAGTGACAGGCGAGTGGATGAGTGGGGTGGGTGAGTTGGGTGGATGAGTGGGGTGGGTGTGTCCGGGAGGCGAATGACTGGGTGACTGTGCAGTGACGAGGAGTGAGTGAGGAGGAGTGACCGGAATATCGAGACTGCTTCCTGAATTAAGGCTTCGTCTGTTTGTTTCAGTATTAACAAACACACACACACACACACACACACACACACACACACACACACACACTAACTCACATTCTCTCTCTCATGACAATTTTTCAAGTCCCCAGAAACGACTAGCCTGGTTTTCAAGACAGTTTCTCCTTATAAACTCGAATTCTTGCCAATCCATCACTAAACCATAAAAATACCCTTAAAAACACGAGTAACTTCAACTAGAACCTTTGGAAAGTAGAGATGGTGAGAGAGCAAAGCGTTTCAGAATACAGGCCTTAACCACTTCAGTACTGGGACGCATTTTTACCATTGATTTTGGGTATGATTAGACCATTTTTCTATATTATTAGAGGTCAGAATATTAATGGCTGCAGTCTTCACGCTTCTAACTCCTACATATAAATTTCTGAAGCTGTATAAAATTGCCAAATAGTAAGAAGAATGAATATGAAGGTACGTCATGGTGCTGAAGTGAGGTAAAGTGCAGGCAAGGTGGAGTTTGAAAAGGATGCCTGGTGGATGGATAGTGGTGGATAATGGAGTAGGTTAGGTCAGGCAGAGTAAAATTTGGATAGATATTGAAAGGAAAAGTAAGAAACAGTATCACTTCAATTTTTTCTGTAGTTAAGGTTGAGATAGAGTGTAGTTTGAAAAGACACGAGTCACAGGGAGTCACAGGCAGAGTAAAATTTGGATAGATATTGAAAGGGAATAGTATTAAATTTTTTCTTCAGTTAAAGTTGAGATAGAGTGTAGTTTCAAGACATTACTGCCAGGGAAAATTATGAATGGTATTAGTTCAAGAAGTATTAATATATTGTTCAAACAGTTTAAATAGTACTAGTTTAAACGTTTCTGTAGTTGAGTGTTGAGTCTATGCAGTTTGAAAGGACTACTGACAGGGAAAGGTATAAATATTAGTTCAAATCTTTCAATAGTTTTATTCTCCTGTGATCGATAAGTGTCCTAATCAAGCAACACGTGTCATTACCAGGTACACAGCCAAGAGAAATATAAAGTGTCCGGTGAATTAAAATGTGTACGAATCATTAAGGTATTTTAGATCATTTTCACAAGCTTTTTGACAATACTACAGGAAGCTTCGTTGGACATTTTAAGTCTTTCTTTTTCTTATCATTGTTGTCTTTGTCCAGAGCTCCTGTTACATTAATAAAAGCCGGTTCATATGTCCTGAATCAGCTGGTAAACATTTCCTGACAACTTGAGCAACACACACACCGGAGATAAGAAAGAGAAAGGCGGTGAACATATCCGAAAAAAAAAAAAAAAAACAGGATGAAAGCACGAATACACTGGATGAACGAAGGAATACTGGAACGAACACAAGCAAACGGTGACTGTACGGATACGCCAACCCCGTGGCCCGTGGCTGTACCCTGAAGTGGAGTGAGTACTGAGGGTGATGACACGGCACCGCTCACACTGATTGCCAAGTGACAACATCCACGCGAGCAGGAGAGCAAGATAATAGAGGAAGATTTCAGCTCCACACCACATCCACACCACGCCTCTGTTTCCCAAGTCCTCTTTGACACTCTGGCCGAAGCAACGCACATTTCCCTCTTAATAAACACCATCTTCATTTCCCGGCGTGAGGAAACAGGTGAAGGAGGGAGGAGGGAGGGAGAAGTGAGACTCAGAAGTGATGAGGTGAAGTGATGACATGGCATTCTTCACCACCAACACCTGAGATACGAGGAAACGATAGGAACAATGACGTAATAAAAACCTCACTTCCAAATTCCCCTCCACGCCTCTCCTCCTTCCTCCCCTTCCTAGCTCCAGTGAATCCCCCTCAGTGACTCCCACAGTGAGTCCCCACCAGTGAGTCTTCGCCAGATGGCCACACCACACTTAGCACGATCACTTAGAGTCCAGCCCTTTCTCTGCCTCTAATGGGTCTCGATTGACATCTTCACGTCCCCTGCAGTGCTTGGGGCCTTAAAGTGATTGTTTGCACGCGATTTGCTGTAAAAGATTCCTGTACAGCGGCGGGGTGTGAAGTGTGTGGAGTGTGCAGGCAATTATGTACTGAAGGAAAGAAAGTAAGTGGAGACGTGAGTGAATTGTGGGTGACATTTAGGAAAACGCCAAACAAGGAGGAAAAAAATAAAGAAACTAAGACGAAGATGTGCGAGTGAGTAAATTAAATAGGTGAAAAAATTGATATGAGGGTGTAAATTAATAAGGTGAGTGACAGATAGGGAAAGACAAACAAGGAAGAAGAAAAAGAAAAACAGAAAATAAGAAGGAAAGATGTGAATGAGTAAAAATAGATAAATAAACTGGTGTGTGTGTGTGTGTGTGTGTGTGTGTGTGTGTGTGTGTGTGTGTGTGTGTGTGTGTGTGTGTGTGTGTGTGTGTGTGTGTGTGTGTGTGTGTGTGTGTGTGTGTGTAATTGAATAAGTAAATAAAGGATAGTTTAGAAATAATTTAGAAATATAAATGAGACAAGTAATGAATTAAGTAGACAAGAACACTGACTTGTATCTGATCAAACAGAACTTTTATTTTTACTTTTGACAACAGGTAAACAAGAGGTAAACAGGAGGTAAACAAGAGGTAAACAGGAGGTAAACAGGAGGTAAACAAGAGGTAAACAGGGAGGTAAACAGGAGGTAAATAGGGAGGTAAACGAGGTAAACAAGAGGTAAACAGGGAGGTAAACGAGGTAAACAAGAGGTAAACAGGAGGTAAACAG
>NC_059263.1:8763856-8771356 GCF_017591435.1 Portunus trituberculatus | reverse complement strand
GAGAGAGAGAGAGAGAGAGAGAGAGAGAGAGAGAGAGAGAGAGAGAGAGAGAGAGAGAGAGAGAGAGAGAGAGAGAGAGAGAGAGAGAGAGAGAGAGAGAGAGAGAGAGAGAGAGAGAGAGAGAGAGAGAGAGAGGGTGTGAAATGACAATGTAGGAGGGGAGGGGGTCATTGGGGGCTCAAAACCAGTATGCAGCATGGAGAGATGTCGAAGGGGGGGGAGGGAGGAGGGCGCCCTGGTGTGGTGGGGGGGATGGGTTAGTAACAGAGTAACTTGGGAGGAGGATGGGGAGGGGGAGGGGTTGTGATGTGGTATATATAAGCAATGTGACCTGGTGATGCGTCAGTCTGTCACGCACCATCACCACCATCACCACCACCACCACCACCACCACAATCATGAAGGTATACAGTGCTCTACCCTCACTATCAGTTATTGGTGATGTCACTATTAACACTATCATGTCACCATCACTTCAGTATTGTTTTCACCATTAATATTCAGACCACTAGCATCTGAAGCACCATTATCACCACATCCCATCACACCATCACCATATTTACAGTGCTCTATCCTCACTCTCAGTAGTGGTTAGCACGCTCGACTCACAACCGAGAGGGCCGGGTTCGAGTCCCGGGAAGCGGCGAGGCAAATGGGCAAGCCTCTTAATGTGTGGGGTCTGTTCACCTAGCAGTAAATAGGTACGGGATGTAACTCGAGGGATTGTGGCCTCGCTTTCCCGGTGTGTGGAGTGTGTTGTGGTCTCAGTCCTACCCGAAGATCGGTCTATGAGCTCTGAGCTCGCTCCGTAATGAGGAAGACTGGCTGGGTGACCAGCAGACGACCGAGGTGAGGTGAATTGGTGATGTCACTATAACAGTACCTATCATGTCACCATCACTTCACTATTGTTTTCACCATTAATATTCAGACCACTAACATTTGAAGCACCATTATCACCACATCTCATCACACCATCACCATATCGATTATTCCCATCATCATCATCATCATCATCATCATCATTAAAACTTCTTCCTCACCCTCACTATCAGTTATTGGTGACGTCACTATTAACACTATCATCATGTCATCATCACTTCACTATTGCTTTCACTATTAATATTCATACCACTTGCATAAACAGTATCAATATCACCACACCACACCATCACCATATTAATTAGTCCCTTCATCATCATCATCATCATCATCATCATTAAAACTTCTTCATTTAAACCATCACTCCAACTATCCGTCGATTCCAAGTCACTCCAGCGCTACTTCTCCCACCAAACACCTTCCTATCTTCCTCTCTACGTTCAGTCACCATCCCTCACTCACCACACCACTACTAAAACCATCACCACATCTTCCATCACCACATCTTCCTATCTCCTCATCTACCCTATCTCCTTCTCCATCACCATCGCCATGACAGTATTCACTCTTCCAGTACCATGACGCGTTTCCATAGTCACTCTGCTTACTATTTGGCGAATTTTTACGAAACTTATGTGGGGGATTAAAATAGTGAGGACTGTGGCCATTAACCCCTTCAATTACTGAGACATATTTTTACTTTGAGATTCGTGTGCGATTAGACCATTTCATTGACATCAGGAAGGGTCTATGGTGGTCAGAACATTAATAGCCATAGTCTTCACCTTTAACACCCCAAAATAAGTTTCTGGAGCTGTATAAAATCACCAAACAGTAAGCAGAATGGATATAGAAACACGTCATGGTATTTAATCTTTTGACCTCCATAGACCCTTCCTAATACCAATAAAATGGACTAATCGTACACAAATTTCAAGGTAAAAAAATGTGTCCCGGTATAGGAGTTAAAATTAGAAGCACAACACAATTTTGCATGATATTTTTTTTACTTTAATGGACTGTCACTTCACTGGGTTTTCCTTTCCGCTCCTCTTGTGATGCCAGTGCCAGTGCCAGTGCCAGAGACAGTGTCAGTGTCAGTGTCAGTTCTTACGTCATAAAATGTAGCGGAAAAAGGGTACAAGACATTTATCGTCATCCCATTCTTTTGGCTAACTCTCTTGACGCTGCTCGAGGACTGGCATCTCAGTGGGCCTTTTGTTTAACCCTTCAATACTGGGACACTTTTTTTTTCACCCCGAGAGTTGTGTAAGATTAGACCATTTTACTGACATTAAAAAGGGTCTATGGAGGTCAGAAGATAAAATGGCCAGAGTTTTCACTATTTACCCTCACCACAGGAGTTTCTAAAGTTGTTTAAATCACCAAATAGTAAGCAGAGTGAATATGAAAACGCGTCATGGTACTGAAGGGGTTAAGTGTTTTTGTTGTCCTTGGCTGGTTTTCCCATCTTACATAAAAAGGTACATAAAAATCAATCAATAACACTTGGTTTCTTCTACAGGTGGGTGTTGTGATCTTCGTCCTGGGTGTGGTGGCTACTGGGGCTACTGCTGTGGGGCTGGCTGATGCTGACGCTGGTCCTGTGGCACTTCCAGAGGCACTACCTGAGGCACTCCCTGAAGCATTCCCTGTGGCACTCCCTGATGCTATCCCTGATCCTGTGGCATTCCCCGAGGCTCTCCCTGAAGCCCTCCCTGACCCTTTTCCACTGGCACTTCCTGAGGCCCTCCCTGATCCCGTCTCTGACCCCCTGCCTGACCCTGACGCAGCCTCCATAAGCCTCTCGGATCCTGAAGGGCGTCTGGACCCTGAGCAGCCTGATGGGGACGGCAAGTCAATCCTCAACAGCAGCCCTTTCTTCGGATTCCAGCCCATCGTCACCACCACCACTACCACTACAGAGTCTCCGCCAGTCACCGTCTCCGCCTTCGCCCGCGCCCACCGCAACACACGCCCCACCCTCACCAGGTCACGGATACTGCGTAGGCCCATTGGCAGAGTGAGGAGCAGGACAGTCCCAACGGTAGACATCAAGAGCATCCCTGTCACCTTCAACAAACGAGTGTCACTTAGGGACTCCATCGGGACCACTGAGGCTGAGACCACTGCCAGCCCCGAGGAGTCAGACCAGGACCCCGAGAAGCCAGTGATATCCCCAAACCAGTCTGTGTTCAAGCCACGCCCCATCGCCCGCACCGTCTCTCCTACAGGCAAGAACAACAAGCTGCGTCTGGTGAAGCTCAAGCCGGTGCTGTCCCAGAGGCAAAGCTTGGGCGGGCCGCAGTCTGACATCCTCGGGTCTGCCTTCCTGTCCCAGCCGTCAGTTAGAGCTCACAGATTCGCACCCTCGCAGCTCACTCTCTCCCCAGTGCCTGAGCTCCACCCTCGCACCCATACCTTCCCCTCCCCCTCCCTGCACTTCCCCACCGACCCACGCTCAGACTTCACATCACCAAGCCTGCACTTCCCCGGCGAGCCACAGCACCCCTCAGGCTTCACCCAAAACACCCACCCCTTCCCGCCCCTCCCCCTGAACTTGCCCACCGAGCCACGCCCTTCAGATTTAAGCTCCCCACGTCACATCTTCAGCCAGCCTTTCACCCCTGCGCCGCTACAAGTCCCAGTTAGCCACCCCCATAGATTTGCAGTACCTTCTGACCCACACCTCGCCTCACCAGCCCCAAACCAGCCCCTCCAAGACCCTCATCAGAACAGTGTCTTCGTAGCAGCCACCCCAGACCCGTTTTCTTTCCTTGGTCAGCCTGTTCATCAGAGTCACGCTCCTTCACTGCCCTCTGCTTCACTTCCTTCCGCCACAGTCAAGCCCCGAGCCAAGTCCCTCCACCAAAGACGCCGCAGACCCACACCCAGCTCCCAGATCAGAGGGCAGCTCCTGAACGCCTACATACTGCCAGACGCTCACTATAAACCCAAGCCCAGAAAGGTGTGTGTGTGAAGGTCTTCGCTGGGAGTAACTTTTCTATTTCTTTTCTTTTATGAGTGTTCCTAAATCGACCTTTCCTCTTAAGTTTGCTGTTGAAATATGACAATTATCTCCCGTTTTCTTCCTTCTATCTGGCGTTCTGCAGTTACTCAGACCTAAACGCACAGACACACACACACACACACACACACACACACACACACACACACACACCTCTTGACAAAACACATAAACACACACACAACATAACTTAATCTATGGTGACAGATACAGACCCAGATAGTGAAGCCAACGCCTCCACCCGGCCACACTCACCTTCCCTCCCTCCTACAGGTAATCCAGAAGACCACAGCGTCCCCAGCCGTCCTGCACCAGCCCTCCGTCACCCAAGTATTCCCTGCCGCACCACCACGCATCAAGGCACCAATCACGCCCATAGTAGCACCGCACACCGACCACGCAGCCCACGTAGAGGACCCACACTACGCCCACGAACGCTACGATGTGGGGTGGGCGGTGCAGGACGCTCACTACGGCACGCACTTCAACCAGCAGGAGTCTAGGAGCGACGGAAGGACTCAGGGTTCCTACTCGGTCCTACTCCCTGACGGACGCCTTCAAACTGTCAGCTACTATGTGGATGGAAACTCAGGATATGTTGCTAAAGTATCCTACTCCACTCCTGACGTGAAATCCTACGGGGTTGCGAAGGATACCCACGCTCAGTCATCCTACGCGCAGGATTCTTACTCCTCCTACACACATACTTAAACAGGATGTACTATGAGAAGGAAATATGAATGGATTGGCTTGCTGGTTGCTACAAATAGATCCGCTGTAATTATTTGAGGGTGTTTTAGTGTTTTAGTGCTAGTGTGGTGGTGTGTATGTGTGTGTGTTGGTGTGTAGGTGTATTTAATCTGTTTCTGGTGTTTGTGGTGTTGGTGTTGGCTGGCTGGTGGCTGGAAGTAAAGGAGAAGATGAATGCATGTGTGTTATGTCGTGATTCTTTGCAAGGTGTGATTCATAAGGGTACAGGTGAGGACAGGTGATGATAAGGTAAGGTGAACTGTGGCAAGGTTCTACAAAGGCAGGTTAGGTATAGTTATGTATGATAGAGCTATAGTATGAGGTAAGGTGAGGTGAGGTGAGGTAAGATGAGGTAAGATGAGGTGAGGATTCTATAAAGGCAGGTTAAGTATGGCTATATAAGATTTAACTATAGTATAAAGTGCAGGTGAGGTAAGGAAAGATTAGGTGAGCTGAGGTAAAGCAAAGGAAGGTAAAGGAAGGTAAAGGAAGGTAAGGTACGATAAGGCAAGATAAAGACAAAACAAAGCAAGGTCAGATAACTCAAATAATTAGTATAGAAATCACTTGGGGTCAATATTCCCTATATATATATATATATATTTTTTTTTTTTTTCCAGAGACACGCTGTCACTCTTTCTAAACGGGATTCTAGAGGCATAAATTTCTGCATTTTTCCCTTGTCTTTTTCATACATTTTTTCATCATTTTTTTCCTTTCTGTCTATTTTCAAAGCAAATCTCGTTTATAACTCCATCAACACACACACACACACACACACACACACACACACGAGAGAGAGAGAGAGAGAGAGAGAGAGAGAGAGAGAGAGAGAGAGAGAGAGAGAGAGAGAGAGAGAGAGAGAGAGAGAGAGAGAGAGTGTGTGTATTTTCCTCTAAGGTCACAAATAACAAGAGACACAAGAGCAGAACAAAAACATATATATAAAAAGCACGTCAATAAAGAGATGTATCTTTCTTAGTACCATAATTATTGTTTCTAACGTCAAATACTGTTTATTTCCACACACAACTAACATAAACTAACCTAACCTAACCTAACTTAACCTAACCTAACGTAACCAAAATCTATCTTAACCTGACCTAACTTAACCGTACCTAACCTAACCTAACCTTACTTTAACCTAACGTAACCTAACCTAACCTAACCTAACCTAACCTTACCTAACCTTAACTTAACAACCTAACCCCAAATTTAACCTTACCTAACTTAACCTAAACAAAATTTCACTCCACCAAACCTAACCCAGAACTCAAAATATTTCACAGACAACAGTTCTTCAATCACAAGCCCAACATAGAAGCCACAATGACACAAATTCTATCTTTTCATTTCTGTATTTGTAGAAGAATGATGACAGCTATAAATTGAAAGCGTAATGGCTAAAGTGATATTAAGCAGGAAGGAAATGAATATACGAAACAATGAAAGAGGGAAGAGAGGAACATTTTAAGCTCCTCTACCTTGCCCTAGCTCATCCCTTTATTTCATACTTACGTTAACCCCTTCAATACTGGGACGCAATTTTACCTTGAGATTTATGTACGATTAGATTATTGTATTGGCATTAGGAAGGGTCTATGGAGGTCAGATGATTAATGGCCGTAGTCGGTGCTAATTTGGATTAAAATAGTGAAGACTGAGGCCATTAATCTTCTGACCTCCATAGACCCTTCCTAATGCAAATAAAATCGTCTAATTACACCCAAATAATCAAGGTTCAAAAATGCGTCACAGTTTCGAAAGGGTTAGTCACCATTTAGTAAGGAGAATATGGAAACGCGTCATGGTACTCAACGGGTTAATGAAATAAGATACAGGTACAGGTAACGTTGGTGCAGCGCAGGTAGGAGCACAGCCACACTCACCTGGATCACTTGCACACCTGAATGGCCCGGGGGTGATTAACAGCTGATAGGATTACCTGAGGGGAATCGTGCACACCTGACAGCCCCCTCACCCACCCTCTTCACCTGTAGCCCTTCACTTAACCTGGACTGTGAGTGGAGAGGCGGAACAGGTGTGTGTGTGTGTGTGTGTGTGTGTGTGTGTGTGTGTGTGTGTGTGTGTGTGTGTGTGTGTGTGTGTGTGTGTGTGTAAATAGCGTGCGAACATGAACTTAATCACTCACATACACACACATACACACACAGACACACACACACACACACACACACACACACACACACACACACACACACACACACACACACACAAACCTTGGCCAGTTACAAAGCGCAAAAAAGTGATGGTGATAATAAAAGAACAAAAAAAATATAGATAAAGTAAAACAATATAACCGAAGCAATAAAAATTAACAACAACAAAGAGTGTTTACATTTATCTAATTGTTTTATGAATGCCTGGGAACCAACACACCCTCCCCCTTTACCTCTCTCTCTCTCTCTCTCTCTCTCTCTCTCTCTCTCTCTCTCTCTCTCTATGAAGGAAGGAAATGAAGGATACTAAGGCAACAAAAAGGCAATATAAATAAATAAATGAAGGGAGAGAAAAGATAAGTGAGGAAAAACTAAATAATAATAAAAGAAAGAAGAAACGAACGAACGAACGAATGAACGAATGAATGAATGAATGAAGTGAAGTGTGTGTGTGTGTGTGTGTGTGTGTGTGTGTGTGTGTAGGGAGGGGGTGGACAACGAAGGGTGACGGAAGGGGAGGAAAGAGGAGATTGTGGATTGGGGGGAAGTGTTAGCGGTGTATTTACTTGCATCTCAAAAAAAGAAGAGGAGGAGGAGGAGGAGGAGGAGGAGGAGGAGGAGGAGGAGGAGGAGGAGGAGGAGGAGGAGGAGGAGGAATAG
>NC_059263.1:8721356-8756356 GCF_017591435.1 Portunus trituberculatus | reverse complement strand
TCACAAAAACGAAAAATGAATAAAAAAAAGGTGAAAAAATGAAAACAAAACTCCAACAACTATTACAAAAACGAAAACCACAAAAAAATAAATAAAAGAAAAAAAAAACTATATATAACAAAAACCTGAACAACTATTACAAAAACGAAAACCCCTAATCTCACATAACATCAGTTCCTTTTAAGAGACAGAGGTGTCGAGATATTGGTCCCTAAATTTTGGCTAACTCCTATGTCTTTTAGGGAACTGGTAACATATTAGTCCTTTTTTTTCTTTTTTTTCATATTTTGTCTCCATTGCCAGCTGTCCCTCCTACATAAATAAAACTCATCTAACCTAACGTAACATAGCATAGATTAGCATACGTAGAACCAAAATCAAATGAGAGACTAAATGAATGTGATGAATTTAATCTTATCTAATCACAAACACATGAAAAAAGCCATGTGACCAAACCTAACTTGAATAATTACGGAAATAAATAAATAAGTAAATAAATAAATTGAAGGATATAGACAGTCAGACAGATAGTTAGTTACATAGACAGACAGACAGACAGACAGACAGACAGACAGACAGACAGACAGACAGATAGATGGATAGACAGATAGATAGATAGATAGATAGATAAAGACAGACAGACAGACAGATAGATAAACAGATAAATAGGATAGATAGGTAAATAAACAACATTTAGAATTGATATATAAACAGATAGATAGGTAGAAAAACATAAAACTGATAAAAAAAAGAGAGAAAGACAAAAGATAAGAAACACAAAAATAAAGATAAACCAACCAACAAATGAATAATGAAATAAATGAAAATGAAGTAAATAAAAAACAACAAACAAAATCACCATCAACAAAACACACACACACACACAAAAAAAAAAACAATTAACGAGGCCAATTACTGAAATCACGCGCCCTTCCATTCCATTCACTTTAACACAAGCATCAGTAATCACACCACCAATTAACACACACACGGACGCATAGATGATACAAAGCGCAGGTGTTACGTAGCACAGCGGAGAATGTTGGTCAGCCTGGCTCTGTTAATTTACCTTCCTGTATCTCATCTCAAAGCCTTCGTACGAGTGTAGTAATAGTAGTAGTAGTAGTAGTAGTAGTAGTAGTAGTAGTAGTAGTAGTAGTGTGAGAGATAATTCATAGGACATTTACCTCAAGATCAACAACATATTATGAAACACACACACACACACACACACACACACACACACACACACATTATTAATTCCACCAATGAGTGACGCTGATGCATTTGATTAACATGACAAGCCTGCCACTAATACAGACACGCATTTCTAAACTCGCATCTTACCAGCGTGATTCAAACAGCTCAGCTCATTTGACCCACGCACGCAACCCAGAGAAATGCAAAGAAATAAACAAAAAAAAATCACATCACTAAATTAAGCTTTCATTATTTTCACCAAACCATAAAATAATACAAAAAAAGAGGTTAATAATACACACTAGAAAAAAAAAAAGTGGATAACCTTTTTAGTTCAGTCTCTCATCTCTATCAAAGAAAACGGACGTCAACCACTCCTACAGGAAGGCGAGGCAATATCATATCCACTTAATTTCCTCTCTTCCACACCCACACCCCTTGATACCTTACACTGCCTTACACTACCCATTCCTTACCTGCTGGGGGGCTGCCGAGGTGCTGGAAGACTCACAGGGACGAGGAATCCATGAAGACACTGACCACCACCACCACCACCACAACCACCATCACTACCACCACGTGTTCCCGCCACGTCACATTTAAAGGCCTGCCAAATCAAACCCCTTATTTTTCTGTCTGCCACAACCACACACGCACTTATTCCACTTCACTTCCCCCTTCTCGTGATTCAGGGATCCTTCTAGAGTTCTCAGGAGCACTCACGAGTCCCGCGCTACGAGTTATTTAGCGGAAAATGATAAAACACCTGCTCACTACTCACTACAGTATCGCGCCAAACGAAACTGCCTCACTACTCAAATGGTGCCTGATGGTTCTAATTTTTTTTTGCTATCAACTCAGATGTGCTTCAAGTTATGAGTTAAAGTTGAATATACATGTTGAAAAAATGCGTTGATTGATATTTTGTACTTTATTTTATGCGATTAGACTTTAAAGTGAGTTTTTTATTTATGATATTGTGTACGAAGTTTGACGCTCAGTGATGTCGACACTTTGGCATCACTAGACTTGACTCCCTCCATGTGCAACACCTTAGATCTGAGACGGTGATAATACAGCCTACACGTTACAGTCATTACGCTACTCTATATAACGCATTAGAGTGCACTTTGGTATTATTTTTACTATTTCATTATACAAGCTGTTATCCAGAGTTAGATGCTCATTTGATCTCACTGATTTGGCGCCAGCAGATGAATAGTTTTAAGCTACACTGGAATGGAGTCACTAAATACTTCCCTTCAATACAGTTTCGTTAGGCTACAAGACTTTCATAATGTCCTACTAGGCTATACTTTACATCACCTTATTAAGTTATCAGTTTATTGAGATCTAAATAGGCTATAGCTATACGTGACAGGCAATTACATGCTTGATTACACATACTCTCCTTCTCTCTCTCTCTCTCTCTCTCTCTCTCTCTCTCTCTCTCTCTCTCTCTCTCTCTCTCTAAGACGTGCTGTTGACGGAATGAATAAGGCCTGTATTCTGAAACGCTCTGCTCTCTCATCACGACTATTTTCAAAGTCCACACAGATAATAATTTGGGTTCTCGAGACTATTTCTCCTGTTACTAATACAGAAATCTTATCAATTTGTCGCTAATACCGCAAAAGTATCATTGAAAACTCAAATAACTACAGCTACAGGGCCTTGTGAGGGTAGTGAAGATGTGGCGCAGAAATATTTTAGAATCTTACAGTAATAATGATACATCCCTTTATCTTCACTCCATTTGATAGGTATGTATTGAAAGGACACAGTATTTTAGTGTTATTTTTTATGGTTATAATGACAGATGAACAAGATTTCGGCATCATTAGCAAGAGAAACAGTCTTGGTAATCCGCTTGTTCAACTCTGTGGCCTTTGAACATTGGCGTGGTGAGAAAGCAAACCGTAATAGTAGTAGTAGTAGTAGTAGTAGTAGTAGTAGTAGTAGTAGTAGTAGTAGTAGTTATTGTTGTTGTTGTTGTTGTTGTTGTTGTTGTTGTTGTTGTTATTGCTAGTAGTAGTAGTAGTAGTAGTAGTAGTAGTAGTAGTAGCAATTGTTGTTGTTGTAGTAGTAGTAGTAGTAGTAGTAGTAGTAGTAGTAGTAGTAGTAGTAGTAGTAGTAGTAGTAGTAGTTGTAGTGGTAGTAGTAGTAATAGCAGTAGTATAACACCCACACCCACACCTACACCACCAGCACCACCACACCTACCATTATAGGAGGGCGTGGTCATACATGCACAATCAATAATGATACACACACACACACACACACACACACACACACACACACACACACACACACACACACACACATTACCATAGATGTGGCGGCAGTGTGTGTAGAGAGGTGGCCCTGAAAAGATACCCTGCCAACTACTACTACTACTACTACTACTACTACTACTACTACTACTACTACTACCACTACCACTGCAATGGGAAACAAAGTAGCAGCATTCACAGAGGAGCAGCTTAGTGAATATGAGTTAAGTGAATTATTAATAGTATTTTGTATTCAATTATGTGTTTCAGTTGCCATTCTACTCGTAATTAACTTGTCTGTTCCTACCTGTCACTGTTAACCTGGGCAAACACACAAAACTATCCGAAAAAACACCCTCAAACGCCCCAAAACGCCACAAAAACACCACAAAAATACACTCAAAACACCCCAAAACACCCCAAAAACATCCCCAAAACACCCTAAAAACACCTCAAAAACAGCCTCAAACGCCCCAAAAACACCCCAAAAATGCCACAAAAACACTCTCAAAACACCCTAAAAACGACCCAATACACACCCTCAAACGCCCCGAAAACACACTTCAAACTAGTCAAATCTAATGTAACACCACATCTCGGCCCCCCCCCCCACAGGCCCTAACTGACGCAGTGCTGGGGTGGGTGGAACAGACTGGGCGTTACTTAATGTACGATGATTTTAAGACCCCTTCAAGTTTTATTCTAAGTCCCCTTCAGTTTTATATTTTAAGCCCCTTCAGTTTTCATTCTAAGCCCCTTCAGTTTTTATTCTAAGCCCCTTCAGTTTTATATTCTAAGCCCCTTCAATTTTATATTCTAAGCCCCTTCAATTTTATATTCTAAGCCCCTTCAGTTTTCATTCTAAGCCCCTTCAGTTTTTATTCTAAGCCCCTTCAGTTTTATATTCTAAGCCCCTTCAATTTTATATTCTAAGCCCCTTCAATTTTATATTCTAAGCCCCTTCAGTTTTTATTCTAAGCGTCTTCAGTTTACATTCTAAGCCCCTTCAGTTTTGATTCCAACCCCCTTCAGTTTTCATTCTAAGCCCCTTCAGTTTTTATTTCAAGCCCCTTCAGTTTAGATTTCAACCCTCTTCAGTTTTTATTCTAAGCCTCTTCAATTTTTATTTCAACCCCCTTCAGTTTTGATTCTAAGCCCTTCAGTTTTATATTCTAAGCCCCTTCAGGTTTTATTCTAAATTCTTTCATTTTGTATTCTAAGTCTTCATTTTTTATTCAAAGTCTTCAGTTTCTATTTACGATGGCTGCTGTCTGGCTTACCTGTGCAATTAACGATGTGGGACTAAAAAAAAAAAAAAAGGCCTGATTATTGATTTGTTTGATCTTAATTGTACATATTTAACTTGAGTGAATTCGTTTATCCTGTTTTTCCATCACTTATCCATTTGTGTGTGTGTGTGTGTGTGTGTGTGTGTGTGTGTGTGTTACTAGAAGGTCTATTGTCTTTTTCTTTTTCTATTTTTCTGTATCTTTTTTTTAATAGTGTAAGTCTATGATGTTATATTTGTACGGGATTTAATTGTATATATATATTTTTTTTTTTTTTTTGAGGGGAATTGCGATTACTTACTACGTATATAATTTTCTCTCTTTATTTTTCCTCCTTTTATTTCTCTTTGTGTTTGTATTGCAGGCGTGTACGTTTCTTACAAGGAATAACATTTTGAGGTGAGTAGTAGTAGTAGTAGTAGTAGTAGTAGTAGTAGTAGTAGTAGTAGTAGTAGAAGTAGTAGTAGTTGTTGTTGTTGTTGTTGTTGTTGTAGCAGTAGTAGTAGTAGTAGTAGTAGTAGTAGAAATAGTAGTAGTAGTAGTAGTAGTAGTTGTTGTTGTAGTAGTAGTAGATTCTTTTTAACTTCTTCTTCTTCTTTTTCTTCTTCTTCTTCATCTTGTTCTTTGCTTGTTCCTGTTTTCCATACCCACTGTTTATCATCCTCCTCTGCCAATGCTATCTCACTTTATCGCTTCATTTTCATTTTCCTGTTCTCAATACCCCATTCCGTTTTCTCTTCCTACCAATTACTTCCGTCAATATTAACCTCTTCTTTCACCTCCCTACTTCCTCTCCCTCCTCCTCCTCCTCCTCCTCCTCCTCCTCCTCCTCCTCTTCCTTCCCAGGGCAGAGAGGCTGTTCCGGAAGGTGTGTGGCGGTAACCTTCCCCTCCAGCTGGACCCCTCCATCACCTCCTCCTTCAAAGCATCCTTCGCTGACCTTAACACTCTCCCGGAGCTCAAGGTAAGGTCAGCTCAGGAAGGCAGAAGGGAAGAATGAGCGGTTACCTATTTATTTATTTTTTTTCGTTAATAACTTGATTTTTTTGTTTTGGTTTTTTTTTTTCTTCACATTTTTTTATACGAGTTTTTTTTATTATTTTTTTTATTCTTTTTTACATTTTTCTTCACTTTTTTTCATTTACATTTATCTTTTTTATGATTTTTTTTCCGATTTGCTATTTTTTTCTTTTTTCTTTCTTTTTTTCTTTTTTGTATGACTCTTTTTGTATGATTTTCCCCGTTTTATTCCTTTTTTCCCCCCTTATTTCCTTATATTACTCTTTTTTTATATATATGTATTCCCCTATCACTCTTCTTTTTTACTCTTTCTATTCACCTATCATCTTAATCCACTTTATTCTACCTAAAAACACGCCCTTTTAACTCTTTTCTTACCTGCAAGTGCCTGTTAAGAGTATACAGAGGCGCTGGTGTTGTGAATCGCTACATACATCACTACAGAGCACCTCCTCACCTTACCACACTCACTACACACTCACCACACACGTCACCACACACTCACGGTACACATACACCTCCCCTTATATCACCACTCACTCACAGATTCACTCCTTAGCTCACCACACACTCACAACACACGTCACCTCACACTTACAGCTCCCAACACGTCACCACACACTGACGGTACATATGCACCTCCCCTTATGTCACCAATCACTACTTCTTGCTATGGGGGAGATGGAATAAGAGGTTAAACAGTAAAGCTGCCGCCGTGGTGCAGTGGAGCCATGCGCGCTTTGGGGTCCGAGGGGTCTCCAAGCGCACGGGTTTGAATCCTGTCCACGGTCCGAGTGTAGTTTGGGCTTCCTCACTCGGGGCAACGGTTTCCTAGCGGGTGGGCTTTGAGATAGGAGGTACCACAAAAAATATCCCCTTTAGCCCAGAAATTCCCGTGAAAAGCCCACATGGTATATAAAAAAATGAAGCCAAGTTGAGAAATACAGTAGTTAGCAAGAGAACAAAACACACAGATCCACTCCTCACCTCTTACTTACTCGCTGCAGGAGAACCCGTTTAGGCGCAGAGTGTGTGAGGTGTTCGGAGAGTCGCCTGACGGAGGGCTGACCTTTGAGCAGTTCCTGGAGATGTTTTCTGTCTTCAGTGAGTCTTCTCCTAGGGACGTGAAGGCCACCTATGCTTTCAGGGTGTATGGTGAGTGTGATCAGTGTGTGGTGACTGAGGGGAGATGTGAGTGTGTGGTGATTGATGTGAGAGGGAAGTATGTGTGTATTGTGTGTGTGTGGTGAAGTGAGAGAGAGAGAGAGAGAGAGAGAGAAGCTGCAGGTGTATGGTGAGTGTGATGAGTGTGTGGTGGTATGTGGCGGAAATGTGAGTATTTGGTGAGTGAGTAGTGATGCGAGAGGAGGTGTGTGTGTGTGTGTGTGTGTATCGTAGGTGTGTGGTGACGTGTGTGGTGATGTGTGGAGGAGCTGTGAGCATGTGGTGTGTGTGTGTGGTGACGTGTGTAGTGACGGGAGAGCTGGAGTGTGTGGTGCGTGAGTGGTGATGTGAGGGGAGGTTGGGTGTGTATCGTGAGTGTGTGGTGACTTGTGGTGGAAGGTATATGTGGTGTGTGTGGTGAATGTGTGGTGACATAAAAGAGAGTTGTGAGTGTGGGGCGAGCGAGTGGTGATGTGAGGTGGGAATTGTGTGCATTGTGTGTGTGTGGTGATGTGAAAAAGATCTCTGAGTGTGCGGTGTGTGTGGTGAGTGTGTGGTGACATGATGGGAGGCCGAGAGTGTGTGATGACAGTGTGGCGAGGTACAGAGGTGCTATGAGTGTGTGGTGAGTCTATGGTAGTGTGTGGTGGGGTGAGAAAGAAGCTGTGAGTGGGTGATGTGTGTGGTGACGTGTGTGATGATGTGAGGTGAAGCTGTGAATGTATGGTGAGTGTGTGGTGACGTGAGAGAGAGCTAGAACTGTATCTGATAAGTGTGTGGTGAGGTAAAGTGGTGTGGTGAGTGTGTGGTGAGGTGAGAGGCAGTTGTGTGGTGAAGGGTGCCTGGATATGTTAAGTTACAAATCCCACACAAATCTGATCCAATTTGCATATAAGTTCTACAAAAGTCAGTGGCCATTCGTGTAATATATCCCCATTTTTTTTATTATTTATTTATTTATTTATTCATTCATTCATTTATTTATTGAGTTTGCTTGCACAGTTTTTCTTTTCTTATGTATTTCTATTTCTCGAAAACGCATAATTTCCGAACAAGAAAACTGGAACTATATTTTTCACACCACTACAATTTTGTCTCCTTTTAACATTTGACTCTGATTTAAACACTACACAAAGCTGTGGTCATGCATTCTTCCTTTATACATTGCATTTTTTTTTTTTGGCAAGCATTTCAAAACACACACACACACAAAAAAAAAAAAAAATCTCATTCGTCACACATATTACATTCTTACCACACAGATTGACAACAAGTATTCATTTTCTTCAGCTTATCTTCCGTTTTCTTTCTCAGACTTCGATGGGGACGGGTTCCTAGGAGAGGCTGACCTGGGAGAGACTGTGAGGCACCTGACCCATGACCTACTGTCCGCTGAAGAGTACACCACGATAGTCAGCAAGGTAAAGGTGGTTAGCCTCTTCAGTACTGGGATGCATTTTTACCATGAGTTTTGGGTGTGATTAGACGATTTTATTTACATTAGGAAGAGTCTATGGAGGTCAGAAAATTAATAGCCAGAGTCTTCACTATTTTAATCCCTTCCATAAGTTTCTGAAGCTGTATAAAATCACCAAATAGCAAGCAGAGTGAATATGAAAACGTGTCATGGTACTGAAGGGGTTATCAACGAGGTAGGTTATAGACAGACTGAAGGGGCTATAGACAGACTGAAGGAAGATACAGAAGGTGAGAGAGAAAGGAGGGAAAGGGAGATAAAAAGACAGCTAAGTGGAAAGAAAGCAGACTGAGCCTTATAGAAAATACTTATAAGGAACATCGACATTTATTCCAGATGTTTGGCTAACTTACTATGTGAACTTTAAGGGGACTGGCAATCAAGTGGGCCTTTTTTTTTGTAATTATCCTTGTTGCCTTTGATTGACTTCCCCCTTCCCACAAAACAGTAAATAAATAAATAAATAGATAAATAGATAAAAGTGGAGGATGCGCTGGTGGTAGTTACGGGTGGCTAAGTCGTTGAGCTTGTTTCGAAGGTACGGCAGGACTAGTGGTGGTTGTGATGGTGGTGGTTATTAGTAGCGCTTGTTAGTTAGTCAAGGTATTACAGGAAGTTAGAAGAGTAGTCACGCGTGGTACTAGTTAGTGGTAGTGGGAGTGAGGTGTGGTGGTGGTGGTGGTGGTAGTAGTAGTAGTAGTAGTAGTAGTAGTAGAAAATGAAGTGATAGTAGTAGTAGTAGTAGTAGTAATAGTAGTGGTAGTAGTAGTAGTAGTAGTAGTAAAACTGAGAGGTTAGTGGTGAATAAGTGCTCTCTCTCTCTCTCTCTCTCTCTCTCTCTCTCTCTCTCTCTCTCTCTCAACGCACGCCATATCTTTTCATTAAGGAGAGGGAAAGAGCCTGACCTGCATGTTACCTTAATATTAAACCTCCTTTCCCTCACTCACTCTCTCACCCGTGAAGACTAAAACCCCTACCCCCCCCCTCTCTCTCTCTCTCTCTCTCTGCAGGTGCTGGAGGAGTCGGACGTGGATTGTGACGGGAAGATCTCACAGTCAGAATTCATACACGTTATCCTAAAATGTCCGGAATTTGTGTCCAATTTTCACATTAGAATTTAAGTTGCTATTCTGTTGTGTTGTTGTTTTATTTTTCTATTCTCTGTTGGTTTATTTTCGGGGGTTTAGTTGAGTGAGTTGTGTTTTTCTTTCTGTTGGTAGAAAGATTGTTAGTTTCTCATTTGGATGGTATAAATTGTTTAGTGTTTTTTTTTTTTTCTGTTAGTCCTCCTCAGTACTGGGACGCATTTTTTACCTTGAGTTTTGCGTGTGATTAGACGATTTCATTTATATTAGGAAGCGTCTGTGGAGGTTAGAAAATTAATGGCCACAGTCTTCACTATCTTAATCCCCCCACACATGAGTTTCTGAATCTATATAAAATCAGCAAGTAGTAAGCAGAATGAATATGAATGCATGTCCTAGTACTGAATTGGTTAACACTGCAAAAACGTTCTTCATTTATCACTTGGATGGTAAAAACACGCTTGAAAATTTAGTGTGACCTCTGCTATAGTGTCTCGCTCTCGTAATGTTTTATAAGGTTATATTTCCACATCCAATCTACGTGTTCCTGTCCCTTTTACTGGTAACTGCCCGGCAAGGATTCGAAACGGTTCACACAATGCTTCGGTGCAAGATTCTACTGCTGCCGTATCTCTTCGGTACTGAGACGCATTTTTACTCTAATTTCGACAGTAGTACAGGACGTATCTTTGTCTTGTTGGCTGTCTGCAATGTAGTAATTATGATCTGTCTATATGTCTATCTGTATCAATCTGTTTATCTGTCTATCGATCTGTCTGTCTATCTCTTCAGTACTGAGACGCATTTTTACTACTAATTTCGACATGACTAGACGGCTTTGTTCACATTAGAAGGGTCTATGGAGGGCAGAAGATTAATGCAGAGAGTCTTCACTATCTTAGTTTCTGAAGCTGTATAAAATAGTCAAATAGTATGCCCAATTAATGTGAAAACACGTCATGGTGCTGAAGGGGTTAATGAAATTCCCATCAAAATTGCTATCTTGTATTTGTTTATATACTTTTTTTTCGGTTCAGTTAGATGTTACTGCTCTATCTTCTTATTTGTGTTTGGTTAGTTTTGTGAGTGAGTGAGTGAGTGAGTGAGTGAGTGAGTGAGTTATATGATTACTTCGCTTCTTAGTCAGTGAGTGAGTGGGGAAATAGTTGCATAGTTTGATACTTGTTACCTTGTTTGCTTTGCGGATCAGTCATTGGTTCAGTCAGTTAATGAGCTTAGGTAGTTAATTAGCACAGTTAGTTAATTAGATCAGTCAGTCAGTTAATGAGCTCAGTAAGTTAATGAGCTCTAATGAGCTCAGTCAATTAATCAGCACAGTCAGTTAATAAGCTCAGTCAGTTATTGAGCTCAGTTAGTTAATCAGCTCAGTCAGTTAATCAGCACAGTCAGTTAATAAGCTCATTCAGTTAATGAGCTCAGGTAATGTGCTCAGTTAGTTAATTAGCACAGTTAGTTAATTAGCTCAGTCAGTTAATGAGCTCAGTCAGTTAATGAGCTCAGTTAGGTAATGAGCTCAGTTAGTTAATTAGCACAGTTAGTTAATGATCTCAGTCAGTTAATTAGCACAGTTAGTTAATTAGCACAGTCAGTTAATTAGCACAGTTAGTTAATGAGCTCAGTCAGTTGATAAAAAAATGGCCCATAACTCACGTGATGGCAAAAAAAAAAGTAAATAAATAGATAAATAAATAAATAAATAAAAATGTGTTCTCAGTGGCTGTCATAACTTCCAGGGGTGAATGCCACACTGAAAATTGTCCACACATTTCGTTTTATTATGTTAGGATCGTAAGCTTAGCGTCGTAAAGTCTCAAGTCTCGTGTGTTGCGTCCACTTTATTGTTTTCATTATACTCGCTGCCAAACTTAATAAAATGTTCAATATAAATGGTGGGAAGTTTTGTCTTCGTGCTCTCTCTCTCTCTCTCTCTCTCTCTCTCTCTCTCTCTCTCTCTCTCTCTCTCTCTCTCTCTCTCTCACTGAAAAACCTACTACTAACTAATGCTGCTGCTGCTCTATTACTACTACTACTGTGACTACTACTACTACTGCTACTGCGACTACTACTACTACTACTACTACTACTACTACTACTACTTCTTCTGCTACAAATACTACGAGTACTACTACTACATAAGAATAACAACAAAATAATAATAATAATAATAATAATAATAATAATAATAATAATAATAATAATAATAATGATAATGATAATAATAATAACTAATGCTGTTACTGTATTATAAAACGAGAGAAAACAACAACAACAACAAAAACAACGACAACGACAACAACCTTTTCAACACAAAACGAAATATTGGAATACTAAATCAAAGAAAAAAAACTTCGAAATAAAAAACAAAACAAAAAAAGCAGAAAAAAAAAAAAAAAAAAGAACGAACGAAGCCAGTGCAAGACAACACAAATAAGTAACAACAACAACAACAACAAAGAAAATAAACAACAAAAAGAAAGTCACAGACGCACAACAGCAGCTGGTATAATTCTCTCTCTCTCTCTCTCTCTCTCTCTCTGAAACGCTTTGCTCTCCCACCAACACTGCTTTCCAAAGGCTCTAGTCGAAGATAATCCTGTTTTTAAGGGTATTTTCATGGTTCTGGTGATGGATTGGCAAGAATTTCAGTTTATCATAAGGAAAAACTGTCTTGAAAAACCCTACTAGTCGTTTCTGTGGCCTTGCAAAACTGTCGTGGGAGAGAGCAAAGTGTTTCTGCATATGGGCCTTAGTAGCATCAGAGGAGCGAGGGAAAGAAATTAGCCTCAAAATGACAGGAAAGTAATAGAAAGTTTACTCTAAAATACACTTTATTCAACCAACAATCAACATCTATACTTTGTGCAGGTCACTCGCGGCTCCTGGAACACAAAGAAGTGGTGAGTAGCCTACAGGTGGCCGCCAGGTGGGACTACAGGACGCGGCGCCACAATTAAGTACACAGGTAAAGGTAAAAGAGTACATAACCGCCGCTAAGTGCACACACACACGCACACACACACACACACACACGCACATATACTCACGCACACCTGGACGCACGGCAGGTTGAGTAGATTAAACAGTACAGGTGAACAGCGTATGGGGGCCGCCGTGGTACAGTGGAACCATGCATGCTTTGGGGTCCGAGGGGTCTCTAAACGCACGTGTTCGAATCATGTCCACGGTCCGAGTGTAGGTTGGGTTTCCTCACTCGGGGCAACGGTTTCCTAGCGGGTGGACTTTGAGATAGGAGGTACCACAAAAAGTACCCTCTTTAGCCCATAAGTTCCTGTGGAAAGCCCACATGGTGTAAATGAAAAAAAAAAAAAAAAAAAACGTGGATTTCCAGGTGAGTGTATAGGAAAAAAAAGACTTCTCAGGTAAAATCACGTGACTCTAATAAGTACATAAGTATTCCGGTAAACAGATACATACAATACATCTTCAGGTAAGAGCACAGAAACCATTAATCGACAGGTAGATAACGAAGAATACGAGTTTTAAGTTAATTAGGCAGGTGAGCACAGAAACCATTAATCAACAGGTAGACAACAAAGAATACGAGTTTCCGTCGAGAAAATACAAGAAACAAACAACTTTTCCACTTAGGTCAATGAGACAAATGACCAGGGAAACTAACAGGTAAGGACAGGTGACTGCAAAACACGCGGCTACAGGTGTGAATGGGGTGGGTGAGGCTGGGACGGTAGGGGGAGGGGGCTGAAATGTAGAGAAAAGAGAGACAGTGAGACGGGGAAGGTGAGGGTCTGAAAAAAGAGAAATAGAGGATTAAAGAAGGAATAGCGAAAGAAGAGGAGGGGGATGAAATATAAAGAAGAGAGGAATATAGAGGACAAGGAGAAAGAGACAGGATAAGTGGGGGAATAGGTGAAGGAAGGGGATAGAGGGAGGGGAGCAGAAATATAGAGAAGAGGAAAGAGACAGGATTAAAGACGGAATAATGAAGGGGAAGTTAGGGCATAGTTAGTAGAGCAATAGAAAATGGGTAAAGGGACAAGGTTATAGGACTAGTGAAGGAGGGAGGGAGGGAGGGAGGGAGGGAGGGAGGGGGTGGGGAGTGGAGGGTGTGGAGGGGTGGGAGTGTAGGGAATGGGGGAGAGGGACAAGACTAGAGGAGGGATAGTGAAGGAGGGAACAGTGGGAGGCTGGAATATAGAAGGAAAAGAGACAAAAATGAATGTTACCTAGCATTACCATCCTACCACACCTTCACAATAGTATCCTTCATTCCTACATCCCTACATCCTCCCGTATCTTTACAGGACCATCCTATGTGACCTCCACAATCATATCCTTCATTCCTACATCCCTACATCCTACCGTATCCTTCACAAGACTATCCTATGAGACCTCCTTCACTCCTACATCCCTACATCCTCCTGTATCCTTCACAAGACCATCCTACCAGACCTCCACAATCGTATCCTTCACTCCTAGATCCATACATCCTCCCGTATCCTTCACAAGACCATCCTACCAGACCTCCACAATCGTACCCTTCACTCCTACATCCCTACATCCTCCGGTATCCTTCGCCTCTACAACAACGTCCTCCTAACATCCTGCCAAGCCTTCAGTGAGCTGTTTCAAGCACCAATCCAGCTGTTTAGAGGCCATGGAGAGTAATTAGAGGGGTTATGGATGTTAGAGTCACTGCAGGCTGAGGGAAGGACGTGAAGATAGATAGACATGAAGGTATACGAGGCGCCATGAAGCGGTGATTACAGGCTATACTCCGCCTGCTCTAAAGTGGCTCCTTGATCTCGATCTGTGTCCCGGCGAATGCGTGGTTGTCAGATCTTGCGGAAAAAACCTTAAACACAGCATCAATGAGCTACAGTCTGTTTTGAACCCAGGAGCCACTTTAGAGTAGACAATAGTGGCACGGCAAGGTCACAATGAGCTGAAAGAGAGGTCATAGGAAGGTCAGGGAGAGGTTAGCGTTCATCCACGGGTCATCAGGTTCAAGGTACGAGGAACTAAGGAAAGATTATGTCTCGTGTACAGAAATGCTTTGCTCTCTAACCAATACTGTTTTGAAAGGCCGCACAGAGGATGAGCCGGGTTTTGCAAGTGTGTTTCCCTGCAAGTAATTTAGAAATCTTGTTCATCTGTCACTTGAATCGGTAGGGCATTAAAAAAAATCCGTTCTCGCTTTTTTAATCCTTTCAGTACTGGGACGCATTCTTACCATGAGTTTTGGGTGTGATTAGATGATTTTATTTACATTAGGAAGGGTCTATGAAAGTCAGCAGAAGGTTAATGGCCAGAGTCTTCACATTTTCATTCCTACATAGGTTTCTGAAGCTGTATAAAATCACCAAATAGTAAGCAGAGTGAATATGAAAATGTGTCATGGTACTGAAGGGGTTAATAATGCTATACTTCCACATTGAGTCTACTGGTTTCTCTCTCCACGTCAAGGATTCGAAACGGTTCAGACACGGCTTCGGTAAAAGACTCGAGCGCTGGTTAAATGAAACCGCACCACAAATACGCGTCTTTCTTCCCATACAGGACTTGACCCATCCACCACCTCCACCTACGCCTCCCCGCCAGTTCTCACACCTGCTTTAGACACACACGAACTCCATCCTCCTCCTCCACCTGGCAAAGCACGGAAGCTGAAGCAACAATGGTACAAAAGCGACGGGATTAAGGAAGAAAACGGAGATGCACGCCCCATCTTTCACCCCAAACTTGTACATATTTAGTCACCATTCAGGAACGCTTTGCTCTCTCACCACGATTGTTTTCAAAGGCCACAGAGATGATTAGCCGAATTACCAAGAGTGTTTCTACAGTTTATAATGTCGAAATCATGTTAATATGTCACCTGAACCTTAAGAACAACATGAAAATCCCGTGTCACTTCAATTAGAGCCTTTTGAAAGTAGAGGAGAGGCGAGGCAGAAGGGTTTCAAAGTATGGTCCTTATAAACCCCACAGCACGAGATTATCAGCCTTATGCCCAGAGAGTTATGGCTTAGTGTGAGTCCCTGCTAGCATTCCCACGTCTGGTTTAATGGACGTAATCTGTTGTGAGTCAGTTTCCACTCCACACACGTAGTAATAACCGTAGAGACTCTTTTTTATTAGTAAGAGAAGTGAAGAGAATTGAATTTCTTCTTATTATCTTCTTTTCTTCCTCCTCCTCTTGTTTCTTTTCCTTCTCCTTCTCCTTCTTCTTCGTCTTGTACTTTTTTTTTTTTAAGTATATTTTTAGTTGCTATTTTTTTTCTTTCTTCTTTTTATCTTTCTCATTTTCTTTTTTTCTTTTATTTTTCTTTCGTTTCTGCCTGTTATTTTCTTTCTTCCTTTTTATTTCTTCTTCTTCTTCTTCTTCTTCTTCTTCTTCTTCTTCTTCTTCTTCTTCTTCTTCTTCTTCTTCTCTCTCTCTCTCTCTCTCTCTCTCTCTCTCTCTCTCTCTCTCTCTCTCTCTCTCTCTCTCTCTCTCTCTCTCTCTCTCATCACCATTCTTTGTCCATCATCACAATTTAACTTTCTTACGTATTCACTTTACCACCATCATCATCATCATCATCATCATCATTTGAATCACTATATAACTTCACAATACACAATGTCAATCACTATCTACACTGTCATCATCACTATCAGCCATCATCATCATCATCATCATCATCAACACCACAATCACCATCATCTCAATTTCCATACTATCACTATCATTTTTTTTTTTTTCATCATTCATTTTTCTTCCTCCATTTTAACCTCCTTATCATGAAATCTTCCTCTTCTTCCTCCTCTTCCTTCTTCTCTTCCTCTTCCTCCTCCTCCTCCTCTTTATTTACAATATTGGTGTTTGATATTTTTTTTTTACGTTATTCCTTTTTCTTCTCCTCTTCCACGATCATCCATCATCATCATCATCATCATCATCATCATCATTGTCATCATCATCACAATCATCATCATCATCATTATCATCATCATCATCATCATCATCATCATTGTCATCATCATTACCATCATCATTATCATCATCATCATCACCATCATCATCATCATCATTGTCATCATCATCTCAGGTTGTGACATTCTCGTTTTCTTTATCATTTTTCTTATTTCTTTAATTTTTCCGGTTAAGTTTTTTTTTTTTCGTTTATATTTTCTGTTTCATTTCGTTTTGTTGCGTCTCTTATTGTTATTGTTGTTGTTGTTGTTGATGATGATACTATTACTATTATTATTATTATTATCATTATTAGTATTATCATTATTATTACTATTATTATTATTATTATTATTATTATTATTATTATTATTACTATTATTACATACTTGCGAGATATTCCATGCTTAAGTTTCTCACTATCAACATTATTATATTACTAATACCACCATTACAACTACCACCATTACTACCACTACTATTACCATTATTGTCAACGTCGTCACTACAATAAGCACAAACTACTCACACACACACACACACACACACACACACACACCTCAAGTAGGGAAGCGAGTCCTGTCAAGCTGGTACTGATGCTGTCGGTGGATGTCCTGGTGGAAGAACTGTGCGTGGTGCGGGTGGAGTGGGCGTGGGGCGGCGGGCAGCATTGAGGGCTCGAGGGATAGGCGGTGGGCGGTGTGCGGGTGGGCGGAGTTGAATATGGGCGGCATCTCGTGAGCAGCGGGAGTGGCGTAGTGTCTCTCCCAAGGACACAGACGGAGGTACCCCAGCACTCTCTCCGTCAGGGGTCTGCGTGAGAAAATGTGAGGTTAGTGAGGTGAGATGAGGTGAGGTTAGGGTTGGGATGGGTTAGGTTAGGCCAGCTTTCCCTCTTGCATAAAAAAAAAAAATAATGCTTGGTGTGGTTGGGTTGGGTTAGGTTAGGTTAGGTTAGGTTAGGCATAAAAATAAAATGCTTGTTGTGGTTGGCTTAGGTTAGGTTTTTTATTTTTTTTTTTTTATTTCCTGGCCTATAGCGTCTTTTTTTTTTTTTATATGTCCTGGTCTATAGCGCTTGTAGATAACTTGAAGAGTATTAGAAGCGCAGTTAAGCTTCCACCCATTAATGGCGCAGGCAATTTTATTTATAGTCGTACCCATATTAGGGCCCATATCACCACCCAAGCGCATCTCGGGTGTAAGCACCTAGAACCTGGGTATCATGGTGACATGTTGACATGTAGCTAACTTTAAACCACTCGACAAATGGCATAGCTTCATGGCCGTTCTTGATGGGATTTGAACCTACGCGTGGACGTCTGCCCGATCCCACGCTCACCACCTTACCCACTATGGTTTGGTTAAGTTAGGTTAAGTTGGGTTGGGTTGGGTTGGGTTGGGTTGGGTTGAGTTAAGTTAAGTTAGCTTTGATTAGGTTGGGTTGGATTTGGTTTGGTTGGGTTGGTTTAGAATTAGGTTAGGTTTGGATTGGGTTTGTTTAAGATCGGGAGGTAGAAGAAATGAAAGAAGGAAAGAAATAAGAAAGGAATGAAAAACGATGAGGATAAAAAGAAATTGATGGAAGGAAGGAAGGAAAGAAAGAAAGAAGGAATGAAGGAAGGAAGAAAAGAAAGATATTAAATAAAAACAATTAATGAATAACATAATCACTAAAGAAGAAATATAAATGAAATGAATGTGAGAAAAACAAAAGTAAGAAAGAAAATAACAAGAAAGGATGGCGAAGAAGAAGAAAAAAAAGAAGAAGAAGAAAAAGGAGAAGGAAAATTAATGAACAGATGGTAGGAAGAAAAAGCGAGAAGATAAAAATAAAGTGATTAATGAAAGAAAGAGAGAGAGAGAGAGAGAGAGAGAGAGAGAGAGAGAGAGAGAGAGAGAGAGAGAGAGAGAGAGAGAAATGAATCTTCTATCATGCAACTATTTATAAAACCTTTCCTCACTTTACAAGCCCTATCTCCTCCTCCTCCTCCTCCTCCTGCTCCTCCTCCTCCTTCTCCTCCTCCTCCACCTCCTCCTCCTCCTCCTCCTCCTCCTTTGATCACTTCCCGCATAAATTTTCCCCTCGTAAGCAAAATCTGCTCCATCCATAACAGTAACGAGTGTTTTTGAGAGAGAGAGAGAGAGAGAGAGAGAGAGAGAGAGAGAGAGAGAGAGAGAGAGAGAGAGAGAGAGAGAGAGAGAGAGAGAGAGACTATACTTAAAAAAATGTCGTAAAAGATTAATACAAGCGATGAAAATAAAAATAATAATAATAAGAAATAGTAATATGATAGTGACCCCTTTAGTAATGAGAGGTAAAAGTGTAGAAAACGGAGAGGAAAGAAAACGTGATAAAGTCTTAAAGTGATGGGAAGGATGGAGGAAAAAATAACGATGGCTTGGGTAACGAAGAGGAGGAGGAGGAGGAGGAGGAGGAGGAGGAGGAGGAGGAGGAGGAGGAGGAGGAGGAGGAGGAGGAGGAGGAGGAGGAGGAGGAGGAGGAGGAGGAGGAGGAGATGGTTATGGAGAGCATTTACGAGAGAGAGAGAGAGAGAGAGAGAGAGAGAGAGAGAGAGAGAGAAAATTATTATAGGTCTTGGCAAGGAATATTAATGAATGTCTCTCTCTCTCTCTCTCTCTCTCTCTCTCTCTCTCTCTCCGTATTTTTTTGTCCTATCTTCCTAATTTTCTTTCAATTCACGTTTATTTTATTTTGTTTATGAAGGAAAATATTGGTTTTGTTTCTCTCTCTCTCTCTCTCTCTCTCTCTCTCTCTCTCTCTCTCTCTCTCTCTCTCTCTCTCTTTCTCTCTGTCTGTCTGTCTCCAAACAGAGCAATTAAATGTAAAAAAATGGAAAAATAGGCATAATAATAATAATAATAATAATAATAATAATAATAATAAGAAGAAGAAGAAGAAGAAGAAGAAGATGAAGAAGAAGAAGATGATGATGATGATGATAACAACAACAACAACAATAATAATAACTAACCTAATCACCATTCCTCACCTTTACCTACCTATCCAAACCTGTCTGTACGTATCTTAACTTCCCCGCACGTCACCTTACCTCCCTCACCTGTCTCCTCCTGTCACGTCCCCAAACCATGGAAATCCCTCCATCACCAGACTCCACCTCCCGTCAAGCCAGCCTCCCGCCTCCTCTCTCTGTCCCTCAGGCTGACGCGCTTCTCCCGCTTGTGTTTACATTTTTCATCTCTAGTCATCAGAATTAATCTCCTCTATTTCATTACATTACAAGAACATAAATACATAAACATAAGGAGAGTAAATTTATATAAAACACTACGGCTTAACATCTAATACAAATAAATATCACTCCTAAGCATAAGAAAGTAAGAAAAGAGGGAAGCTGCAAGAGGCCGCAAGTCCTATACGAGGCAGTCCCAGTGTGTTTAAGCTACCTAATTCCATCTATCACCCCATCCATGAGCTTATCTAATCTTCTTTTAAAGCTCCCTATTGACTCAGCTCTGACTACATGACCACTGAGACCGTTCCACTCATCAACCACTCTGTTGGAGAACCAGTTTCTTCTCATTTCTTTCCTATAGATGCGTGTTTAGAATACTCAATTTTGTTTGGAATCACACGAGGTAGAAAATAAATGGAAAAATTAATAAATAAGAATTAAGAAAAATAAATAAATAAAATCTTCTTCTACATGGGAAAAAGCAATAGAAAAAAAAATTAGTAACTTTCAGGGCCAACTCAGCTAACAACATGACACTCTTACCTGTCCATCTTCCAGACGGCGTAGAGGGCAGGTGTGGTCAGGGTGGGCAGGAAGGCGACCCACACCAGCGATATGAAGGTCAAGTCAAACTGGGCTGAGTTCTGAGTCGTCTCCATCACCATGTTCTTCACCAGCCTGATGCCAACACCCACACGGAGGAGGCGCAGCAGGAGGAGGAAGGAAGATTGAGTGTGTGAGCAATGAGGAGGTTTATTTCTCGTTTCCTTTCTTCATTTATTTATTTTTCTTGTTATTTAGTGAAGATAAAGGGAAGACTTACAAGAAGGAGGCGCAGAAGGAGGGAGATAAGATTAAAAGTGTGTGATTAGTAGTGGTTCTTTATCTATTATTTGATTTATTTCTCGTTTTCATTCTTCAATTATTTATTTTTCTTATTATTTAGTGAAGATAAAGGGAAGACCTACACGAAGGAGACGCAGCAGAAGGAGGGAGATCAGATTAAAAGTGTGAATAGTACAGAAAGAAAAAAGACATGCGTTAGAAGAATACATAGATTGATACACAGAAGGAAGAGCGAAATGGGTGACAACGCTGAGGAGGCGAGGATAGAAAAGTTTGGTGGAGAAAAGAGACGCGAACGAAATAATAGAGAATTAAATAGACAGAACAGAAATATGACACAAAAAGAGATAATTTACACTGGATTTCAATCATACTCCAGAGAAAACGGTAAAGAAGGGTAATAACAGGAGATAGAATGTTCGAGGAAGAGGAGGAGGAGGAGGAGGAGGAGGAAGAAGAAGAGGAGGAAGTGATGAGATTTCCACAGCCACCCTATCACCATAAAAAGAAATTAATGTCCATGAAAATATAATCATAAAGCTTGCAAAACATCATTCCTCAGCCCTTCAGATCGTTATTAAGACGTGATCATGATGGTGTGTGTGTGTGTGTGTGTGTGTGTGTGTGTGTGTGTGTGTGTGTGTGTGTGTGTGTGTGTGTGTGTGTGTGTGTGTGTGTGTGTGTGTATCATGAGTCCTTTCCATTTCTACTTTTCACTTGCATGTCTATATGTCTCGCCCTCTTTCCATTCCTGCCTCTTTACCATTCTTATTTTTGTTTTTATCTCTTTGCGTCTCAGAGGGGCGCTGGCCGGAGGGAACAAAAAGGAGGTACAAAAAGTGGCCCAGCGAGGCGCCAGTCCCTGTGGAGAACCGCAAGATGGATTATTCAAAGCTGGAAAAGCTGTCTATCTGTCTGTCTGTTACTGTCTATCTGTCTGTCTGTCTGTCTGTTACTGTCTGTCTGTCTGTCTGTTACTGTCTATCTGTCTGTCTGTTACTATCTATCTGTCTGTCTGTTACTGTGTATCTGTCTGTCTGTTACTGTCTATCTGTTTACCTATACCTAGTTTATTCTTGTCAGTATTTCTTTTTTATCTGTCTACATCTCTTTGCCTCCATGCCTCCTCGTGTGTCCCTCCCCTGTCTGTCTGTCTGTCTGTCTATCTATCTATATCTGTCCTCTTTCTTCTAGTTAATTGCTGTCACTATTTCTTTTTATATATCTGTTCATGTTTCTCCTTCCTGCATCCCTGTCTGTCTGTCTGTCTTTCTGTCAATCTATGCCTGTCCTTCATTCACTTAATTTCTGCCACTATTTCTCCTCTTTTACCTGTATGTCTTTCCGTGTGTGTGTGTGTGTGTGTGTGTGTGTGTGCGTGTGTGTGTGTGTGAAGTCTCCAGTGACCCAGCAGTTTCCAGCAGGCGTATATGGGGCAGAGCTTAGGCGTCTCAAGAGGGTTATGCAGGCAGCAGCAAGACGTGGAAATAACAGGATTAAAACTTCAAACAAAAAAATCTAACGTGTTGTGTCAGAAAAAAAAAGGTTTGAAACTGGAAATCCTTAAAAAAGAAAGAGGGAAATATTTTGAAAGTTATCGTCTAAAATTTATGGAAAAAAATACACACTGTAGTAAAAATAAATACTGAAATGTATGCAAAAATCAGTTTCAGAGAGAGAGAGAGAGAGAGAGAGAGAGAGAGAGAGAGAGAGAGAGAGAGAGAGAGAGAGAGAGAGAGAGAGAGAGAGAGAGAGAGAGAGAGAGAGTCAGTGAAAATCTTATGAATTGTAAAATGACACGTTATGGACTTTGAATCTTAACTCGTATGATACACAAGAGTTAATGAAAAATACATATTCATAAATGTTTAACTGAGGACCAAATGTTTACTCTTCCAAAAAAGTAGTAGTAGTAGTAGTAGTAGTAGTAGTAGTAGTTATGAACGTATTCTAACCTAACCTATCTAAACATCATCTGCCCTAACGTAACTTAACCTAACTAAACCAAACTTAATAACATCTGCCTTCGTTTCACTTGTTGTTGTGGTTGTTGTTGTTGTTGTTGTTGTTGTTGTTGTTGTTGTTGTTGTTGTTGTTGATGATGTTGATGATGATGTTGTCACTGGTGTTATTCTGGTTTAGATTTTTACCACCGATAATGCAGTCAACTGTTTTATTTTTATCTTTTTGCTTTGTCCTTCCCCTGAGACGAGATAAATATTCCATCTATATGCAAACCCCATTTTCAAACATGATGGAACAGGAATGCTTAGTGTGATGATGCTGTGGTGGTGGTGGAGGGGGTGGTGGTAGTGTGTGTGTGTGTGTGTGTGTGTGTGTGTGTGTGTGTTTGGTGACTCGCGCAATATCAAAACAAGATATAATACATGACACACACACACACACACACACACACACACACACACACACACACACACACACAGTACGTCCTGGAGTAACAGTTGATGAAATTCTTGAAGCGAAATTTGGCAGCGAGGTGAGTTAATATGAGAGAGAGAGAGAGAGAGAGAGAGAGAGAGAGAGAGAGAGAGAGAGAGAGAGAGAGAGAGAGAGAGAGAGAGACTACTACTACCACCACCACCACCATAGTGAACACTCTTCTCATACGATCAGCGAGGTTAAGCAACGTTGGGTCAGGTTAGTGTTTGGATGGGTGACCGAATGGAGCCACCACCACCACTACCACCACTACCACCACCACCACGACTACCACTACCACCACTACCACTACCACCACTACCACCACTACTACCACTACCACCACCACCACTACTACTACTACTACTACTACTACTACTACCACCACCACCACCACCACCACTACTACTACTACCACTGTATGGTTATTTGCCACCAGTTTATTGATAAGTACATCGCCAGTAGTTTAAGTGTGTTGAGTAGATTTGAGTGATACCTGTGCCTGCCGTTGGGAGATGACTTGCCGAGAGAGTGCTGTGCTGATGTGTCCTTAAGTAAGCACGATGAAGGAAGACGAAACACACGAGGAAGCTTATACCTCTATTGAAAAGCACACACACAGTGACACAACAAAGAAAACCGAGCATCCACGCCTTGCCTTGCTGATGATGTGATGGAACGTCCTGACGGAAGTGTGGACGATGAGAGAGTGAATGAGTGAGTGAGTGAGCTTGCTCTTTCACCGTCCACACTTCCACTACTACTACTACTACTACTACTACTATTACTACTACTTCTACTACTACTGCTACTACTACCACCACCACCACCATCACTACTACCACTACTACAACTACTACTACTACCACCACCAACACCACCACCAGTACCACCACCACCACCACTACTACCACTACAACTACTACCACCACCACCACCACCTTACCTGAGCACCATTAGCGGGGTGACACACACGGCGAAGGCACTGGCGATGGTGACGAGGTAGCGGTGGTTCCTCTTCTCCCGCGCCACCTCCACCAGGGCGCCACCATCCTGAAGAGAGGGCAGCTGCTGGGAGGGGGACGCCGCGCCACGCCCCTCCGCCGAGCCTCTAGGATGGAAGGGCCGGATCTGGTGGTGGTCTGAGCAGAGAGTGCGCCCTTCGCCCCCCGTCAGGAGTCCACTGAAGGAGAGAGAGAGAGAGAGAGAGAGAGAGAGAGAGAGAGAGAGAGAGAGAGAGAACAAAATGCTACATATTATACAGGAACACTTTAATGATAACAGGAAATAAAAGGAAACAGGGAAATATAAGAAGATATAAGAATGGAGAGGAAGATAAGATAAGGGAAAGAAGAGAAGAAAACAAAACTTCGAAGAGATAAGAGACACACGAGATAAGAGAGATAAACGAAACAAGGAACACACACACACACACACACACACACACACACACACACACAAGGGAAAATTTCAACACACTTTCCCCTCCTGGCATTCTCGTCCTCCGGCACTTTATAACTCACGAGGGGAAATATCTTGAAAGTTAGCTCATTTCCTTTCAAATCTTCCCCTCATTCACATTCCCCTCACATTTCCTCCTTACCTTTCTTAATCCCCACCCCTCGCGAACACTTCTCCTGTCTAGGTTGCTGTTTTCCCCTCTTTTTCCCCTCACATTTCCTCATCCCACTCATAAACATTTCTTTCGTCTACGCTACTTTTCCCCTCCTTTCCCCTCATATTTCCTCCTTTCCTTTCCTAATTCCACTGCTTAATGTTTTTTTTTACTAGGCTACTGTTTCCCCTCATTTCCCCTCACTTTTTTACTTCTAGGCTACTTTTTCCCCTTCATTTCCCCTCATTTCCCCTCTCTACTTTCCGTCACCTCACTCCTCACAAGCTTTTCTTTACTTCTAGGCTGCTGTTTCCCCTCACCTCCCCTTTATACCTTTGCTATATTTCCCCTCACATATTCCTCTCATATCTTTCCTTCATGTTTCCTTTAATACATTTCCCCTCATCCGCGTTATATCTTTTCTTATCAATTCATTTCTATTTCCCCTCAGAATCATTACCCTCATCTGCTTCTTCCTTCATTTTCTACTCATTGTCTTATACCACTCAAAATTTTCCCCTCTCTCTCTCTCTTTCTCCGTTTTTCCCCTCTGCGTGTTTTCCCCTCACTTTACCTTCTTCCCCCTCTTTTTCTCCGCGGCGTTTTATGACCTCAGTGATGGTAGAGGGTATTCAGTGAGTCAGGCAGGTAATCAGTCAGTCAGTCTCCCCTCTTTCATCACTTCCCCTCAGTCGCTTCTTCTCTCAATGGACGTCATCACATTTCATAAAGTTTGTCATCATTTTCTTTTTTTTTTTTTTTGAAGGAAAGAAGCATTTTTTTCTCTTTTTCTCTTTTCTTTTTTTCTTTCTCTTTTCTTAATTTCGTGAGCATTTTTCTGTCTTCCGAATGCCAAAGTTATGGAATTTTTTTTTTTCTCTCTCTCTCTCTCTCTCTCTCTCTCTCTCTCTCTCTCTCTCTCTCTCTCTCTCTCTCTCTTTCTCTCTCTTTCTGTGTGTGTCTGTTTGTCTGTCTGCCTTTCTCTGTCTGTCTGTCTGTCTGTCTGTCTGTATGTCTGTCTGCCTGTTTGTCTGTCTATCTGTCTGTCTGTCTGTCTGTTTGTATGTCTGTCTGTCCGTCTGTCTGTCTGTCTGTTTATATGTCTGTCTGTCTGTCTGTCTGTCTGTCTGTTTGTATGTCTGTCTGTCTGTCTACCTGTTTGTCTGTCTGTCTGTCTGTCTGTCTGTCTGTCTCTGTCTGTCTCTCTCTCTCTCTCTCTCTCTCTCTCTCTCTCCCTCCTCTTCTGTCTGTCTCACTGTCTCTCTGTCTGTTTCCCTCTCTCCTTTTCAGCTTTTTTTTCATCTCTCTCTCTCTCTCTCTCTCTCTCTCTCTCTCTCTCTCTCTCTCTCTCTCTCTCACACACACACACACACACACACACACACACACACACACACACACACACACACACACACACACACACACACACAGAATAAAAAAACCCCACGAAAACACGAACAAGAAAAAAAATAATAAGGAAGAAAAATCAATATTACAAGAAGTTAATCATGAGCAAGTCAGTCGCAGGCATTAAGATTTTCACCCTCACTACACTTCCTTATGAGAGAGAGAGAGAGAGAGAGAGAGAGAGAGAGAGAGAGAGAGAGAGTGGTCAGCTGGTGGTGTCACGGGGCGATGTGAGGCGAGGCGAGGAAGTGTGGGCGAGACGAGACAGGAGCAAGAATAAATGCATCGATAGATAGATACATAACGGAATAGATAAATAGATAGATAGATAGATAAAGGATGAATAGACGGACATATAAATAGATAAAGGGATAGAAAAGATAAATGGATGGACATATAGATAGATAGATAGATAGATAGATAGATAGATAAAGGAGGAATAGACGAACATATGGATAGGTAAGAGGGAGGCAAAGGAAATGAAGGAAGAAAATGACAAATAACATAGAGAGAGAGAGAGAGAGAGAGAGAGAGAGAGAGAGAGAGAGAGAGAGAGAGAGAGAGAGAGAGAGAGAGAGAGAGAGAGAGAGAGAGAGAGAGAGAGAGAAACAAAGTACGAAATAAAAAGAGAACAAGACAAGGAAAGGAAAAGGAAAGAGAAAAAAAAAAAAAAATGAAAACAAAAACTCAAATAAAGAACACGAGAAATAGCAGCAAACTTTCCCCACGCAACCTGACCACCTCTTCACCTGGCCCACGTAAACAAACACCACTATTTTTCGACCACTTTTTTGACTATTTGACCACTTTCCGACCACTTTTTTGACTACTCGATCACTTTTCGGCCACTTTTTTCAACTACTCGACCACTTTCCGGCCACTTTTTTTTTATTATTTGACCACTTTTCGACCACTTTTTTTACTATTTGACCACTTTCCAACCTCTCTTTTTACTATTTGACCATTTTACGACCACTTTTTCGACTATTTGACCACTTTCCGACCACTTTTTTGACTATTTGATCACTTTCCGACCACTTTTTTGACTATTTGACCACTTTCCGACCACTTTCCCGGCTCACGTAAATAAACAGCACCTGTCTTTGCCCTCATTAGCTCACCTGGAGAAGACGCGGTCAGTGGAGTGCAAGTTCCAGACACGAGGGTGGGGGTCTGGCGGGCCGAGGTCGAGGGGGCGGGGCGGCGAGAGGGGCGTGGGGTCGTCCATTGATGACAAGACGACCCCTACGCGTATTTGCAGGAAAGCCACGACCCCTAGCGGCAGTACGAATCTATAAAGGAAGAGAGAAGAGGGTTTAAAAGCGTTTCAGGGATTTATAAAAGGATTGAATTGGATTTTGTGACTGGAAAATGGTTTAGAAAGAAAACTTTAGGGTTTTGGGACATTAAATGATCTCTAGAATCTGAAAAAAATATAAATAAGAGGAGAGAAGAGGGTTTAAAAGCATTTCAGGGATTTATAAAAGGATTGGATTATGTTTTATGACTGGAAGGAGGTTTACAAAGAAGAATTTGAAGTTTCAGGACATTAAATGATCTCTAGAATCAGAAAAAAATATATAAATAGGATGAAAAGAGAGGATTTAGGTAATATCATCGGGATTTAGACACATGGAACAGGTTTGGATTACTTTTAAGAACTGGATACAGTATTAGAAGCTAAGATGGGGAATATGAAAGACACGTAGAAACAGGATGAATTTAAAAACGAGAAAATAGAGTACACAGAATTTTTGTTAGCTCAGAATAGGGTTTGATTAGATTGGACACAAAGAATTAAAAAGTTAGCATTTAAGAGGAATCAATAAGGGAGGAGAGGACCGAATTTAAGAACATTTGTGGGGTTTAAAATAGGATTACATTATGTTAAAGGACTAAGAGGTCTGGGAGGAGGACTGGACGCTACAAAGAGAGTTTCAAGAGAGTTGGAATAGGATCAGAGACACAGCATCTGGTTCAAAGAGTGTTGAAATAAGACTGAAGTATCGAAAGAGGTTTTGAAGAGATCAACAATAGGATTTGAGTTAATGAAAAGGTGTTGAATACTCCTAAAAGAGCATTGGGATTAAGAAATTTTTTTTAAAGAGTTCTGGAGTAATAGAAGAGGATTGGAATGGACTTAGGGACATGAAAAGGAGTTAAAAGAATGACAAGAAAAAAAAAAAACACTGAGCTGGCAAAAGGGAATGAAAGATTTCTAGCATTGGAGAAATAGCAGGAAAGAGGATTAGAAAGAGTCTGGAAGGGAATTGACAGAAAGAGAGGAGGATTAGATCTTAAGAAGAGGGATTAAAAAGGATTGAAGTGGGATCTCTCTCTCTCTCTCTCTCTCTCTCTCTCTCTCTCTCTCTCTCTCTCTCTCTCTCAAATGAAAACAAATCAGAATAACAAAAGAGAAAAGGACAAAGATGAAAAAGAAATTAAAGGAAATGAGAGAAAGTTGAGGAGGAAAAGTGAAGAAAGGAAGGAAAAAAAAGATGAATTATGGAAAGTGGAAATGGTGATAAGTTTGGAATAAGAGCAGGAGGACGAGGAGGAGGAGGAGGAGGAGGAGGAGGAGGAGGAGGAGGAGGAGGAGGAGGAGGAGAACAAGAAGGAAGAGGAAGAGGAGGAAAACAAGGACGCAAGAGAGCTGAAGGAGGAAGGAAGAAGAAACTTGGAAGGAAGATAAACTCATCAATATTAAATTTATGCCTGAAAGAGGAGGAGGAGGAGGAGGAGGAGGAGGAGGAGGAGGAGGAGGAGGAGGAGGAGGAGGAGGAAGAGAAGGAGCGTAACGTGGAGAAGAAGAAGAAGAAGAAGAAGAAGAAGAAGAAGAAGAAGAAGAAGAAGAAGAAGAAGACTGAAAAATAAAACATACACACACACACAGAGAGAGAGAGAGAGAGAGAGAGAGAGAGAGAGAGAGAGAGAGAGAGAGAGAGAGAGAGAGAGAGAGAGAGAGAGAGAGAGAGAGAGAGAGAGAGAGAGAGAGAGAGAGAGAGAGAGACCTGGAATTAAGTCAGTAGTAACACATTTATAAAGTTAAGCCAATTTACAAGAGTCCCTTTTTGAAGTGTGTGTGTGTGTGTGTGTGTGTGTGTGTGTGTGTGTGTGTGTGTGTGTGTTTGGGTCCTCGCGAGGCACAGCACGGTGAAAGAAAACGGGAGAGACAAAGAAAACTGAAGAACTGTAAGGGGAATCTTAGATATTTTTAACTTTTTATTTTTCATTTTTTTCCTTTACCTGTAAATAGATTTCATAACTTTTCAACCTTCGTATTTATGTATGTATGTATGTATGGAGAGAGAGAGAGAGAGAGAGAGAGAGAGAGAGAGAGAGAGAGAGAGAGAGAGAGAGAGAGAGACTTTGACCATAAACCTTAAATTCTATTACTAGGAGCGGAAACTTAAATCCCTTCCTCCCCCTCCCTCCTCCCTACTTTCCTCCCCCCCTCCTTCCCTCCACCCCTGTTACACCTGCAGGGAGAAAGATTATTGGGCAGGTGAACAATTAACAAGGAAACTTTACCAAGAGTTTTGCAATATGTAAGACTCTCTCTCTCTCTCTCTCTCTCTCTCTCTCTAAGAATGGTAATATCTTTATTCCTCGTTCTTCTCTATTTTATTTTTTCCTTGCTCTTGCTCTCCTCCTCAACAACCTCTTCTTTCTCCTCTCTTCTTCTTCTTCTTCTTCTTCACCTTTTTCTCCTCCTTTTTCTCCTCCTCCCTTCTCCTCCTCCTACTCCTCCTCCTCCTCCTCCTCCCCTCCTTCCGAACGGGATCACTAAACAGGCTCTGGGTAAGATGAGTATAATATTTTAAGCAGGAAAACATGTAAATTCTGTCCCTCCCTCACCCCTAAACCTCTCTCTCTCTCTCTCTCTCTCTCTCTCTCTCTCTGAACTAAAATAATCATGTTTTTTCCCTTCATTTTCCCCTCATTCCCCTCTTTCAGTAACTCTTCCTATCACACACTTCCTATCACCTCTCCTCCCTCCAACGTGACTACCCCTCATTCCCTCTTCCTCTTTCCCCTTAAAGTGACTCTTCCCCTCTTCCTCTCTTCCTCCTCTCCTACCCCCTCCCTTCGTCAATGTGGCTCTTTCCCTCATCCCCTCATCCCCTCTTTCTCTTCCGCCTCCCCCTTTCCTCCCTCCATGTGGCTTCTTCCCCCCCCTCCCCCTCTCACAGAACAGTAAGTTGTGTAGGGAAGACCTTTGGAAACTTCTCTACTTGTATGGAAGTTTAAATTGGGAGAGTAAATAAGAGACACTCAGCGAGGTATTATGCAAATGGAGGAGGAAGAGGAAGAAGAGGAGGAGGAGGAGGAGGAGGAGGAGGAGGAGGAGGAGGAGGAGGAGTATAATTGTTGTTGTTAACTTATCATTACACTTTAATCGTGCCAGAGAGAGAGAGAGAGAGAGAGAGAGAGAGAGAGAGAGAGAGAGAGAGAGAGAGAGAGAGAGAGAGAGAGAGAGAGAGAGAGAGAGGTGGAAGAAAAATAATAACATGAAAGGAAAAAGGAGGAGGGGATTAGATGACACGAAAGGAGGAGGAGGAGGAGGAGGAGGAGGAGGAGTGACAGTGTATCTGGTGTAAGGTGTGAAGAAGTGGCGCCTGTCTGGCAACAGTGATAAAGAGTGATGGAGTGTATATACCTCCTAGGGTCTGGTAACACTGCTTGGATTTCCATTAATAGCTCTCTCTCTCTCTCTCTCTCTCTCTCTGGCACGCATGAAACTGTAATAATAACAACAACTGCAATTATATCTCCTCTTTTATCTCCACCACCACCATCACCATCTCTCTCTCTCTCTCTCTCTCTCTCTCTCATATCTCCAAATGCTCCAGAAATATACGCAAATGATCTAAACTTTACGAATCTGACAAAACTCAGTACTCACACAATGCAAATATTCTCTCCTCAAGAAGCTTTTTTTCTTCTATTTACACCACGTGGGCTTTTCACGGGAATTTCTGGGCTAAAGAGGATACTTTTTTGCGGTACCTCCTATCTCAAAGCCCACCCGCTAGGAAACCCTTGCCCCGAATGAGGAAGCCCAACCTACACACGGACCGTGGACAAGATTCGAACCAGTGGGCTTGGAGACCCCTCGGACCCCACAGCACGCATGGTTCCACTGTACCACGGCGGCCCTAAAGCCCTAAAGCCCTAAATTCTTCTGACTTCCATGGACCCATACTAATGTCAATAAAATCGTCTAATCACACTCAAAAAATTATGTTAAAAATGTGTCCCAGTACTGAAGGAGTTAATGTATGTTTTCTCCTTATGTAGCTGTATAAAACCTTAAAAATACCCTTACAAAACCTTTACAAAACCCCAAAACAGTCACAAACACCCCCTGACATTGAAAACACCCTTAAACAACTCTAAATCCAACCAGATCCTCTTGAAACCCCAGGAAACACAATATGAAACCCTTAGAAATCCCTCACAAAACACCAAACAATCACAAACACACACCGACACTGAAAACACCCTTAAACAGCACTAAAACCAACCAGATCCCCTTTCAAACTCCACGAAACACACTAAGAACACGTCAACACCTTCCAGCAACACTCTTAAACGCATTCCCATCACAGGCTCTCGAAAAATGATGGAATTCCAGCTTCACTCAGCATTTGGCACTCTTTTGACCCTCCCTTGGCCCTCCTCTCCACTCCACAGGCCAGGCACGCACGAAAAAGGCCACAAGAAACCTGCTGGAGTGGGCGTAGGAGGCTCTGAAGGTGGTTGTGGGCGGCCTGTGTCAGACTGCAAGGCGTGATCAGAGTAAAGAGACGAGAAAGGGAGCGTGGGTGGGTGAGGTTGATGGAGGAGTGTAAATGTGAGGCTGAGTGCGGTGATGTGGGAAGTGTGTTGGTGTGTATATGTAAGGATAGGTTAGGTTTGGTTAGAAGATGATGATGATGATGATGATGATGATGATGATGATGAGAACGAAGAAGAGAAGAAGAAGAAGAAGAAGAAGAAGAAGAAGAAGAAGAAGAAGAAGATGATGATGATGATGATGATGAAGAAAAAGAAGAAAAACAACAACAACAACAGCAACAACAACAACAACAACAACAACAACAACAACAACAATATGATGATAATGATGATGATGGTGAAGAAGAAGAACAACAACAACAACAATATGATGATTATGTAGAAAAAGAAAAAGAACAACAACAACAACAACAACAACAACAAAATGATGATGATGATGATGATGATGAGGAGGAGGAGGAAGAAGGAGAACAACAACAACAACAACAACAACAACAACGACAACAACAATAATAAGAAAAAAAGAAGAAAAAAGAAAAGAAAAAGAAAAAGAGAAGAAGGAAAAGACGAAGGTAAAGATAACGATGATGAAAGAAACAACAACAACAACAACAACAACAACATCCAGAGAGATAAATTATAATATTATACCTACATTCAATAATAGTTCTATATAGATTGTGATTTGTTGTCTGTGTGTGTGTGTGTGTGTGTGTGTGTGTGTGTGTGTGATCCAATTATTAGTAGTCTTTGTCTTTATACATAACACTGTAAACACACACACACACACACACACACACACACACACACACACACACACACACACACACACACACACACATACACGAGTTCCAATTAAGCTAAAACACTGTACCTTCACCTCTCTCTCTCTCTCTCTCTCTCTCTCTCTCTCTCTCTCTCTGTTTACTTCTTCATCCTTTCCTTATTCAAATTCATTCTTATCTCTCTCTCTCTCTCTCTCTCTCTCTCTCTCTCTCTCTCTCTCTCTCTCTCTCCTTTTATACAAGACAAGATGAATTTTCTTTATTCTTTTTTTTTTTTTTTTTTTTCTTATTTCGTCTGTGTCTTCTTTTACATCTTTTTCCTATCTTCTTTTTTATTCTTTCTTCTTTTCCCACTTACTTTCTTTATCTTCTAGTCTTTTATTCTCCTCCTCCTTGATCTTCTTTTAAGCTTCTTCTCCTACCTACCTCCTCCTCCTCCTTGTCCTCCTCCTCTTCCTCCTACCCCCTTTTTATTCTCTACCTCCTTCTCCTTCTCTTCTTTTTCTTAGCCACTACATTCAAACGTGTCTCCCCTTCTCTTTCGTCTGCCTCTCCCACATCCACCACCATCACCACCTCCTCCTCCTCCTCCTCCTCCTCCTCCTCATTATATGCTACTGGTCACGAACAACAACACAGAGGGAACGAAAAAGAGGAATAAGAGGAGAATAACAATAAGAAGAAGGAAGGAAGAAGGAAGGACGAGGGAGAAAATGGAAAAAGAAGCGGAAGAAATTACAGCAGAGAAAATGATAAGAGATAGAGAGAGAGAGAGAGAGAGAGAGAGAGAGAGAGAGAGAGAGAGAGAGAGAGAGAGAGAGAGCTAACACTTACAAAATAATGAAGAGGCAATGAATATACTCCGTGACGTCATCTTCCAAATTTACGGTACAGATTCCCATTCCTGCGAACTGGGAACCGAACAGCACCTGTGAGAGAGAGAGAGAGAGAGAGAGAGAGAGAGAGAGAGAGAGAGAGAGAGAGAGAGAGAGAGATTATTACCACAGTTTTTCATGTTTCATTGTTATATTTCTGACATTTACCTGTTCTCCTATTCATTACCTCAAGGAAGGACAGGTAAGAGGGGATTAGGACAGGTGTGCTTGAGTGCAGGTGTGGGTAAAGGTATGCCAGGTGTAGGTGGAGTATGTACAGCAGGTTGACAGGTGTGTAAATGAGAGCAGGTGTTTTGAAAGTGAAGTTTGTGAGTCTTGTATCAGTATTTCTTTCTTTAATTCCTTCTTTCCTTCTTTCCTCCTTTCTTTCCTTCTATCAGCTAATCTTATTTTACTTTATTCTTTCATTTTCTTTGTTTTCCTTGTTTTCGATCCCTCGTCCTCTCTTCAGGGACTTACAATTCAATATTTCTCTTTTCCTTCCTTCTCTCTTCCTTCATAACACAGAAAGAAAGAGAAATGGAAGAAATTAAGAAGATACAAACACATTTCTTTCTCCCTTCCTTTCTTTATCTTTTTCCTTCACTTTTTCTGCTCAATCAAGTTTTTTTCTTTCTTCCTTCTTTCCTTTTCCCCTTTCCTTCACTCTGTCTTCTCAATCAACCTTTCTTTCTTCCTCTTTCCTTTCTCTATTCCCTTTCCTTCATTTTCTCTTCTTAATCAACCCTTCTTTTCTTCCTTCTTCATTCCTTTCCTTCACTTTCTCTTCTCAATCAACCTATCCTCTCTTCCTCCTTCCTTTCTTCATCCCTCTCCTTCACTCTGTCTTCGAAATCAATCTTTTATTTCTTTTCCTTATTCCTTTCCTTCATTTTCTCTTCCTTTCTTTATTCCCATTTCCTCACTCCGTCCTCTTATTCAGCCTTTTCCTTCTTCCTTCCTTCCTATAACACACAACAATAAGGTAAAGCAAAGCACAAGAGGCAGGTGTTAAGTTGGAGAGGTGTGAGTGAAGTGTCAGGCGAGGAAAGTGTCCAGATGGAGTGTAAGAGGCGGGCGTAAATTGAACAGGTGCAAAGGGTAGCCAGGTGTGAAGGACTGTGTATGCTGAGAGAGTGCGAGAGAGTGCCGTTGTAAAGGTGAAGTGTGAGGGGCAGGTGTGTAGGCAACAGGTGAAGGCGTGTGCAAGTGTGTGTGTGTGTGTGTGTGTGTGTAGGAGGGTTGAAAGGCGTGTTGCGTCCATCAAGCGGGATCAAATAAGTGAAATGTAATATGAGAAAGAGGAAAAATGCATTAATCTACAGTACATAACAAACAAATATAACATCTCTAGAAAATCTTACACAAATAATGAAAACCAAATAAGTAAATGATAAATAAGATTCACAATTCTAACTAATCTTTCTCTTCTTTTTTTCCCTTTCTCTCTCTTCTCTTCCTGGGACGAAAACTAATACTAGCCAATATAAAGAAAGCTAAGTGACTGATTGATACATAAGATTCAGAAAAAAAGAAATGTAAGA
>NC_059263.1:8678856-8716356 GCF_017591435.1 Portunus trituberculatus | reverse complement strand
GGGAACATCCTGAAGGAGATACAGAAGGTGGGCAGGTGGAAATGTATAGGAGTTTATTTGAATAGGTAAGGATTGAATGGGATGGGAAAAAGATATGAGGGGAGGAGTGGAAAGAGGAATGAAAGGGTATGACAGAGAGAGAGAGAGAGAGGGAGGGAGGAAATGGAAAGAAAAAAGAGAAAAAGGAAGAGAAAAACGAGATTGCAATTACGAGTGCAAAAAAAAAAAAAAAAAAAAATAGGAAAAAAGAAACATGAATAAGGAAAACCACCACGAGACTGACAATTCATTACCACACGCATAGAAAAAGAAAAGTAGAAAGACTAAAAAAAAAAAAGACAAAACGGAAGAAATTAGAACAAAGAAAAAGAAACAAGGACAAATAATTGACAAGAAAAAAACGCAAAGAAACCATTCAAAACAACAACAAAAAAATAAATAGTAACTGAAACCAGAGAGAGAGAGAGAGAGAGAGAGAGAGAGAGAGAGAGAGAGAGAGAGAGAGAGAGAGAGAGAGAGAGAGAGAGAGAGAAGACAAAGGGACAAAGGGTAAGAGGGAGGAGACAAAGGGGAGGAGAAAAAGAGATGAGAGAGAGAGAGAGAGAGAGAGAGAGAGAGAGAGAGAGAGAGAGAGAGAGAGAACAAGCAGAGGAGATTGGTCGAACACAAGACTTTCAACTGACTCACCTAGAACACACACACACACACACACACACACACACACACACACACACACACACACACACACACACACACACACACTTTTCCTTCCCTCCTTTCCTTTATTTATTTCTTCCTTCCTCCAATATTTACACTTTCCTCCGAATTTCCTCTTATTTTCTATTTTCCTTCAACCTTTCTATTTTTCTTATTCTTCTTTTAGTTTTTTTTTTCTATTGCCTTTATTCTCTTATTATATTTTCATCTCTTGTTTCTTCCTTTTTTTTCTTTTTATTCTCATTTTGTTCCATTCATTCTTTTTACTTTCTTCATTTTTTTCAGCATTTTTCCTTCCTTCCTTCCTTCCTTCTCTGTTTTTCTATTTCTTCCTTTCTTCTTTCTTACTTTCATCTCTCTTAACCTTTTGCCTTCCTTCCTTCCGTCTTTCCCTCCTTCCTTCCTTTCTTCAGTTCCTTCTCTTCATTCCTTCATTCTTCAGCCATTCCTTTATTAATCTACCTTCCTTCTGGTCTCACACATCTTCTTTCCCTCCTTCTCTCATTAACCTCAACGCCTTCCTTCCTTCCTTCCTTCTTTCTTTCTTCCTTCCTTTCTTCCTTCCTCTCTTTACAAGCTCTTTCCTTCCTTCCCTCTTCAAATATTTACGTTTCTCCTTATGTTACTTCCTCTCTCACTCCCTCTCTTCCCTCTCTCACTCCCCCTCTTCCCTCTCTCACTCCCTCTTCCCTCGCTCTCTTCCTCTCCTCCTTCTTACAATATTTCAATTCTTTTCTCAGTTATGACTTGCCACGAGCGTCCATAACTCAACTTTTCATTCTTTCTTTCATTATTTCACTACTTCCTTCATTCTCTATTGGTTCTTAATGCAAATGGAGTTTAGAATTAGAAGAAGAAGGAGGAGAGAGAGAGAGAGAGAGAAGAGCAACCAAGAAAGGCGAAAGAAAACCGGATTTGCAGTAAAAAAAATGACCTAAAAAGAAAACGGGGGGGAAAAAAATATCTTGGGAGGGATGACTGAAGTGGAACGAAAAATGGTAAGCTGAGATGAGGAATAAGTGACGGGTAGGAATTAGAGGAGGAGGAGGAGGAGGAGGAGGAGGAGGAGGAGGAGGAGGAGGAGGAGGAGGAGGAGGAAGAAGAAGAAGTCAACGATCAAATTCCCTGTTTGTTATGGAAAAGTTTTAAGCAAGTTTCCCCATCAAAGTTAAATTAAAGGGATGAAGATACGGTGGATGTTCATTTTTTGTTTTCCCTGTTGTTGTTGTTGTTGTTGTTGTTGTTGTTGTTGTTGTTGTCGTATTTCTTTTAAGGTTTTATAACTATTACTATTATTATCATTACTGTCATTATTATTGTTGCTGTTATTATCACTATTATCATTATTATTAGAGTTCTTGTTTATGCCGTTAGTAATAAGCTATAGGCAAGATCCCCAACACACACACAAACACACACACACACACACACACACACACACACACAGAGAGAGAGAGAGAGAGAGAGAGAGAGAGAGAGAGAGAGAGAGAGAGAGAGAGAGAGAGAGAGAGAGAGAGAGAGAGAGAGAGAGAGAGAGAGAGAGAGAGAGAGAGAGAGAGAGAGAGAGATTAAAACTAACCATTATCCCACCGCTGCCACCAGTCTACACCATCCCCATCTGGCGCACAATACATACAAGAAAACACACACTAAAAAGACGCGGACAAAATAATGGCAAACTTCTGTTGGTCTCACGTGGTACAAAACTTAGACAAACAAGAAGCCAAGTCCGTAAGATCCAATTATAACTTCGCCAAGGAACCCATATAGAAAAAGGGTAAATAAACAATAATCCTTCATGAAATACTAGTAACACAACACACGCTTTCATTAATAACGTGTGTGTGTGTGTGTGTGTGTGTGTGTGTGTGTGTGTGTGTGTGTGTGTGTGTGTGTGTGTAAAAGTGTATCAATTTCCTTTCTCTTTTCTCTTTCTTCTTTTCCTCTTCCCTCCTCGTTCTTCCTCCAGTTTCTCCTTTCTCTGACTATTTTTCCTTTCTTTCCTTTCTTTTCTTCTACTTTCTTTCTTCTTCCTTCCTTCCTTCCTTCCTTCCTTCTCCTCCTCCGTTATCTACGTCACTCCAATCTTGTTATGTTCCTATTATCACCGTAACTTTCTCTATAATGCACTTTCTCTACCCATCCCCCCCCTCTCTCTCTCTCTCTCTCTCTCTCTCTTGCAGTGTCCAGGCATCGAGTTAATGTCAGTCACTTTTCATTCCTTCCTTCAGGTCAAGTCACGTATATTTTCCGCTCAGCATTTACCTTTGCCTCTCGTCCTTCAAGTCACGCTGATCTGGATGGCTTTCAGACCTAACCTTATTACACTATATCTTACCGTATTACCCCTCTCTCTCTCTCTCTCTCTCTCTCTCTCTCTCTCGACGTCACTGGGAGGAGTAAATGTAATGTTTCAATAGTTAATCTTCCTGACAAGATAAGAGGAGGATGAGGAGGATGAGAAGAAGGAGGAGGAGGAGAGAAAGGAGGAGGAGGAAGGAAGGAGGAGGAGGAGGAGGAGGAGGAGGAGGAAGGAAGGAAGGAGGAGGAGGAGGAGGAGGAGGAGGAGGAGGAGGAGGAGGAGGAGGAGGAGAAGGAGGAGGAGGAGCAATTAACGCTTCACATGACACACTTCAATCTAAAGACAGTGATAGAAGCTCTCAAACCTCCTCTTCCTCCTCCACTTCTTCCTCCTCCTCCTTCTCCTCTTCTTCTTCCCCCTCCTCCTCCTCCGCTTCCTCATCCTTGTCTTCTTCTTCTTCTTCTTCTTATCTTCTTCCTCCTCCTCCTCCTCCTCCTCCTCCTCAAACACCAAAAGAGGTGATTAGTATTGCACTTTTGTTTTCTTTGATTGGTTGTGTGTGTGAGAGAGAGAGAGAGAGAGAGAGAGAGAGAGAGAGAGAGAGAGAGAGAGAGAGAGAGAGTCAGCTGTCTCCTCCACTTTCATCACAGACTTTCTTTACTAATTCACCGCCATTCCAATTCTCACTTCAGCTTTTCTCTTTCTTTCCTTCTTATATTGCAAAAGTGCTTCAGTCTCTCTCTCTCTCTCTCTCTCTCTCTCTCTCTCTCTCTCTCTCTCTCTCTCTCTCTCTCTCTCTCTCTCTCTCTCTCTCTCTCTCTCTCTCTCTCTCTCTCTGCTCGAAAGATTATTCTTCTTTGGTCAAAATATCGATAATGAGGAGGAGGAGGAGGAGGAGGAGGAGGAGGAGGAGGAGGAGGAGGAGGAGGAGGAGGAGAAGAAGGAAGAATAAGAATAAGAAAAATGATAATGATAATAAAAAAGAAGAAGAAGGAGGAGGAGGAAGAGGAAGAGGAAGAGGAAGAGGAAGAAGAAGAGGAGGCGGAGGAGGAAGAGGAAGAGGAGGAGGAGGGTGAGGAAAAGGAGAAGGTGAAAGAAGACGAAGGTAAAAGAGAAGAAACGATAAGAGAAGGAAGAAGTCGAAAAAATAAGACACATTTCCAGTCACTTGAAAAAAAAAAAAATGAAGTACAGATAGACAGATTAGGAATAAGATAGACAGGGTAAAAATAAGATAGACAGGGTAAGAATAAGATAAACAGGGTGACATTAAGATAAACAGGGTGACATTAAGATAGACAGGGTGACATTAAGATAGACAGGGTGACATTAAGATAGACAAGGTGACATTAAGATAGACAAGGTGACATTAAGATAGACAGGGTGACATTAAGATAGACAGGGTGACATTAAGATAGACAGGGTGACATTAAGATAGACAGGGTGACATTAAGATAGACAGGGTAAGAATAAGATAGACAGGGTGACATTAAGATAGACAGGGTGACATTAAGATAGACAGGGTGACATTAAGATAAATAAAAAGATAAATGGAAAATAAAAATAATGAAATAAAGTAAAATAATAAAAAAAAAAAAACTAACTTCACTTCAAAAAAAAAAAAAATCCTTCACAGTTTTGAATTGAAGGATATTAAAAGGATATTAAAAGGATATTATAAACCTATTAACTGTTACCCATTATTCCAATACACTCCATTATTCCAATTCTTCTTTATTCTTCTCTTTCATTCCCACTTGTCTGCAATCGCCACTTTCCCACACCATTTTCTCTTCCCAAGTCTAAAATTCTCCTCCATTCCTTTCCTTTCTTCCAATTTCCTTTCAATAATCATCAATTTCCTCTTTACTTCTTCCTTCGTGTCTTATTCTCTTCAAAGTAACTCTCTCTCTCTCTCTCTCTCTCTCTCTCTCTCTCTCTCTCGTCCCTATCTACCCATTCTCTTCTACGCTTCACTTCCTTCATTTCTTTCTACTTTTTTTTCTTTCTAACTCGTATCTCATTATCTCTACTTTGAGGAACTTTCGTGGTCCATTCATCTCTCTCTCTCTCTCTCTCTCTCTCTCTCTAGACACCTTATTTTCGTCATTATTCTATTCACCTATTTTTTTTGTTTGATCTTTCTTTGTATTTTTTCTATTCATTTACCTACTTGCCAAACGGTTTATCTGTCTAGCTATTTGTCTATCTATCTATCTATCTGTCTGTCTGTCTTTCTACTTATTTATCTCTTCTTTTCTCTTCTTCCTTTCATTTATTCATTCTTCAATTCATCTCTCCCCTTATTCATTTATTTTTCTATTAATCTATTTGTTTATCTAATTATCAAGCTGTTTATCTGTGTACTAACTCACCTATTTATCTATCTATCTATCTATCTGTCTATTTATCTATTTATCTATCTATCTATCTATCACTGTATCTTTCTTTCTTTCTATCTTTTTATTTACCTGTCTGTCTTCTTACCTACCTGTCAATATAGCCGCCTCATATTCCCACACCTGCCAAGTCACGTCTCTCAGAATAAACCACACCTCACACACACCTGAATCTCACACGCCGGTAATTGATGGTACCTTTGCCCACCTGTTACGCGCCCACACCTGTTGATTCACACCTGTTACACCTGCCGGAATGACGCACACACACACACACACACACACACACACACACACACACACACACACTTACACCATTACTTATTATTTTGTTGCTTTTCCTTGTCACATTTAAATTTACTTATATATTTTTCTTAGTTTACTCCCTCTCTCTCTCTCTCTCTCTCTCTCTCTCTCTCTCTCTCTCTCTCTCTCTCTCTCTTCGTAAAATGCTTTGTTGGTGAAATAGATTATAAGGAGAGGGGAGCAGGAGGAGGAGGAGGAGGAGGAGGAGGAGGAGGAGGAGGAGGAGGAGGAGGAGGAGGAGGAGGAGGGGCAGGAGATGCAGAAGGTGATGGGAGGAGAAGGCAGAAGGTGATGGTCGGGGAGGAGGAGGAGGAGGAGGAGGAGGAGGAGGAGGAGGAGGAGGAGGAGGAGGAGGAGGAGGAGGAAGAAAGTGTTTTTAAAGTAATTTTTGAGACATCAAAGGAAAGGACTGATAAAACTTTCACTATATGTCTAAAGAATTAAATCTCATCACAGTACTAGAAAAACAAGAACGTCTCTCTCTCTCTCTCTCTCTCTCTCTCTCTCTCTCTCTCTCTCTCTCTCAGAAGGTTTGGTATACAGCCGTTAAAGTTTCAACATACGAATAAATATCAAGAATGCATTTGTCTATACTTTTCCACTACATATTGTGCTTTTATCTCTACAATTAACTTTTTTTTTTCATATTTCAGTACCGCCAGAAGCCCAATCACTGCAGCAAAGGACTTAGTGCATACCTAAATAAAATGTTTTGAAATATAACTGTGGAACGCAATTTTTACACATTCATACAAACATTTTCTACTTTTATTTCTCATTTCGTTATCAAAACCTTCAAAATACAACGAAAGACTGTCAACATATGTGCAAGATTTTTTAATATAACGTTTATTTGTTATACTCATTGTTATGTTTTGCTACTGTTGCCGTGGTACAGTGGAACCATGCGTGCTTTGGGGTCCGAGGGATCTTAAAGCGCACGGGTTCCAATCCTGACCACGGTCCGAGTGTAGGTTGGGCTTCCTCACTCCAGGCAACGGCTTCCTATCGGGTGGGCTTTGAGATAGGAGGTACCACAAAAAAAGTATCCCCTTTAGCCCAGAAATTCCCGTGAAAAGCCCACATGGCGTAAAAAAAAAAAAAAAAACGCACCGATAACACGCAAAATTTTTAGATATACCCAAAACAACTAAAAGTAGCTTGAAAATTTCGATATAACAACTCTGGGACATTTTCTTTTATCTTTTCTTAAATGAATGCCAAGACGTTTTAAAGATCATCAAAACTTTAAAAAAAAATAGGTAACAACGAATCTTCAATAGCAAATATATCAAAAACTTTAAATGTATCTGTAAAATTTCGATATATAACTCTAGTATGGTTTCATTTCTTTTTTTTCTTCAACCATGAATGCCAAAACGTTATATAAAAAAAAACACACTAGAATCCTTTAAAACACATAGCAACGAATTTCAAAAAACAAATATACTAAAACAGAAACTCTAAAATTTTGTAATATGGATCTAGAACGTTTTTATTTATTTTTTCTTCAACTATGAATGTCAGAACGTTAAAAAAAAAAAACACTAGAATCCCTTAAAACACAAAGCAACGAATCTCAAAAACAAATATACTACAAAAGAAACTAAAATTACGAAATATAAGTCTAAAACGTTTTTATTTTTTTCTTCAACAATGAATGTCAAAACGTTAAAAAAAAAAACTAGAATCCCTTAAAACACAAAGCAACGAATCTCAAAAACAAATATACTAAGAAAGAAACTCTAAAATTTCGAAATCTAAATCTAGAACGTTTTTTTTTTTTCCTTCAACTATGAATGCCAAATGTTAAAAAAAATCATCCAGAACCCTAAAAGCACACAGCATGGAATCTTAAAAAAAAAAATAAATAAATAAATAAAAATAAATAAATAAATAAAAGAATAAAGAAAATAAAACTATAAATATACCTGCAAAATTTCGACACATAATAATCAACTCTAGAACTCCCTACCTGCTTCTGTATTTCCAACTTTTCCCATGCCTTCATCTATGAGAGAGGCTTCAAAACATTCATCCCCTTTCTTCTGGCTAACTCTTTCGGACCTGCAAGGGGACTGGCGACTTAGTGAGCCTTTTCTAACCGTTTTATGCTGCTGCCCTTCGCCGGATTTCCTCATCTTACATAGAAAAAAAAAATAATAATCCTCGCACACGCCTCGCATTCAAAAAAGGATAAAAAAAATGTAATTATTATTTTTGGTACAATATCCATACATTCCAAGGACTAGCGTAAAATGAAGTATAGAAAAAGGATGAAGTTTTAATATGTGTGAAGTTTTTTTTTCTAAATCTATTAACACTCACACACACACACACACACACACACACACACACACTCTCTCTCTCTCTCTCTCTCTCTCTCTCACACACACACACACACACACTTACTGAGAAACTGTGAAGAAAATAAAAAAAAAGCGAAAAATTGACGGAAGGACGAAAAAAGGAGAAAAAAGAGATTGACGAAGGAAGCAGGAGGGAGGGAGGGAGGGAAGAAAATAGAGAGAGGGAGGACAAGATTGAGAAGGATATTATGAGGAAGAAAAGAAGTGTATAGGTGTTAAATGAGGTGAATATAAGAGATGATAAAGAGGAAATGGAGCAGGATCATGAAGAAGAGAAAGATGGAGCAGGACGAGGAGGAGGAGGAGAAGGAGGAGGAGGAGGAGGAGAAGTTAGAGGAAGAACAGGATGAAAGTGGGAGGAGAAAAGATATGATATTAGAAAGGGAAAAAAGGCAGAAAAAAAGACTTGAATGGAAAAAGAAAAGAAGGAAGAAGGAAGAATGAAAAGGAAACAAGACAGGAAGGAAAAATATATGATGATAGTAGAAGTAGGAAAAAATAAACTAAAAAGGAAAACAAAGCAGGATGAAAAGAAAAAGGAGAAAGAAAGAAGGGAGAAAAAAAGGAGAAAAAACACCTACATAAGAAAAAAAAAGAAAATACAAAGAAAAGACAAGAATGAAAAAAAGAAACACAAATAAACTGAAAAAAGAAAAGAAAAGAAACAAAAAAATAGAGAAAAACGAAAAAGAAAAAATAATAATAAATGAGACACAAGAAAACACAACCTAATTAAAAGAAAGAAAGAAATTAAAGAGAAAAAAAGAAAATAGCTAGAAGAAAAGAGTACAGTGGTTTTTTTCTTTTTTTCTTCATTACGAAATTATTAGTGAAGGATTTCAACAACGCAGATATCTAATTACTTCCTCCTCCTCCTCCTCCTCCTCCTCTTCTTCTTCTTCTTCTTCTTCTTCTTCTTCTTCTTCCTCCTCCTCCTCCTCCTCCTTCTCTTACAAATGCTTTCAAAAATATATTCCTTCATCCTTTCTCCATCACCATCATCATTACTGTCTCTCTCTCTCTCTCTCTCTCTCTCTCTCTCTCTCTCTCTCTCTCTCTCTCTCTCATCCTTTCATTGCTATTCATCTTTTTTTTTCTTTTCATCATGTTCTTCTTCTTCTTCTTCTTCTTCTTCTTCTTCTTCTTCTTCTTCTTCTTCTTCTTCTTTATCCTCCATTCCCATCTCCTGATCGATTTCCAATTTTTCCTTTGCTTCTCTTCCTCTTTCATTTTTTCTCCTCCTACAGCTCCTTATTTTTTTTTTTCCTCTCCTTCTTGTCCATCTCTTTTTTTTTTCTTACTCTTTTTCCCTTCCTCGTCTTTCTCTCTCTTTTTTTTTCTTTTCTTCTTTTTCTTACTATTTTTTTTCGCTTCCTCGTCTTTCTCTTTTTTTTCCTGTCCTTCTTGTCCACCTCTTCTTTTTCTTACTCTCTTTTTCGCTTCCTCGTCTTTCTCTCTCTCTCTCTCTCTCTCTCTCTTTTTCCTGTTCTTCTCTTTCTCCTTTCATTTTCTTTTCTTTCTTTCATTGTTGTTATCTTTTATTCCCTTCTGCTCCCTCTGTTCCATCTATTTCATTTTCTTCACTGTTTTCTTATTTTCTCTTTTCTCCTTCACTATTTTCCTACTTTCTCTTTTCTTCTTTTCTTCTCTCTTTTTCTCTTTTCTTTCTCTTATTCTTTCTCTTCTGTCTTTTACTGTTCTTTCTCTTATGTCTTCTATTCATTCTCTTCGTTTTTCTTATTTACTTTCGTTTATTTACTTCTTTCTTTATTTTTTAGTCTCTCTCTCTCTCTCTCTCTCTCTCTCTCTCTCTCTCTCTTCTATATTACACTTCTCTACCTGTTTCTCTCCTCTTTCGTCTTCCTATTTATCACCTTCTCCTTCTCCTCCTCCTCCTCCTCCTCCTTCTCCTTCGCTTACTCATCTCCATTCTTTCCTTCACCTCCATTCTTATTTTTCCTCCTCCTCTCGTTTTATCCCCCTCACCACCACCATCACCACCACCACCACCACCACCACCACCACCATCACCTCCTTAACATGACCACTTCCCTCGTAATAGCTGTCATGTGTCACCATTTCCTCCCAGCTATGACTAATGGGTTCACCAATGTTCATTCTATCACCACATCCCTCCCTCCCACACCTCCACCTTGCCTACTTTCGTGCTGTTAACCCCTTCAGCAACAGGACGCGTTTTCATATTCCTTCTATTTACTATTTGGTGATTTTATACAGCTTCAGAAATATATGTGGGGGATTAGAATTGTGAAGACTGTGGTCATTAATCTTCTAACCTCCATAGGCCCTTCCTAACGCAAATAAAATCGTCTAATGGCACCCAGAACTCACGGCAAACATGCGTCCCAGTGCTGACAAGGTGAATTCTACTAATCCTACACTGCTAACTATCTTTTCTCAACAACCTTCAAGAATTAAGAAGTATAGAAGATTATTTTTGTGTTAGTTTCTCACACTCAGCTTGTGTACCGTACAAAAGACAAACATCATTTTCGTTCTCGAATTTTGCGTCTTTGTAAACACTTTGGGCACCTGAAAATTCACAGAGAGAGAGAGAGAGAGAGAGAGAGAGAGAGAGAGAGTTATGTACCTTTCTTTCTCCATCTCCGTCTTCGTATTAAGAAGAAAAACGTGAAGAAGAGGAAAGTGACATGATAGAGATGGAACAGAAAGAGAAAGAGAATGAAAGAGAAGAGACAGGAAGAATGAAGAGAGCGACGTGGGGGGAAGAAAGTAGTATAAGTAAGTAGCACAGAAAGTTAGAGTGAGTGTAGGAAAGTGTAAGAGAAAAAGAGAGGAAGTGAAATAAAAAAAGATGAAAGAGGAAGAGTGTAAGAGTAGAGAGAGAGAAAGAGAGAGAGAGAGACAAGTTGACGAGAAAAGTGGAGTAGAGAGACGAGAGAGAGAGGGAGAGGGAGAGGGGGAGTGATAGGGAGAGGTGAGAGGGAGAGGGAAATAGGTCAGTGAGAGTAGGAAGAAACAATTTGTAAGGTTTATTTAGTTGAGTTTTGATGTTGATTTAATTTCGTGATGGGAGGAAGTGTGTGTGTGTGTGTGTGTGTGTGTGTGTGTGTGTGTGTGTGTGTGTGTGTGTGTGTGTGTGTGTGTGTGTGTGTGTGTGTGTGTGTGTGTGTGTGTGTGTGTGTGTGTGTGTGTGTGTGTGTGTGTGTTTTCCTGGTTTCCTTTCATTATTATTTTTTTGAGTGTGTGTGATGTAAGACTCTCTCTCTCTCTCTCTCTCTCTCTCTCTCTCTCTCTCTCTCTCTCTCTCTCTCTTCCCGTCCATTTATCTAATCCCACACACACACACACACACACACACACACACACACACACACACACACACACACACACACACACACAAACTTCTTATAACATAGTTCTGACAGCAAAAGGAAAAGAAGAGGAGGAAGAGAAAGAGAAGGAGGAGGAGGAGGAGGAGGAGGAGGAGGAGGAGGAGGAGGAGGAAATGGAGGAGGAGAAGGAAGAAGCAAAAATACCCACAGAAACTCAGCGATATGACGAGAGAGAGAGAGAGAGAGAGAGAGAGAGAGAGAGAGAGAGAGAGAGAGAGAGAGATTCTTGAGCATAGCTGTTTTCATTTATATTCCGATACCACTGTAAAATCCCTCTGTTTGAAAAGCGCTTTGTTTTCCAGTGAGCACTGAAGCGTGAGAGAGAGAGAGAGAGAGAGAGAGAGAGAGAGAGAGAGAGAGAGAGAGAGAGAGAGAGAGAGAGAGAGAGAGGGAGATGTCCGTTTCTCCACATACTTCATTTTTCTCACAGATCTAACCCACCTCCACCCTCTCTCTCTCTCTCTCTCTCTCTCTCTCTCTCTCTCTCTAACACATTAAGGTCGAAGAGAGAGAGGAGAGGCATTCATTCCTCGTCTCTCGCATCATTTGCTTCGTGAAGGAGAGAAAGGATAAACAAAAGGAGGAGGAAGAGGAGGTGGAAGAGGAGGAGGAAGAGGAGGATAGGAAGAGGAAGAAATATCGTAGGAAGAAGAGGAGGAGAAAGACAAGGAGGAGGAAATACTGGGTAGGATAAAGATAAGAGAGAGAGAGAGAGAGAGAGAGAGAGAGAGAGAGAGAGAGAGAGAGAGAGAGAGAGAGAGAGAGAGATAAGAAAAGAAAAGATTAAATAGAATAAACAAAGAGAAAGAAAAATAAGAGAGAGAAGAAGAAGAAGAAGAAGAAGAAGAAGAAGAAGAAGAAGAAGAAGAGGTAGAAGAAGAAGAAGAGATAGAAAGACTGTACAGAAGAGGATTAGAGGAAAAGATTTAAGATTTAGGTGCAGAGGAGGAGGAGGAGGAGGAGGAGGCGGAAAAGGAAGAAGAAGAAGAAGAAGAAGAAGAAGAAGAAGAAGAAGAGGAAGAGGAGAAGTATCATGAAGGAATTATGGTCCAATGAACATAGATAAGAGAGAGAGAGAGAGAGAGAGAGAGAGAGAGAGAGAGAGAGAGAGAGAGAGAGAGAGAGAGAGAGAGAGAGAGAGAGAGAGAGAGAGAGAGAGAGAGAGAGAGAGAGAGAGAGAGAGAGGTATTGATGTTAGCTTGAAATAGAAGGAAGAGGCACTGTAGTGGAAGGAAGGAGGGAAGGAAGGAAGGAAGGAAGAAAAGGAGGAAGGAAGGAGAGAAGGAACAAAGGAATAGGGGAAGAGAGAGAGAGAAAAAGAGGGAGAAGGAGGAAACGAAAGAGAAGAGGGAAAAAATAAAAAAGGAAAGAGGAGAAAATGAGAATGTAAAGGAGAAGATGAAGGAAGATCAAAAGGAGGAAGAGAAGAGAAGGAAAGAGAGAGAAAAAAAAATTGCATATATATTAACAATGAAAGAGAGAAATAAGAAGGAAAAAAAAATAAAATAAATAAATAAAATCAGTAAAAACAAAAGGAGAAAAGGGAAGAGAAAGGAAAATGGATAAAAAAAAGAGAAAGAAGAGAGAAAGAAGAGAATAAGTAAACAAATGAAAAAAAAATTAAATAAAACTTCAATATTTCAACTAATAATTAACTTCAATGTAAAAATAAATAGAAAATACAAAAAAGAAAAAAATAATGTCACTATTTTTACTATTACTATTATCATTATTACTATTATTACTATTACTACTATTATTATTGTTACTATTACTATTATTACTACTACTCTTCAACTCTACACAGAAAATACATTAAATCAACAATAGATAAATAGTAATAGTCAACCGCGTCACCTGCAGTGTTGCCAGCAGGTGATCAACACATTAATAACCCCTCCTGCTATTTAGTCACCTGTGATTAGACGCATCCCAAGGCAGGTGTGGGTCTCTCTCTCTCTCTCTCTCTCTCTCTCTCTCTCTCTCTCTCTCTCTCTCTCTCTCTCTATTGATGAAAGTGTTAAAAGATGTTTCAGCGAGAGAGAGAGAGAGAGAGAGAGAGAGAGAGAGAGAGAGAGAGAGAGAGAGAGAATTTCAAAGCCTTTCTTGACATCCTCCCTTCACACACACACACGCATCCAGGATAAACGAAACATGCTCTCTCTCTCTCTCTCTCTCTCTCTCTCTCTCTCTCTCTGCTGCTTATATATATCCATTTATCTATCGACCTAACAAAAAGGAGGAAATAAGTCCAGATCGAGTAATTGATTTCAAGAGGAGGAGGAGGAGGAGGAGGAGGAGGAGGAGGAGGAGGAGGAGGAGGAGGAGGAAAGAGCATCTCATTTAATCTTTCCTGTCTCGTTCTCACATCCTTCCCATCCTTCTCCAGTGTCTTCTTCTTCCTCTTCTTCTTCCTCTTCCTATCTCTCCTCCTCCTCCTCCTCCTCCTCTTCATCATGCATCTCTACTACTCCAACTCCTCCCCCTCCTCCTCCTTCTCTTCCTCCCACTATCACTACTACTATTTCTCCTCCACTCTCCTACTTCACCCCTTCTTCCTCTCTGCCCTCCCCCACTCCCTCCCCCCGTCTCCCCACCGAGAGGTCAGGAAAGGTCATGCTGGCAGCTCGCCACGTCATCTCTTTCGCGTATGGCACTGCGGAGAGAGAGAGAGAGAGAGAGAGAGAGAGAGAGAGAGAGAGAGAGAGAGAGAGAGAGAGAGAGAGAGAGAGAGAGAGAGAGAGAGAGCGGGGTGTGTTGAGTAGTCTTGAATGATAACGAAAAATGTTACTCTATCAACAATAACAACAGTAGTAGTAGTAGTAGTAGTAGTAGCTGTCGTTGTTGTCGTTGTTGTCGTTGTTGTTGTTGTTGTTGTAGTAGCAGCAACAATAATACAAAGAAGAACAACATCGACAATAACAAGAGTAACTAAACTAATTAAGTAATCTATCCGTACCCGTTTTCTTTCCGTGCAATTAAATCTTGATGGTGAACTAAAGAAAAAAGACCAACTTTCCTCTAATACCCAGGAACTTCATCGTTAACTCTCTCCTCTTCTTCTCCCTCCTCCTCGCTTCTATTCCCATCTTTGTTTCTCTTTTTTTTTCCTCTATACGTCTCTCCCACTCCTCGTTTTCTTTTCTCTCTCTCAATGGGTTTTCTTTCTCTCCAAAATGCCGTTCTCTTTATATCGATTCTCTTTCTTCTTAGGCAGTCGGTTCAGTCTTGTTTTTTTTTTTCTCTCTATTTTCTCTCTCGCTTTTTACTATTCTCTTTCAGTTTATGCAGCTCTCTCTCTCTCTCTCTCTCTCTCTCTCTCTCTCTCTCTCTCTCTCTCTCTCTCTCTCTCTCTCTCGCTCTCTGTAATTTGAGTAAGAGTGGGTGATTAACCAAAGAGAGTTATTATTAGACATTTCCTCCTCCTCCTCCTCCTTCACTTCTCTTTCTCCTCCGGGAAACATAGCTGCATCAATCGCCAGTCTCTCTCTCTCTCTCTCTCTCTCTCTCTCTCTCTCTCTCTCTCTCTCATTCTGAACACCTAATCTTAACTCATCCTAACCAATCCTAAAGTTCCACCCTTAAATGCCTCCACTCCTCACCTTGATCCTAATCCTTCAATCCCACACAGCCGCTCTTCCATATAGAACACCTGCCTGCCTGAGGGGGGGGGGTATCACGTCAGGGCTCTTCCTTCCCTCCTGCTGTGCTCCCGCTGAACCTTCGAAAGCTAATTATCTGGGCGAGCAGGGACGTGGCATCAGCTTAGTGAGGCTGAAGGCAAGGCATGACAGGCGCACCTTCCTCACGCCCTAACATTGTCTGGCTGCTTTGGACAGTGTGTGTGTGTGTGTGTGAGAGAGAGAGAGAGAGAGAGAGAGAGAGAGAGAGAGAGAGAGAGAGAGAGAGAGAGAGAGAGAGAGAGAGAGAGAGAGAGAGAGAGAGAGATTGCCAGACGCAGGTAAACAGAATGACTACAAAAAATATCATTCACTTCTACATTCCTCCGGCTATTTACTTACAATCCCACCTCTGCCACCATTCTATTTCCGTAGTGGAGAGCCAAGACGAGGGACAGTATAAGGGAAGCTACTGGGAAGGCATATGGGAGGACATTAGGGCCTGTATTCTGAAACGCTTTGCTCTCTCACTACCACAATTTTCAAAGCCACAGGGAAAACTAGCTGGGTTTTCGAGACAGTTTCTCCTTTACATAAACCAGAAATCTTACCAATCTATCACCAGAACCATAAAAATACCATTAAAAAACGAGTATCTTCAACTGGAGCCTTTGGAAAGCAGTGATGGTGAAAGAGCAAAGCGTTTCAGAATACGAGCCTAGGTGCAAGGAATGTATAAGGAAGATATAAGATACTACTTGGTCCACGTAAGGCAGACAGCGCCTCTATAGACACACGCACGTCAGCTTGTCACTCTCTTAAGGACCAGTGGGAGGCGCAGAGTAGGACGGGGATGAATTGAGAAGATTCGCACTTGGCTTCTGATACAAACGAGACTGGTGAAGGAGGAGAGGCAGGAAGAAAATTATACAGATGTTGATGTTGATGATGATGAAGTTGAAAGAAGAGAATGATAAAGAATGTTGATGGTGATGAAGTTAAAAGAAAGAGATGATAAAAAAGTAAATGTTGATGATGATGAAGTAGACAAAAAAAAAAGAGAAGAAAATGATAAAGAAGTAGATGTTGATGATAAAGTAGAAAGATAGAAAGAGAAGAAAATGAAAATGGAGAAAAACATCAACTACTACTACCACTACCACTACTGCTATATGGTGACAATGGCGGTAGTGGTGGCGGTGGTAGTGGTGGTGGTGGTGGTGGTGATGATGGTTTCAACAGTCCACCCTCTGTCCTCCCCTCAGTAAACATTGCGGCAGGGAACGTGTATTTATCGCTTTGTTTACACAGCAGATGCACTAATGTTTGCTATTTACACAAGGCATCCGTGTGTGCAAAAATACAACGAACACCACGCAGGGGAAAATAACTCCAACTGCCCAGGACACAAAGAAGGGCTTACAGAAAACGGGCTTGTATTGCAGACAGAAGGAAACAACTCCTGACGACACCTTCGGGAGAATATAAATACAAACTACTATATTCACTCAGAATGGGCAATAGAAAATTAATAATACTGAGAAACCAAGTTAATAGCGTGCAGAATTGTGGGCAAGAAGGGAAGAACTTGCATACTTGGGGTGAGGAAGGGAACGACCACTGACGTCACCTTCAGGAAAAAAAAAAAAACAGAAACACAGGATGGGCAATAGAATATTAATGACACTGAGAAAGGAAGTTAATAGCGTGCAGAATTGTAGATGAGAAGGGAGGAAGGGAGCAACCACTGACGTCACCTTTAAAAAATAATGTAGACAACGTTTTTCACTTCGGATGGGCTATAGAAAATTAATGATACCATGAAAAGAAGTTAAAAGCGTGCAGAATTGTGGGTAAAAAGGGAGGAACTGTAGGATTAGGGGAAGAGAGAAGAGAAGAACAACCGCTGACGTCACCTTCAGGAAAAAAAAAAAGAAACTCAATCAGAATGTCATAGAAAATTAATGATGCCGCGAAAAGAAGTTAAAAGCGTGCAGAATTGTGGGTAAAAAGGGAGGAACTGTAGGATTAGGGGAAGAGAGAAAGAAGAACAACCGCTGACGTCACCTTCAGGAGGGAAAACAAGTTCATCAGAATGCTATAGATAGAGAATTAATGATACTGGGAGGGTAAAAGAAATAATAGCGTACAGAATTGTGGGTAAGAAGGGAAGAACTTGTAAGATTTTGGAAGAACAACCGCTGACAACACCTTCAGGAGGGAAAACAACTCACTCAGAATACCATACAGAATTAATGATACTGGGAGGATAAAAGAAATAATAGCATGCAGAATTGAGGGTTAGAAAGGAAGGAACTTATAGGACTTTGGAAGAACAACCGCTGACAACACCTTCAGGAAAAAATACATCCTACAAAAATTAATAAGAGAGGGATATGAAATAAAATGTGTGCAGGATTGAAAGGAAAAAAGAGAACAATTTGCAGGATTTTTAGGAAGAAGGAAACTAACGCGATCGTCGTCAGGAAAAATGACAAATAAAATGAAGAATACAGGGAAAACTTAATAGCTGGCATGATTTGAGGAAAAGAAGTGAAGAAAGGAGGAAAAAAAGGGAAAACTTGGGAAGAAGGAAACAACAAACTTTACCTCCTAGCCAACTCTCTCTCTCTCTCTCTCTCTCTCTCTCTCTCTCTCTACCCTTGCCTTAAATTGTAATTCCTGCAGTTAATATTTTGATAGAGCGAGAAAATTACGAAGTTTTTGTGATTAAATTATGCTTTGGTGAGAGAGAGAGAGAGAGAGAGAGAGAGAGAGAGAGAGAGAGAGAGAGAGAGAGAGAGAGGGGTGACTGTGTATACCAGCCAGACAAACAGGAAGAGAGACAACTAAGTGATAAAGACAGACAAGAATGAAGGGAAGGAGAGAAAAAGAATTAAACATGTCCAACAAAGAGAGGGAAGAAGAACGTGAAGAAGAGAAGGAAGGAAAGAAGGAGGGAAGGAAGGAAGGAAGAAAGGAAGGAAGGAAGGAATGAAGGAAGGAAGAAGAAAAGGAAGGAGAATGTAGGAAAGAGACGAAGGATGCTGACCAAGGGAAATCAGAGGAAATGGAAGGAAAAAAGAAAATGAAAATGAAGAACGAAGAAGTAAAAGAAGAAGAAGAAGAAGAAGAAGAAGAAGAAGAAGAAGAAGAAAAGAAAAATAAGAAGAAAAAATAATGATTATCCTTTTTTAAAAGCTTCATAACTTGAACAACAATAAAATCCTTCGTAAGACTTTTATTAGGATACTCAGGAAACACACACACACACACACACACACACACACACACTCTCTCTCTCTCTCTCTCTCGCGGAATTACCAATAACTGAGGAAATAAATTGAACGGATAAGAATGGGAAACAATTCAACTTACTCTTCGAAGAAAAGTAGCATGACATGGAAGTAATTACTAGTGACTCACCACTACTAGAGGGAGAAGGTGGGTGGTGGCAACACCCTCAAGTTTTCAACGTCACTCACACAGCAGCATCGCCAAACACACAACAACGTCTGTCTCTTGAATGGAACACTGCCGGCGCGCCCCTGCCTGCGTCACTCACACAGCACCATCGCCAAACACACAACAACGTGTGTCTCTTCAATGGAACACTGCCGGCGCGCCTGCCTGCGTCACTCACACAGCACCATCGCCAAACACACAACAACGTGTGTCTCTTCAATGGAACACTGCCGGCGCGCCCCTGCCTGCGTCACTCACACAGCAGCATCGCCAAACACACAACAACGTGTGTCTCTTCAATGGAACACTGCCGGCGCGCCCCTGCCTGCGTCACTCACACAGCAGCATCGCCAAACACACAACAACGTGTGTCTCTTCAATGGAACACTGCCAGCGCGCCCCTGCCTGCGTCACTCACACAGCAGCATCGCCAAACAAGCTCATTGACCTGTGGCCGCGCCGCCACTGCATCAGGTGAGCCAGGCACTGATGCAAGTAAAACACGTCCCACCGCCTGTCATGCATCCACGCCACTACTGACCTGACCTTACCTGACGTAACATTAGCCTCACCTCATGTACCATACCAAGCATAACTATGTGTGCACCGTCCAACATAAGTGGGTACATTTTTGTGAAGGTATCAGCGAGAGAAGGAAATGAAGCAGTGAGTGCGGGCAGCGTTTCAGCCGCCATCTTGTTTGAACACATTTTGACAAAACAGGAAACATTTTCATTCACATCAAAGTAAGGAAAGAAAAACAGGACAGCCAAACCATGGGTCAGCTGTGCACTTCTCTGAGGGTGTCGGCCCACCTCCAGGTGGTGGGCCGGTGCGGCGGCGTGGACCGCCTCACCTGTGCCTGCCCGTAGCGGCAGAAAGGGACGCCGGCGCCTTGTGGGCGCCTTCACCTTCCCCACCGCGGGGAGCGGGGCAGGCACGCACAGCTCTGCCCGGAGGATCTCAGTGCGTGTCGGCAGGCTGAGTAAGAAGGACGGCGCCACGCCCGTCAGGATGGACCTCCTGGCGGGATCGTGCCTCGTGGCCCGTCTAGAGATCCCGCTGGGGGATCTGCTGGCCGATCTGAAGGCCAACACTGAAGGGCGCCGCTCATCGCTGTTCCTCAGCCTTGAGGGACACCTGGCTGAGGATGGTGGCGGTGCCCCTGGGAGCCGAGGCCCATCACCTGTGGCAGCCTATCACAGCAGGAGGCCCCTGGAGGAGCCAAGGCCATCCCAGCAGGAGCAGAAGGAGGCACAGAAACCAGAGCAAAATGCCAGCCTTCCTCAACAGCCCAGCGGCATAAACTACAGCCTGCCCTCACCACCAGATGAAACAAAGCCCAGCCTGTCACCACAGGCTGGCCAATCAAAGCCCAGCCTGTCACCACAGGCTGGACAATCAAAGCCCAGCCTGTCACCACAGGCCGGTCAATCAAAGCCCAGCCTGTCACCACAGGCTGGCCAATCAAAGCCCAGCCTGTCACCACAGGCTGGCCAGTCAAAGCCCAGCCTGTCACCACAGGCCGGTCAATCAAAGCCCAGCCTGTCACCACAGGCCGGTCAATTAAAGCCCAGCCTGTCACCACAGGCCGGTCAATCAAAGCCTAGCCTGTCCCAACAGGCTGGCCAGTCAAAGTCCAGCCTGCCACCACAGGCTGGCGAGAACGCTTCCCCTCCAGTACAGCAGGTCATACACCGTGACCTCGGGGAGGGAGAAAGATGGAGACCTCCCCAGCCCAACCTGCGGCAGAAAACAGGACAAGCCCATCAGGCTGGCGAGACTGTGCCCAGCCTGAGCCCCGAGGTCATACACCGTGACCTCGGGGAGGGAGAAAGGTGGAGACCTCCCCAGCCCAACCTGCGGCAGAAAACAGGACAAGCCCATCAGGCTGGCGAGACTGTGCCCAGCCTGAGCCCCGAGGTCATACACCGTGACCTCGGGGAGGGAGAAAGGTGGAGACCTCCCCAGGCTCTCCTCCGTCAAAGAAGGGGAGAGCCCAGCGGGAGTTCCTCTGCGGGGGGACGGGATGGCCTTGTCATGCACCCTCCCATTCCGTCCCCCTCTAAGCAGGGGAAGGAGGCCCCGCCGGGAGAGAAGGGCGTGGGCGGGGCCCGCCTGTGTGGCCTCTGCTTTGTTGATCGCCTAGTTCAGTGTGCGCAGGCCGTGAGCTTAGCCTTACTCACCTACAAAGTGTGCATCGAGTGTTTCTGAGCCTGCGCCACTGCGCACCACTACGCAAGCCACATAGGTAGCGTGGGGTGGGATAGGATAGGTTAGGATAGGCTGGTTAGGGTAGGATAGGTTAGGATAGGTTGGTTAGGATAGGATAGGTTAGGGTAGACTGGTTAGGGTAGGATAGGTTAGGGTAGGAAAGGTTAGGTTAGGTCGCCGCCACACGGCCACCACTGATGGGGCCTCGTGGCGGTGGCTGCTGACACTCAGTCTCGTTAGGTTAGGTTAGGTTAGGATAGGATAGGATAGGCTGGGTTATGTTAGGTTAGGTTAGGTTAGCTAGGTCACCGCCACACAGGCCACCACTGATGGGGCCTCGTGGCGGTGGTCACACACTCAGGCTCGTTAGGATAGGTTAGGTTAGCTAGGTCGCCGCCACACGGCCACCACTGATGGGGCCTCGTGGCGGTGGCTGCTGACACACTCAGTCTCGTTAGGTTAGGTTAGGTTAGGGTAGGTTAGTTAGATTAGTTAAGTCGCCACCACAAAGGCCACCACTCATGGGGCTTCGTGGTGGAGGCTTCTCATCACACTAATAGTCTCTAGGGTAGGCTAGGGTAGGGCAGGGTAGGCAAGGGTAGGGTAGGGTAGGGTTAGGTTAGGTTAGGTTAGGTTATATTATATAAAAAATAAATAAATAAATAAAAAATAAACAATTTCTAGCTAACATCTATCTCCTTCAACATTTCACCAAATCATATTCACCAAAATAAACATCCTAATCGCTCTCTCTCTCTCTCTCTCTCTCTCTCTCTCTCTCTCTCTCTGCAATATCCTAACGACCAAAACATTACAAAATTAGAAAAAGCGAAAAAGAAAAAAAGGAAAAAAAGAAAGAAGTACCGCGCTTAATTTTCAAACTTTTCTGAGAGTTGAGAAGGAAAAAAAGAATGAATTTCCCGCAAAGTTGAGATAAAGTGTTTTAGTGAGACTCATTATGAACCTGCGTACGGGAGAGAGAGAGAGAGAGAGAGAGAGAGAGAGAGAGAGAGAGAGAGAGAGAGAGAGAGAGAGAGAGAGAGAGAGAGAGAGAGAGAGAGAGAGAGAGAGAGAGAGAGAGAGAGAGAGAGAGAGAGAGAGAGAGAGAGAGAGAGAGAGAGAGGTGGGAGGGGAGAGAAAGAGTGCATGAAAGAATACAAAGCTAATGAAAAATATATGTTTAAAAAAATGATAAATAAAAATAGAGAAAAATCAAAGAGGAAAAAGGAAAATGGAACAGAGAGAAAAAGCAACACCAAGCAAGAACTCAACAACAATAACAACAATAACAACAACAACAACAACAACAACAACAACAACAACAACAATAACAACATCAACAACAACAACAACAAAATGAAACTTTCTCATATTACTTTTCCTTCTTTTTTTCTTCCTCCCAGCAGGACAAGACTAACCGTTCCCATCTGTTCCCTGCTAATGAGTCACGACACACGATAATTACTCTCATAACTCACTCCACCTGTCTTGCATTCATCAAATCCTCATTATTCACATCCACTTGTTCTATTTTTCTTACTTCTTTCCACCTTCTGTTTACTTTATAGAAAACCTGTCCATCTTTAACCCCTTCAGTACTGGGACACATTTTTGCCTTGAGTTTTGTGTGTGATTAGACCATTTTATTGACATTAGGAAGGGTCTATGGACGTCAGAAGATTAATAGCCACAGTCTTCATATTTTAATTCCACCACATGAGTTTCTGAACTTGTATAAATTCAGCAAATAGTCACCAGAATGAGTATGGAAATGCGTCATGGTACTGAAGGGGTTAAAAGTCTATTCACTTCATTCTTGCTTCCATTTCAGCGAAAGAATTTAGACAAGACTATCTGTAACACGGTAGTCCAACCTCACCTAATGCAAACTAACACAATTTCACATAACTAATGTAACTTAAGACAACATAACCTATCCCAACCTTATCAAACCTAACCTAATTTAATCTTAGTTAAAAATAACCTAAGAATATCAATCAATGTAACTTAATCTAATCTTATCAAACCTCACCTAGCCAAACATAAACCCACCTAAGTGAGTGTACCCTAACCCAATGTTACCAAACCTGACTTGACCTAACCTAAGCTAACCCAACTTAATGTAACCTCACCCTATCTTACCAAACTAAGCCTACACAAACATACCCTAACGTAATCTAAGTGTATTTAACCTAACCCAACCTTACCAAACCTGACATGAGCCAACCCAACCTAACCTAACCTCATCTAACCTCACCTCACCTCACCTTATCTTACCAAACTAACTCTACACAAACATACCCTAACGTAATCTTAGTGAATGTAACCTAACCCAACCTTACCAAACCTGACATGAGCCAACCCAGCCTACCCTAATCTTACCAAACCTAACTTAATCTAATGTGAGCTAAATCATTGTAACTTAATCTAATTTTTACTTAACCTAACCTAACCAAACCTCACCTAACGTAACCTAGACTAATATTACTTCACCTAATCTTGCCAAACCGAAGCTAACCAAACCTAACTTAATCTAATCTAAGGAAAATTATTGTAACTTAATCTAATTTTTACTTATCCTAAACTAACCAAACCTGACCTAACCGAACCTTATATTCTTTGCCCTCTACCTCCATTTTTTCTCCTCTGTCTCTCTGTCACACTTTACTTTGTGCTTAAAAATAATCTTGCCAAACCAAAGCTAATCAAATTTGACTTAACCAATGAATAAAAAGAAAAGCTGAAATAAATCACGATAGAAAGAGATAAGAACAGACCCGTGTTGCTATTTTTTTTTTATATACCATATGGGCTTTTCACGGGAATTTATGGGCTAAAGGGGATACTATTTTGGGCACCTCCTATCTCAAAGCCCACCCGCTAGGAAACCGCTGCCCCGAGTGAGGAAGCCCAACCTACACTCGGACCATGGACAGGATTCGAACCCGTGCGCTTGGGGGTTTGGTACTATTTGGCGCCGCCGTTTTGGCGCCGCCGTTTTGGCTCGGTCGTTTGGCCGCCAGCTGTTTTGACGCCGGCCTATTTGGCGACGGATGTTTTGGCGCCAATATTTATTTTATATTTTTATTTTGTATTTTGTTTTTGTAATTTTATTTTGTATTTTGTTTTAGTAAATTAGTTTTATGTTTTAAATAAATCTCTTAAGATCGTTTAATTCGATAAATAAAGATATAGCATGAAGAATGATAATAGAGTACAATTAGAAACAGGATAACTAGCTCTTGAATCATTTAGTTGTTTCCTTTGACTACCTATAGAGGGCGACTGAGTTAAAGGCCAGTGTGGGACTACCAGTGAGACTGTTACACTTGAATCAGTCGCTCCATAGCTTCCGTTGAGTAAACTCTGTTAACACTGTCACTTATACATTCGTTTTACGTATAAGATGGCAGACAATATTTTAACGAAACGTGGTAAGGAGAAATTTACTCATAACGGATTCCTATACGTCTTTGATAAGGCAAGCAAAGCTGACAGCGAGTTAAAATATTGGCGTTGTGAGCAAAAAAATCGGTGTAAAGCACGGCTCCATACTAAAGCAGGAGAGGTGGTGTTAGAGCTTAACAGTCATTCACATGAAGCCTGTGCTGCTGAAGTAGAGGTTGCACTTGTGAAAACTAAAATAAAGAAAAGAGCTGAAGAAACCCTTGAACCCCCAACTGTTGTGGTTAATGAATGTTTGACAGACATGTCCCAAGCCAGTCTTGCTGCCGTTCCTAACATGTCTGCTTTGAGGAAAATAATTCGCAGGAAGCGTAATTTATTACTAGACGCCCCCACCAATCCAGCTGACTTACAGCAATTGTTTGTGCCAGAATGCTACAGAGTGTACGTGCCTCAGCCGGGAGTGGAAGAAAATTTTTACTATGTGATAGCGGACCAGGTAACGACCGGATATTAATCTTCGGGAGACAAAGTTGGCTTCACCACTTAGTGACATCGGATATGTGGTTTGCCGATGGCACATTCAGTATTGTCCCCAGCCTCTTTAGTCAGATTTATATAATCTTGGTAGCAAAACACGGAGGAGTTCACCCTACAATTTATGCTCTTTTGCCCAACAAGCAACGCGCCACATATGTGAAAATGTTTGAGTTATTGAAGGAAACTGAACCCAACTTGAAACCTAGTTCAATTGTTTGCGATTTTGAGCAAGCTGCACACAGTGCTATGAAGGAAGCATTCCTGATGTTCAAATAAAAGGATGTTTTTTCATTTAGCTCAAAATATGCAAAACATCTAGCTAGACAGGGGTTCATTAGTTTGTATAACACTGATCCAGATTTCGCTTTGAAGGCTAAAATGATTATTGCCACTGCCTTTGTGCCTTTGGACAAGATCGATGAATATTTAGATGCTCTGTCGACCGAACTGCCGCAAGAGCTTCAAGATTTGCTGAATTGGTTTGAGGACACATATGTTGGTCGTCAAAACAGACGAGGAAATGGGAGACGAGCTCCTCTATTTCTCCCTGAAATTTGGAACCTCTATCAGAGAACGCTAAATGGGGAAGACCGCACAAACAATAATGCTGAGGCAGCACACCGTCGTCTTCAATACGAACTAGGCATGCAACATCCAACCATATGGAGACTAATTGATGGCCTACGTAAAGTACAGAAAGGCAGAGATGCTTATTATGAAAAACTACTTGCCGGTCATGAGCCACCACAAAAACTAAAAAAATATAGGGATGCAGACAGGAGAATTCATGAAATTGTTTGTAGATTTGAAAACATGGATGCAGTCGAGTATTTAAGAAGTCTTGCTCATAACTATCAAATGAACTAAATAAAACTATGTATTGTTTAATGGATTTTAATTTTAATGTGTTTTTAGTCTTAAATAAAGTTTTTAGATTTTTTTTATCTCCAAACACCAAATGATCTTAAGAGATTTAAACAAAATATATAGCAAATGTACAAAAACAAAATACAAAATAAAAATACAAAATAAATATTGGCGCCAAAACAGCTGGCGCCCAAACTGTCAGCTGGCGCCCAAAAGGCCGTGCCCAAACGACCGCGCCCAAACGGCGGCGCCCAATAGTCCCATTCCGTGCGCTTGGAGACCCCTCGGACCCCAAAGCACGCATGGTTCCACTGTACCACGGCGGCCCCAGCTGAGTGGAGTGTCCAGAAATTTAAGGTGTAGGTGCATCAGTGGCTCAGTGAAGAGCGCAACAGTGCAGTGACAGTGACAGAGACACGTTACATGTGAACCTTATCATTTCCTCTTTGTCTTTTTTGTCAGTAGTGTGTAAGTGTTCTTATATTTTAGTTTATTTTCAATGTTACAAATAATTCAATAGGGTTAGTAGGTTTTAAGATAAGGAGTCCTCACCATACTCCCTTTAACCTGTACAAATCTCCCTAAACTTGTAACGAACTGTATCAATAAAAATAAAAAAGAGAAAAGGACAAAGAGAAAGCGGAGAAAAATAGTGAGGAAAAAGAAATTGTAACCTCGCTTAGCTCTTTCCTATTTCCAACCAAACGAGGGACTTGCCAAGGCTTGCTATGTGGAGAAAATAACCCGGTAAATACACTGCACCTAATCCTAGTGGCAGCCAAATTTAACTTAACCAATGAATAAGAAAAAGAAATGGAGATAGTGAGAAAGTGAGCAAGGATAGAGCGAGCAGGTTAGCAATGAGAGATAGAACGAGAGTTAGATTATAATGTGAGAGAGTGGCAAAGTTAAAGACAGAGCGAGAAGGGAGATATAGAACGAGAAAGTTGAGCGAGAGAATAAATCAAGGTAGAATGAGACAAGAATAGAGAAAAGGACAAAAAAAAAAACGGAAAAAAATAGTGACGAAGAAGAACTGGCGAAAGGAAACATAGAAAAATAGAAAGAAAAAAGTGAGAAATAAAAAGAAAATAAAAATCTAACTGAACTTAAAAGAGAAACATGACAACACCACCTCTATAATCGTGACTACTGGGATCACTTGTCACGCTCGCTCTCACGTCAACACCCTACACTGCTGAAAAAAATAATAGTAATAAAAAAGATAGAAAAAAAAAACTAAAGGGAAAAGAAAATAGAGAAAGACAAGCCCGCCGACACCTGAGCACGTTAATAAATCAAGCTTCGTTTAATATCCCCTCCCTCGATGTAAACGTTGACTAATGCCCGTAAATAAAAAAAATATAGACAGGGTGAAAAAGAATAGGTAAAATGTTAATGCGCCAGAGAGAGAGAGAGAGAGAGAGAGAGAGAGAGAGAGAGAGAGAGAGACAGTGTATGTGCGTATGTGTGTGTGGAAAACAAAAACCTAAGTTATGATGCCTAGAACTCCTCCCAAACTTTCCATCCCTTTCCTCAAAAAACGCGGGGAAAACAATCAGGAAGACTTTCCCGCCCTCTCCCACGAACCAAGAAAAGAAAAACAAAACTGGAACAGAGAAAAAAAATATTACCCTCGTCTCAGAATCGTGCGGAACAAAGCGAAACCTCCCATACAAACTTCCTTTCCCTTCGCCATAGTAAAAAATAAGGTAAAGGATACATATAAGATGATAGATAAATGTATATATAAATACATTCAAAACTAATAATAATGATAATAATAATAATAATAATAATAATAATAATAATAATAATAATAAAATAGATGTGTTTAATTCCCCTTTTGCTATTATTATTATTATTATTATTATTATTATTATTATTATTATTATTATTATTATTATTATTATTATGGTGATGGTAAATCGTGCAGAAAGAAAATAAATGAGTGGATAGATAATGATAACAAATAAATAGCGAAAAAATGCTTAAAATCTTACAATATCATTACAAAACCACTTTTATTCCTTCATTAGATCCGCAGGAAGGAAAATTAAAAATCATCATTTCTCTCTTAAAAAAAAAAAGTAACAACCGGGAAATAAAAAGAAAACAGGAAAACAAACAACAGAGACAAGCTAAGAAAAATGCAAGGAACAAAAAAAAAATATTACTTTCCTTATAAAAAGAACACACACACACACACACACACACACACAATAATAGACAAATAAATAAATAAATAAATAAATAAACAAATAGAGAAAACCAAAATTCTCTCTAAAAAACCAACCATCCAAACACAAACAAGAAAAAAAAAAATATAGAGAAATAAAAACAAAACATGAAAACAGCCCAGAAAAAAAATAATGTTATACCAAACCAAGTACAGTTTTGCAGGTGAGTCCCAGAGCAGAGAGCAGGTGACACGCGACAGGTGTGAAGGGCGCCCTGACATGTGTCCCGACCTGCATCACCTTGGGGCGCCGCGCGAGGGGAAGGAGGAGCAGGTGAGGCGCAGGGAAGGAAGGATGAAAGGGATTCGTATGCAAAGGGGAAAGAGATGAAGATGAAGGTGGACATGCGAGGGGAAATAAAGAAGTGAGATGGAAGAGGAGGAGGAGGAAAAGGAGGAAAAATAGGAGGTGCTGGTGGTGGAGGAGGAGGAGGAGGAAGATACAAAGGAAAGCCAAATAGCAACAGTAAATAGCTTAGTAAATCTCCTAACTAGCTACAGAGAAGAGAGACAGGAGGAAGGAGGAGGAGGAGGAGGAGGAGGAAGAAGAAGAGAAATAGGAAGAAGATGATGAGGTGGTGATGGAGGAGGATGAATAGGAGAAAGTGGAGGATGTGGAGGAAGAGGAGGAGGTAGAGAAGGAGGAGAACGAGAAACGCAGGTTAAAAAAAAAAATGCCAGAAAGAAGGAAAGGTGAAGAAAATTAAGGAAAATGAAAAGAAAGAAAATATGAAAGTGAAAAAGGAAGAGAAATGAAAAAAATCAATGAAATAGGTCGAGATAAAAGAAAAGGAAACAAAAATGGAGAAAGGAGAAAGGAAAAAGGAGGAAGAAGAAACGAGAGAGGAAGAAGAATTTACGAAAGGAAAGAAAAAGAAAATGGAAAAAGAAAAGTAAGAAAGAGAAAATGGAAAAAGAAAAGGAAGAAATAAAAGTAAGGAAAAAAATAAAACTCCCGCAAATTGACACACAATAAAGAATGAAGGAAGAAGAGAAAAAGATAGAAAAAAATAATAAAAAGAAGAAACAGAGGAAGGAGAGAGAAAGAAGTGGAAACAAGAGAGAATTGAAAGAAGTTAAAAGGAGTAAAAAGAAAAAAAACAGGAAAAGAAAAAAAAGAAAAAATGAAGAAATTATATAAAAAAAGAATTATCAAACAGAAAAGAAGAAAAAAAAGAAAAATTATGAAAAGAAGAAATTATAGAAAAATAACAAAACAAGAATTATGAAACAGAAAAAAGAAAAAAGAAAATAATGAAAAGAAAGAGTGAAACAAAACAGAACAAGATAAAGAAGAAGAGAAAAAGGAGAACAAAAGGAGAAGAAAAAAGAATAAACTTGTAAAAAGAAGAGAAGAAGAAAAACAGAGAAGAAAACAAGAAGAGGGAACAGCTAAAAGAAGGAATAAATCGACAGAGAGAGAGAATGTCATGATAAAGAAAGGAAACAGAGGAAAGGAGAAAGAAAGAAAAGAAAGACGCAACGAAGAAGGAAGAGGCGAAAACAGGAATAAACACTAATGGAAGCGAGGTGGTGAAGAGGAGAAGAGGAAAAGAAGAAGGAAAAATAAAGAAAGGTAAGAAGGGAAGATCAAAAGAGAGGACGGAAGAAAAAAGAGGAAAGGAAGAAAGAAATATGAAAATGGAGGACATAATTAAATGAAGGAGGAGGAAGAGGAAATGGAAGAGGAAGAGAAAAGAGGGAAACAAGAAAACAAAGGAGGTAATTAGGAGGAGGAGGAGGAGGAGGAGGAGGAGGAGGAGGAGGAGGAGGAGGAGGAGGAGGAGGAGGAGGAGGAGGAGGAGGAGGAGGAGGAGGAGGAGGAGGAGGAGGAGGAGGAAGAAAGAAGTTTGAAAATTGAAAATGGATGACAATTATGTGAAGGAAGAAAGGCGGAGGAGGAGGAGGAAGAGAAGAAGGAGAAGGAGGAAGAGGAAGAGGAAGAGAAGAAGGAGGAGGAGGAGGAGGAGGAGGAGGAGGAAGAGGAGGAGGAGGAAAAGGAGGAGGAGGAGGAGGAGGAGGAGCAGAAAGAGAAAAAGAAAGAGAAAGAAGATGAAGAGGAGGAGAAGGAGGAGTAGGAGGAAGAGGAGCAGGAAGGGGAGAAGGAGAAGGAGGAGGAGGAGGAGGAGGAGGGCGCATGGACAATCAGTGAAAGGTATTTGAAGGCGTCTATCTCTCTCTCTCTCTCTCTCTCTCTCTCTCTCTCTCTCTCTCTTTCAGCCTCTCTTTTCAACCCAAATAAGAAAAAGGAAAAGAAAAGGAAAGGAAAAAAACAAAGAAGAAAAAAAATCGGGGAGGAAGTAAAAAATAAACGAGAGAGAGAGAGAGAGAGAGAGAGAGAGAGAGAGAGAGAGAGAGAGAGAGAGAGAGAGAGAGAGAGAGAGAGAGAGAGAGAGGTTAACAGATCACGGTTCCTAAAAACAAAATAATTAAGAGAAAAGAAAAAAAAATTGCCACATCTCCCTTTAATTAGAGAGAGAGAGAGAGAGAGAGAGAGAGAGAGAGAGAGAGAGAGAGAGAGAGAGAGAGAGAGAAGAAAAAAACATAACAAACAAATAGAAAAAAATAAAGGTAGAAAGAGAAGGTGAAAGAGTGAGTCCCTACCTTTCTCTCTCTCTCTCTCTCTCTCTCTCTCTCTCTCTCTCTCTCTCTCAACCAAAACAAAACAATTATAATCGTCTCTTCTTTTTCTTACACAGGTTAAAATCTGATACAATTTAAACATCAAACACTTTCCCTCCCCTCCATTCCCCTCACTCACCCTCCTCCCCTCCCCCCAGTCTCTTCTCCCCTTCTCTCATTCCTCCTTTACACTTCCTCACACTCCCCTCTCTACTATCCCTTCCTCTAATATCCCCTCTCCCATCTCTCCCTCTCCACTACCTCTTCTCTCCACTCCTCCCACCATCCTCTCTCTCTGCTTACTCCTCCCCCAATTTCTTCATTTCCCTTTCCTCCCAGCTTCCCTCTCTTCACTACTTCCTTCCTCTAGTTCATTCATTTCGCAAGGTGGTATTACTAACACTTAAGGAATGAACTGAACGGATAAGAATGGGGAACAATTCAGGTTACCCCTCAAGAAAAGCACCATGACCCGGAGGTATTTACTAGTGAGTCACCACTACGCTTGGAGCCGGCAGGGAGGAAGGTGGCTTAGCCTCACCTCATGTACCATAACAAGCAGAACAATGTGTGCACCATCTAACTAACACCGACCAACATAAGTGAGTACATTTTTGTGAAGGTATCAGCGAGAGAAGGAAATGAAGCAGTGAGTGCGGGCAGCGTTTCAGCCGCCATCTTGTTTGAACACATTTTGACAAAACAGGAAACATTTTCATTTACATCAAAGTAAGGAAAGAAAAACAGGACAACCAAACCATGGGTCAGCTGTGCACTTCTCTGAGGGTGTCGGCCCACCTCCAGGTGGTGGGCCGGTGCGGCGGCGTGGACCGCCTCACCCTGTGCCTGCCCCGTAGCGGCAGAAAGGGACGCCGGCGCCTTGTGGGCGCCTTCACCTTCCCCACCGCGGGGAGCGGGCAGGCACGTACAGCTCTGCCCGGAGGATCTCAGTGCGTGTCGGCAGGCTGAGTAAGAAGGACGGCGCCACGCCCGTCAGGATGGACCTCCTGGCGGGATCGTGCCTCGTGGCCCGTCTAGAGATCCCGCTGGGGGATCTGCTGGCCGATCTGAAGGCCAACACTGAAGGGCGCCGCTCATCGCTGTTCCTCAGCCTTGAGGGACACCTGGCTGAGGATGGTGGCGGTGCCCCTGGGAGCCGAGGCCCATCACCTGTGGCAGCCTATCACAGCAGGAGGCCCTTGGAGCAGCCAAGGCCATCCCAGCATGAGCAGAAGGAGGCACAGAAACCGGAGCAGAATGCCAGCCTTCCTCAACAACCCAGCGGGATTAACTACAGCCTGCCCTCACTACCAGATGAAACAAAGCCCAGCCTGTCACCACAGGCTGGCCAGTCAAAGCCCAGCCTGTCACCACAGGCTGGCCAATCAAAGCCCAGCCTGTCCCAACAGGCTGGCCAATCAAAGTCCAGCCTGCCACCACAGGCTAGCGAGAACACTTCCCCTCCAGTACAGCAGGTCATACACCGTGACCTCGGGGAGGGAGAAAGATGGAGACCTCCCCAGCCCAACCTGCGGCAGAAAACAGGACAAGCCCATCAGGCTGGCGAGACTGTGCCCAGCCTGAGCCCCGAGGTCATACACCGTGACCTCGGGGAGGGAGAAAGATGGAGACCTCCCCAGCCCAACCTGCGGCAGAAAACAGGACAAGCCCATCAGGCTGGCGAGACTGTGCCCAGCCTGAGCCCCGAGGTCATACACCGTGACCTCGGGGAGGGAGAAAGGTGGAGACCTCCCCAGGCTCTCCTCCGTCAAAGAAGGGGAGAGCCCAGCGGGAGTTCCTCTGCGGGGGGACGGGATGGCCTTGTCATGCACCCTCCCATTCCGTCCCCCTCTAAGCAGGGGAAGGAGGCCCCGCCGGGAGAGAAGGGCGTGGGCGGGGCCCGCCTGTGTGGCCTCTGCTTTGTTGATCGCCTAGTTCAGTGTGCGCAGGCCGTGAGCTTAGCCTTACTCACCTACAAAGTGTGCATCGAGTGTTTCTGAGCCTGCGCCACTGCGCACCACTACGCAAGCCACATAGGTAGCGTGGGGTGGGATAGGATAGGTTAGGATAGGCTGGTTAGGGTAGGATAGGTTAGTATAGGTTGGTTAGGGTAGAATAGTTTAGGAAAGGTTAGGTTAGGTCGCCGCCACACAGGCCACCACTGATGGGGCCTCGTGGCGGTGGTGACACACAGTCTCTCGAATAGGTTAGGTTAGGTTAGGTTGGTTAGTTAGACTGATTTAGGTTAGGTCACCGCCACACGGGCCACCACTGATGGGGCCTCGTGGCGGTGGTTGCTGACACTCAGTTTCGTTAGGTTAGGTTAAGATAGGATAGGCTAGGCTAGGCTAGGCAAGGTTAGAATAGGATAAGATAGGATAGGTTAGGCTAGGTTAGGTTAAGTCGCCGCCACACAGGCCACCACTGATGGGGCCTTGTGTTGGTGGTTACTGACACTCAGTCTCGTTAGGTTAGGTTAGGTTAGGATAGGATAGGCTAGGCTAGGTTAGGTTAGGTTAGGTTAGGAGGTTAGGCTGGGTTAGGTTAGATAAGGTTAGGTCGCCGCCACACGGGCCACCACTGATGGGGCCTCGTGGCGGTGCCTGCTGAAACACTCAGTCTCGTTAGGTTAGGTTAGGTTAGCATAGGTTAAGCAGGTTAAGTTAGGTTAGCTAAGTCGCTGCCACACGGGCCACCACTGATGGGGCCTCGTGGCGGTGGCTTGTGATCTCTAGAGTAGGGTTACGTTAGGTTAGGTTAGGTTAGGTTAGGTTATACTCTATAAAAAAAAAAGAAACAAACATCTCTAGCTAATACTTATCTCTTTCAACATTTCACCAAAACCAGATTCACTTAAATTACTTTACCCTAATCACTCTCTCTCTCTCTCTCTCTCTCTCTCTCTCTCTCTCTCTCTCTCTCTCTCTCTCTCTCTCTCTCTCTCTCTCTCTCTCTCTCTCTCTCTCTCTCTCTCTCTGCCCCCGTATCAAGGACCATTAGGTTAATCTCCCCAGCTCTGTCATCTTTCCTCTCCCTAGATGCTTTTTTCGCAGGTGAAGGAGTAATTAGCAGTTTAATTACGACCAGGTGACAAGGGCTAGGATACCTGGAGAAGGGAGGCGTGAAGGAGTGAAGGAGTGAAGGAGTGGAGGAGTGGAGGAGTGAAGGAATGTAGTGTGTAGGAAGGAGGGAATTAAATAAGGATAGAAGAGGAGATGAGGAAAAAGATAATTTATGATGGATAGGGAATAATGAAGGAAGGATGGAATGATAAACAGGATGAGATGGATGGACAGAGACACAGGCAGGCAGGCAGACAGACAGACAGACAAACAGGCAGACAGACAGACAGGCAGATAGACAGAGAGACAAATAGACAGACAGGCAGAGAGACAGACAGACAGACAGATAAACAAACAGACAGACAAAGGGAAAGATAAACAGACAGGTAGATAAGGAGTAATGAAGGAAAGATAAAACTGCAAATAGGACAGACAGACACACAGACAGAGAGACATACAGACAGACAGACATAGAAAGACAGAAAGACATAAACAGACAGACAAACAGACAGATAGACAAACAGAAAGATAGACAGACAGACAAACAAAGAGACAGACAGACAGACAGACAGACAGACAGACAGAGGAAGGAAAGGGAGGAAGTTATTGATAGAGCTAAACTTTTTAAGACCAAGACGATTTATGAGAGAAGTAGAAAAGAAATACGAGAAAAAAAATGAAGTAAGAAACAGAAACAGGAAAAAGAGGAAAAAAAGGAAAAAAATGAAGAAAACGAGAAATAAAAAAGAAAAAGGAGAAAAGACAAGATAAAAAGAAACACATAGAGATGATACAATAACGAAACGAAAGATGGAAGAAATATAAATAAAGAAAACGGAAACAGGGAAAGAAATAATACAAGAATGAAAATATAAAGAGAATTGCAAGTCAACCACCACCACCACCACCACCACCACCACCACCACCACCACCACCGCCACCACACCTGTAACAACACCTGAGGAAACGACAGACTGAAGGAAAAACGTGACTCATCCTAACGAGACCAATATCAGGAGTCAGGATATCTGTACCATCTCCTCCTCCTCCTCCTCCTCCTCCTCCTCCTCTTTCTTCCCGGCTCGTCAAGAGAGAGAGAGAGAGAGAGAGAGAGAGAGAGAGAGAGAGAGAGAGAGAGAGAGAGAGAGAGAGAGAGAGAGAGAGAGAGAGAGAGAGAGAGATAGTGAAGGGAAACGAATTCAAAACACGAAGGGATTGAAGGAAATGTTTGACTAACGATAAAAGGGAAGAAGAAGAAGGATCGATCACTCTTCCTCCTCCTCCTCCTCCTCCTCCTCCTAGTCCTTTACCGTTTTTGCTCCTTCAACGCTGTAAGGAGATGTTAGAGGAGGAGGAGGAGGAGGAGGAGGAGGAGGAGGAGGAGGAGGAGAGTAAAGAAGGGATACCAGATGAGAAGAAAAGTAATATAATATAGACCAAGAGGCTATTCTACTAATGGGACTCTCTTTATACTATACCACCACCACCACCACCACCACCACCACCACTACTACCACTACCACCACTACTACTACTACTACTGCGCCATTGGGTAAGATATACGTGGGTGTTCTTTTACTACCCTTTTGCGTTATTAATCCACTGCACTCCCTCAAGAATATGTAGTTAGTTGTGAGGAACGGAGGTACAGGACAGTGTGTTATGTACGTAGAGACGTTTATAGACATTTTCTTTTCTTTTTTTTTATTTATACCATGTGGTCTTTTCACGGGAATTTCAGGGCTAAAAGGGGTGCATTTTGGGGTGCCTCCTATCTCAAAGCCCACCCGCTAGGAAACTCTTGCCCCTGAGTGAGGACGCCCTACCTACACTCGGGCCGTGGACAGGATTCGAACTCGTGCGCTTGGAGACCCCTCGGACCCCAAAGCACGCATGGCTCCACTGCACCACGGCGGCTTGACTTCACATGTTTTTCTTCCGGTTACAGTGGTTGGCCAAAGTTGATTTAATTAGAGGTCTTACTGGGGTTCTCATACCTGACTTCCACCCCTACCTAAGACGGAGGTAAACTTGTCGCTAATTGGTATTGTTGTACCTTCGTTATGGATCATTCTATTATCCCCTCGTCACCAATAACATCAACCATCAAGTCTCCAGCACACAGCGATCACTAATAAGGACCCAAGTCTCACATTCACAAGAAATTACAACACAGGCAAAACACACACACACACACACACACACACACACACACACACACAGCCTCCCATATACTACTCGAAGAACGGTTCAGTCCTCGCTATCCCGAGTAACTTTTCGTACTAATGCGGACTCCACTCAACATGCAAGCCACCACGGCAACACACGGCGGTGCACAACAACGCAGTGAGGACCCCAGCCACTCATCCAGGGAGAAACCAGCCAAAGAAGACAGAGAGAGAGAGAGAGAGAGAGGAACGACTCCATTGGCAAACGTCTCAGCAAGCAAGCCACAAACAAGTGACCACCACCAACACAAAGGACGTGTTTGACTTCACTTGATGTATCGGAAGACTTCATCGCTGGCTACATGATACAAAGTGAGGGAAACAGGAGGAACAGACCACCTCACCAGTCAGCACCATGACACCAGAACAGCGGATGTCTCTGCGGCACCGGCACCGTCACGTTCGGGGGTGGCAGCGTATCCCCGGGTGCGTCTCGGAATATCTACACGGAAATTTTCTCTTTACTTTACGGCCTTGTGTCTGCTAATTCTACTCATAAGGCGGCATGATTAATCCCTTCAGTACCATGACGCGTTTCCATATTCATTCTGCTTACTATTTGGTGACTTTATACACCTTCAGGAACTCATGTCGGGTGTCAAAATGGTGAAGACTGTGACCATTAATCTTCTGACCTTCATAGACCCTTCCTAATGCCAATAAAATCGTCTAATCATACCCAGTTCTTAAGGTAAAAATGTGTCCCAGTATTGAAGGGCTAAATAATTGAGGGAATGAACTGAACGGAAAAGAGTGGGGAACAATTCAGCTTACTCCTCAAACTAAAGTACCATGACACGGAAATATTTGTGAGTGAGCCGGGAGGGAGAAGGTGGGTGGTGGCAACACCCTCACGTTGTGTTGTTGTTACTCGGAGGTGGTCACAACAGCTGCAGCATTGTGTACGCTGCCAGACCAAAGCGTCAGGCTTCAAGTGGACATTAATGCAGGTATACAAACAAGCTACCTTCTCCACGGAACACACAACAACGTCTGTCTCTTCAATGGAACACTGCCGGCGCGCCCCTGCCTGTGTCACTCACACAGCAGCATCGCCAAACACACAACAACGTCAGTCTCTTCAATGGAACACTGCCGGCGCGCCCCTCCCTGTGTCACTCACACAGCAGCATCGACAAACACACAACAACGTCTGTCTCTTCAAAGGAACACTGCCGGCGCGCCCCTGCCTGCGTCACTCACACAGCACCATCGTCAAACACACAACAACGTCTGTCTCTTGAATGGAACACTGACGGCGCGCCCCTGCCTGCGTCACTCACACAGTAGCATCGCCAAACACACAACAACGTCTATCTCTTCAATGGAACACTGCCGGCGCGTCCCTGCCTGCGTCACTCACACAGCACCATCGCCAAACACACAACAACGTGTGTCTCTTCAATGGAACACTGCCGGCGCGCCCCTGCCTGCGTCACTCACACAGCAGCATCGCCAAACAAGCTCATTGACCTGTGGCCGCGCCGCCACTGTGTTCCCCGTGCATCAGGTGAGCCAGGCACTGATGCAAGTAAAACACGTCCCACCGCCTGTCATGCATCCACGCCACTACTGACCTGACCTTACCTGACGTAACATTAGCCTCACCTCATGTACCATAACAAGCATAACTATGTGTGCACCGTCCAACATAAGTGGGTACATTTTTGTGAAGGTATCAGCGAGAGAAGGAAATGAAGCAGTGAGTGCGGGCAGCGTTTCAGCCGCCATCTTGTTTGAACACATTTTGACAAAACAGGAAACATTT
>NC_059263.1:8663856-8673856 GCF_017591435.1 Portunus trituberculatus | reverse complement strand
ATCCGAGTCACTCACATTTCTGAGCAGACTGTACCATTTCTCATTTCACAGGACAGAGGGAGAGGAGGAGGAGGAGGAAGAGGAGGACGAGGTTGAGTGAAGCTAAGGTTATGACTGACCGTTTTTTCTTTTCATTCTTCGTTTTCTTTTTCTTGGTTTGGGTAAAATAAATGTCCCTTTTGTGTTTGGAATTAAGAGGAGTTATATGCGTAGGAAGTGTTTTGAATTGTGACTGATGGTTTTAAATTAAAGTGAAACGCACACTCACTCACTCACTCACTCGTTTGGCGTGTCGAGAGTTATTTTGTATCATGGCACTTTTTTTGCATCACAAGAGTTTACATCAGTGTTTCATGGTGACAAACTGTACACATTCACTATTTTCATTGATGAGAGATTAGATTAACGTTCACAGCTTTGTTTTGTGTTTCTATCCTCTTTCAGTGCATTAACTGTCCTTCACGTACAACAAAACTTCACTACTTTGACTCGTGATGAGTTAGATGAGTATTTGAGTATTTAGTAATATTTTTCTTTCACAATCATTAAATATGAGTGTTAGGAGTCTTCATCATTATGACTTACGGTTCACATCCTCGCTTTCCTTCACAGGCAGAACAAACACATTCACTGCCTTGATTTACGAGTCACATGTATCATTTCACTAGACACACACTCCCGTATAAACAACTACAAAGAATGACCTTCCATTGTCCTTATTTATGTGCAAATTATACGTTTTCCTTACCACGAATGTAAAAATAATCAGTATTTTTCTCTTCTGTATGCCATTTGCTTCCTCTCCAGTCTAAATTCCCTGCTGATGACCTCCCCAAGTCCTCTGTTACAGCTGTCCGCACTCTTCCTTCAGTCTACACCCATTCACAGCAACACAAAGCCTCCTTCAGTCTTGTATGGTAAGAGAACACACGTAAATTTCAGTCTTGCAACAGTAACACAATTCTTTCCTCAGTCTTTCGCAGTATTAACGCAGTTTTTCCTTCAGTCTACACCCATTCACAGCAACACAAGGCCTTCTTCAGTCTCGTATAGTAAGAAAACACACTTATCCTTCAGTCTTGCAACAGTAACACAATTCTTTCCTCAGTCTTTCGCAGTATCAACGCAGTTTTTCCTTCAGTCTACACCCATTCACAGCAACACAAGGCCTTCTTCAGTCTTGTCTAGTAAAAGAACACACTTTAATCTTATAATAACAGTAACACAACCCCTTCTTCAGTCTCTCACAGTACCAACACACACATTCCCTTCAGTCCACGCCAGCCCAGCCAGAAAAAAAACCTCAGCAAGTCTTATAATTAACAGCACATGAATTTTCTTACCCTAGTCTTTAAATCCATGAAATAATAGTAATAATAGTAATAGTAGTAGTAATAGTAGTATAAGTAGTAGTAGTAGCAGTAGTAATAATAGTTGTAGGACAATTTTCCTCACTCTAGCATACAAGTTCACTACAGCACACCTCCGGTCTTCCACACGAGTAGTAGTAGTAGTAGTAGAAGAGCACAATGTTCCTCACTCCTCACTAACCTTCCTCACTCACACGTCAGTTTCCTCCACCCTGGCCACTGTAGAAGTCCCTAAATCATGTACAGCAATAACATAGGAACCCTTAACCACATGCACGCCCGTAGGAACCCCGCGTCACATTAGAGAAAAGCAGGAGGAGGAGAAGGAGAAGGAGAAGGAGGAGGAGGAGGAGGAGGAGGAGGAGGAGGAGGAGGAGGAGGAGGAGGAGCACGAGGAAGGAAAGTCTCACATTCAACTAATACAGAAGCTTAAATATAATGAGACGCGGAACGAGCAGGTAAGAGACGATGCAGGGTGGAAACTAAAAGGATTTCTTCCCGCCACTATAGCACTCAGGGACGAGGCAGCCGTGACTGAGAGTAAGTTTATCAATAGATTCGTTAGAAATGATTAACTCCCGAAGGATAAATCATATGTCTTTTTATCTCCTTACTCGCTTCACACAGCCTTGTAGCGCCGGCAGGGAAGGATCGGTAGGGGTGTTTATGTTTCCCGGGGCGTGTGTGGCTGACGAGGCGATGCGGAGGTTTGAAAATGAGAGAGGATTGTGTTGCGTTGTGGTGCCAGTGCCAGCCTCGTTCGGTCATGGCCAGGCAGCCTCCGTGACACTCTCCACTGTCTTCTACCCGTACTGGTTCCGATCTTGTCTTGTAGTTATCACAGGCAAAGCAGTCTTAAATCAGGATGACTAGAGCATAATCCTACCTTGCTCTCTAGTCCACAGCTTAAAAATGTTCCCTTCACCGGTTCGCTCACTCACTCACAGGCACACAGTCTTAACTTCCGCGGTGATTACAGGATCGTTTAGTGATTTTTTTTTCTCGTAATTCTATCGCTTGAAAAAATTTTGATGTTATTATTGGCAATTTAAGATTTTCAGCATAATTTTTTTTTTGTTACCTTGTTCTCAAAAATCATCTTCTGAAATGTTTCCTAACTAGTTCCCTCATTCAGCAAGTACGGCAATCATAACTTTCAGCGTGATTAGAGGCTATCAGACCATCACCTTTTTTTTTTTTCTGTAGTGTATCTCGTGAAACATTTATCTTCATTCCCTCACAAATATCATCGTTATCAGAGCGTCATTTCGTCACCTTCCTCAGATCCACCTCTCGAAACACTACTCCTGTACTTCACTCACTTCACACACTTCACTCTCGCCACCTCCACTCACACTCTTCCGGGTTTTTCAATCACTTGCTGGTACACAAATCTCGACAACGAGGAGCAATTAAGGTTAACAGACCGTCACTGCGTTATCAGTCTCTCAATACACAGCTGGAAATATTTCTAAAGCATTTAATTCACCTCATTTCCACCATTAAGACCTTTCCTTGGCCAGTTCATTCACTCCTGTCAACTGTAATCTTGCTTTTGAGGTTAAATGAGGTCAACAGAGCATCAATTTGTTATCTTGCTTTCAATACCACTCCTTGGAATATTTCTTCAGCATTTCACTCTTATTTCTCTCACCGTCACCCGTAAAATCTCTTCTGTGAGATTAGTCAAGGGTGAATGTAGCACCAATTCAATATCTTTCTGTCAATATCACTTCTTGAAATATCTCTTACGCATTTCACTCATATTTTTCTCACCATCGCCCGTAAAACCTTCTCTTTTATACAATAATCTTGCTTTTGATGGTGGTTGAGTTAGCAGAGCGTCAGTTCAATATCTTTCCGTCAATATCACTTCTTAAAATATCTCTTACGCGTTTCACTCATATCTCACCATCACCCATAAAACCTCATATACAATAATCTTACTTCAGAGGGTGATTGAGGTTAGCAGACCATAAATTCGTTATATCTTACTGTCAATATCACTTCTTGAAATATCTCTTACGTATTTCATTTATATTTCTTTCATCATCATTCGTAAAACCTTCTCTTCGGCACAATAATCTTGCTTTTGAGGGTGATTGAGTTTAACGAGCATCATTTCGTTATATTCCTTATAGTACTACTTCTTGAAATATCTCCCAAACTATTTCACTCATATTCCTCTCAACACTAGCCGTAAAACCTTCTCTTCTGTACAATAACCTTGCTTTTGAGGGTGATTGAGGTTAACATAGCATCACTTCGTTATATTCCTTTTAGTACCACTTCTTGAAATATTTCCTAACTATTTCACTCACACTATTCTCATTCTCGCCACTCAAAGCTGTCACTTCAGCTGTCCTTTCACAACCTTCTGATATAAACACAATGCTCTTCACGTCGCGGCAAGCACAGGTATTGGAGCGTCAGTTATCTATCACACTGTCTTACTCTCATCACCAACTTCTCAAAGCATCGCCTCGCTTCACCATTAACTCACAACCATTACACAACCATCAAACTACCATTAGAGCCACCCGTCGTCGTATCTGCCATTACATTCAAGCAGCAATACCAATTCTCTTGTGTAATGTTGTGGTAATAATGCCATGGGGGTTCAGAAACGCTTCCCTCTCTTATCACGATTATTTTCAAAAGCCATAGAGATGATACGCTGGATTGCCAAGGTTGTTTTACCTGCTAATAATGTAGAAATCTTGTTAATCTGCCACTAAAACCGTATATTAATTTTTAGAAACCAGTGTAGCTTCAATTAGAGATGTTTTTTTTTTTTTAAGTAGTGGCGTGGCGAGGATGTGATTCAGTATAAGGTCTTCTATGCTGCACCTGTTCCCTTCAAGAGGCGCAGGTGAGATGGGACAGGTGACAAGTATCATCCCACACACCCGATTTCTTTAGTTCACTCTATAACAAAGCGCTTACCATCAGTTAGACATTCAGTGTGTGTGTGTGTGTGTGTGTGTGTGTGTGTGTGTGTGTGTGTGTGTGTGTGTGTGTGTGTGTGTGTGTGTGTGTGTGTGTGTGTGTGTGTGTGTGTAAAAGCGGACGGTTCTTCAATATCTAAGCTTATAATTACATACGCTTTCCAATGTTCCTTTTGTTCAGGATTTTCTTTATTTGTTTATGATTTCAGTAACAATTTTTGGAGTCAAAGTCTGTCACGGCCTCTTTTCTTTGGTTTACATTTAGGTTTTGAATTTTTTCGCTGACCTTTTTTTTTTATTATTTCGTGTACAAGTTTCCAGTTTCTCCACTTGTCTGTTTTGTTTTCCCCTTTCTTTACGTTCTTTGATTTTGTTAATGTCTTTTGTTTCCTCTCTCCAACTTTTAAAACCTTTCGATTCCCTCAATTGTCTCTTTTATTTCGCTTTTTGTTTGGGGAAGAGCAATTCAGTTCCTTCATTTAACTTCTCTACTCTCTTTTTACACACTTACAATGCCTCCACTTATCTGTCTGTCTTATTTTCCTCTTCTGTCTTTTCAATGGTGCTTCCTCCAGTTAAACTTTTCGCAGCTCTATTTTCCTTTTCTCTCTTTCCGGATAAACTTCTTAAGACCGATTCCTTTCACTACTTCGCTTACTTTTCCTTCCGACTCCTTCTCGAAAGCTCCCACTATACTGCCAGTCAGCGGCGACCTTACTGACACCAACACTGACCTTGATACACCGCCACCACCACCACCACCACCACCACCTGCTGACTGGGTAACGTTCAGACCACCACCATCACCACCATCAGATGAGGATGACGCGCCTACCCTGTCTGAAAGAAAAATAGAGGGTAAATATTTAAATGTGTGCAATGTTGTATACACGAACACACGCACAGAAAAATAGAGAAAAAAAGGAAAAAAAAAAAAAAAGGGGGGTTTGAATTTGTTAGTCTTTACGATGTTGACTGACAAAGAATAGTAATAATATCAGTAGTGTGGTAAACGACAGCTCTCTCTCTCTCTCTCTCTCTCTCTCTCTCTCTCTCTCTCTCTCTCTCTCTCTCTCTCGTTGGAAAAAAGGAAAAGAATCTGTGAAAGTTGCTGCCATGATATTATTACTACTACTGCTACTACTACTACTACCACCACCACTAATACTACTACTACCACTACCACCACCACCACCACCACCACCACTACTAATACTAATACTACCACCACTACCACTACTACTACTATCACTACCACCACTGCTCAATGCCTGCTTCCCTTCCTATTCAGAGCCAGGACATCAACCTTCCTCATCGTATCTTACTTCCTCTCCTTCCTCCCTTTCATCCCTCTCTCTCCCCATCCCTCCCCTCATTCCCACCTCCCGTCGCTCCCTCCCCTTATTCAGCACCCTCTCCACTCCCTCTCTCTTTCTCTCCCCACTCCCCGCTGCTCGCTTATACAAATTCACGTATAGACTTCACTAGTATCATTGCATCTCCCTCGCGACCCACAAAGGTGATAAGCCCTCCAGCAGAGAGAGAGAGAGAGAGAGAGAGAGAGAGAGAGAGAGAGAGAGAGAGAGTATAGCAGCATGGGATAGTAAAGGAGATTTTTTTTTTCTTTCTTGGGGAATGTTTTTGAAAGTGACTGAATACAAAAAAAAAAAAAACAGAGGAAGGGAATGAAGGGAAAGAATGAGGGAAGTAAAGAAAGAGAGAAAGAAAGAAAGAGGAAGAAGAAGAAAAAAGAAGGAAAAAAAAAGAAGAAGAAGAAGAAGAAGAAGAAGAATATGATGATGATGATGATGATGATGATGAGAATGAAAAAAGAAGAAAAAAAGAAAGAAAGAAGAAAGAACTCACATTAAAGACGAGTATATATTAGAGATCAAGAAATTAATAAAGAAATTCCTTCATTAGTGAGCCTCCTCTTCTTCCTCCTCTTCTTCCTCCTCCTTCTCCTCCTCCTCCTCCACCTCATCACCATCATCTTCTTCTTCTAGTTCCTTTTCCTCCCCGTTGAAGCATCGTCAGGAGGAGAGGAAAAGGATCATTGTTGAAAGCAGGAGGAGGAGAAGGAGGAGGAGGAGGAGGAGGAGGAGGAGGAGGAGGAGGAGGAGGAGGAGGAGGAGGAGGAGGAGGAGGAGGAAGAAGAGGATGGAGAGGATAAGGCGGGATCGTAAGATAAGTGGAAGTGGGGGAAAGAAAGAAAGAAAGAAAGAAAGAAAGAAAGTAAGAAAGAAAGAAAAAAGGAGAAGAATAACCCGCAGAGAGAGAGAGAGAGAGAGAGAGAGAGAGAGAGAGAGAGAGAGAGAGAGAGAGAGAGAGAGAGAGAGAGAGAACGGAAAAAATACTTCATAAAAACTCTCTCTCTCTCTCTCACACACACACACAGGTAAATACAAAATCACTGCAGGTAAACAATATCAACCATCAACAGCGGCGTGGGAATATTTGTTACCTGGGTCACCTCACTAAACTGGCAATTAACGCGTCATTCCCCGGCAGGTTTGAGCGTGTTTGGAGCGTGTTTGAAGCCTCCAGAATGCATAGTTTATCCCGCGCTGAGCCTTTCATTGGCCGATACATTAACACGAGAAGGAAAGGGGAGGGAATGAGAGGGAGAAGGAGGGACGTGCTGGGAGGATGTGGGAGGAAGGAGAGGCAGGAGGGAGGTGGAGGGATGGAAGGGGAAAAAAAAGTATAGGAAATATGTAATGTGATAGTGGTTATTATTTGTTGGATCGTGTTTATGGGCGGTGATGGTGGTGGTGGTGCTCGTGGTGGTGGTGATTGGTAAGGAGAAGGGTTGAGAGAGGGTGTGTTGGTGGTGGTGGTGGCGGTGGTGGTGGTGACTGAGGGAAAAGGAGAGTATGAGTGAGTGCATGGGTGGGTGTTGGATGGTGTATGGGTGTGTGTATGGGTGGGTGGGTGGGTGGGTGGGGGTAGGTAAGGGGTGTTTAATTAATGTGTAATGGAACCAATGTCATCTTGTTTCCTATTGATTTACAGACAGCATCAACAAGGGAATGCTGATTTTTTGTGTGTGTGTGTGTGTGTGTGTGTGTGTGTGTGTGTGTGTGTGTGTGTGTGTGTGTGTGTGTGTGTGTGTGTGTGTGTGTGTGTGTGTGTTTGATGATGCTAGTGATAATGACGATGACAATGATAATAATAATACAAGTAGTCGTAGTAATAGTAATAGTAACAGTAATAGTAATAATAGTAGTAGTAGTAGTAGTAGTAGTAGTAGTAGTAGTAGTAGTAGTAGTAGTAGTAGTAGCAAAAGTAGTAGTAAAAATTATAACAATAACAACAACAACAAAACCAAGATACGAAGGAAAGAAACAAGTCGAGAACACAAATAAAGAAGAGAGGAAAAGAAGAAAGAGAAAGACCACAGAAAACAGAGAAATATAGAGAGAAAAAAGAAAAAAAACCTTGTCGTTACCATAATAATAATAATAATAATAATAATAATAATAATAATGATAACTGGTACACAGGCCGTAGCACTAACAGACAGTAAACAACCCTAACTACTGTCTCTTTATTGCCTATTAATATCAATACGTGGTCATAGAGTAATTATTGGCAGTATAAATCAAGAGCTCTAAGGTAACGAACCGTGGGAAATGTGGTGGTGGTGGTGGTGGTGGTGGTGGTGGTGGCTGTCAAAGTGGTGGTTGCTAGTGTCTCTGTTGTAGTGGTAGTTACTGGACTGGTTGTGAAAGTAGTTATAGTGGTTACAGTATTGATAGTGGTAGTCAGTGAGGTAGTTACGGTAATAGTTACCAAGAAAAACACCAATTAATTATAGTTATCAATGCTACACACACACACACACACACACACACACACACACACACACACACACACACACACAGTATTTCCAGTAAGAGTAAGTTGGTTGCTGTCATTATCAAGTTTCACATCAACTTCTAATGCCATGAGACGGAAAAAGCAAAGCTAATCCATTCCAGGACAGACACACAACATGCTGCACTCCACAGCCTGCCGCCCACGTTCTCATTAAGAGGAGGAGGAGGAGGAGGAGGAGGAAAAGGAGGAAGAGGAGGACGCAGCTTAGCGAGGAAGTCATATGCTGGTGATGTGTTGTTGTTGTTGTTGTTGTTGTTGTTATTACCATCATTATCATTATTATTGTTACTATTATCATTATTATTATTAATATTATTATTATTATTATTATTATTATTATTATCATTGTTATTATTATTTTCAAGAGAAGGTGAAGGAAAAAGTGTTCTCCAACCTAATCTCTCTCTCTCTCTCTCTCTCTCTCTCTCTCTCTCTCTCTCTCTGGTAAGTAAGTAAGTAAATAAGCAAGCAAGTCAGTCAGTCAGTTAGTCAGTCAATCAGTCAGTCAAACACTCAGTCAGTCAGTCAATCAGTCAGTCAGTCAATCAGTCAGTCAGTCAGCCAAACACTCAGTCAGTCAGTCAAAGTAATAAACTATAAGACCATCATAAATACCAGGACAAAATTACAAAAAAAAACACAAAAAAAAAAACAGCAATATTAACCTAACTTCCCTTCACTCACTCACCTGAACACACACACACACACACACACACACACACACACACACACACACACACACACACACACACACATATCCTCACCCACAGTGGCGCCATCTAGGACACGGCATCTCAACTAAATACACAGCCCTGTTACGCACGCTGGTACGACTTCCTTTCTTTCTATTACTTTATTTTCCGCCTCAGTTGACGTCTTTCTCATCAGCGCGCCCGGCCGGAAAAAGCAATAATGTGCGCCTGGATGGACTTAAAGAAAAAGATTTGAAAGTTGGAGGTATGTGAAAATTGAGAGGATATTATTACCTGTCGCCCCCACGTGTTGATTTCAGGTGTAAATTGGCTTATTAGCGTATCATTAGCCATTTTTATTTCTTCTTATCCTTATTCTTGTTTTTATTCTTATTTTTACTCTTAGCATTTTTCTTTATTCTTATTTTTTTTATCATTTTTATCTTGTTATTTTGTACTTTTCTGGGGTTTTTTTTCTTTGTTCCATTTTTACTTCATTTACATTTTTATACGTACTGTGTCTCTCTCTCTCTCTCTCTCTCTCTCTCTCTCTCTCTCTCTCTCTCTCTCTCTCTTAGTCTTATTATTATTATTATCATTATTTTATCTTGTACCTGTCTACTTTTTTTTTTGTCTCCGTTTCTTTTCCAGTTCTTTTATACTTTTATACGTACATTCTCTCTCTCTCTCTCTCTCTCTCTCTCTCTCTCTCTCTCTCTCTCTCTCTCTCTCTCTCTCTCTCTCTCTCTCTCTTCTGTAGTAAACATCATAACAGAGACACGACATTCTCTTGCCTAGATGAAAAAAAAAAATTAAACTAAATCAAAATAACTACACTACGAAAGAAAATAAATCAGAAAATAAATAACTAAAAGAGAAAAAGAAAAAGAAAAACCTGCCACAACAGATTAACTTTCGCGACACGCACTAAACATTACTTAAACCACACCATGTCAATAAGAATACTAACAATGAATAAGATATATGAATAAATAGATGAATAGAGTGAGCAAATAACAAAACAGGATGTAATTTCACCTTCAGTTTGAAAAAGCAAGTAGGAATGGTAACGTTGCCATAATCACAGCGAAAATTCTCCTTCTATTAT
>NC_059263.1:8643856-8658856 GCF_017591435.1 Portunus trituberculatus | reverse complement strand
GTTTTTAATGATGGATTTTTATTTATTAGTTTCTTTTTTTTTTGCTTGTATTTTTCTACTCTTCTATCTATCTCTCTATCTCTCCTTTTATCCGGCAATACGGCATTTTATGTGTGTGTGTGTGTGTGTGTGTGTGTGTGTGTGTGTGTGTGTGTGTGTGTGTGTGTGTTTCACTGTTTGATCTGCTGCAGTCTCTGACGAGACAGCCAGACGTTACCCTACGGAACGAGCTCAGAGCTCATTATTTCCGATCTTCGGATAGGCCTGAGACCAGGCACACACCACACACCGGGACAACAAGGTCACAACTCCTCGATTTACATCCCGTACCTACTCACTGCTAGGTGAACACCACCTACACGTCAAAGGAGACACACACAAATATCTCCACCCGGCCGGGGAATCGAACCCCGGTCCTCTGGCTTGTGAAGCCAGCGCTCTAACCACTGAGCTACCGTGTGTGTGTGTGTGTGTGTGTGTGTGTGTGTGTGTGTGTGTGTGTGTGTGTGTGTGTCAAGAAAAGACGGATGGTATGGTAAGAAACACACACACACACACACACACACACACACACACACACACACACACACACACACACACACACACACATATCACTGGTTCTGAGACATGACAACACGAACGAGAAGAAAAAAAAGTAAAAAAAAAAAAAAAGTAAAAAGAAAAATAAAAAGTAAAAAAGAAACAGATGGAAAAACATATTTATCATTTCCTTTCATAGGGAGACGAACACGTGTATACCAGGAAGCGTTTTTATTGTTCCCTGTCTTCCTGCAGCGTTCCTTCTTTCTCCTTTCCTTCCTTCGCCGTGGGAGTACCAGCAGCTGAAAAAGATTCCCGCCACGTGGTTGTCTAATAATACGAAATACGAGGAATAAATGAATTAGAGACATATATAGAGAGAGAGTACTGAGAAAAGAGAGAAAGGAAATACTGAGAGAAATAGATGGAACATAAAACTTTATCGAGATGTGATAGAGAAATGTGATAGTAGTAGTAGTGGTGGTGGTGGTGGTGGTGGTGTTAGCAAATAGGAGGTACGTATATCCAGAAGAGAAGACCAGGTATGCTTAATTGGTATTAGGAACTCACTTACTAATTTAGGCTTCCATCTACCTCCTCTAAGAGCGAGACAGAGAGAAAAAGAGAACTTGTGAAATAAAGTTTGAGAGAAAAAATAAGAAATACGAAGAGAGAGAGAGAGAGAGAGAGAGAGAGAGAGAGAGAGAGAGAGAGAGAGAGAGAGAGAGAGAGAGAGAGAGAGAAACCAAATAGAGCAAAAAACAAAAACAAAAAGTGAATGGAGAGAAAAAGGAAGATAATGAAAATAAATAGGGAACTAGAAAAAGGAAAAGAAAATAAGGAAAGGAAAAAAAGTGGACATTATGTAGCAAAAGAAAACAAACACGGAATAAACTTGAGAGGAAATAAATCAAAACTAATCAAGAAATAGAAATAAAAACGAAAAGTGGAGATCTATATAATCTTTCCCTTGTTGATCCCATTTTCTTTGTTTATGGCTCAGAGAGAGAGAGAGAGAGAGAGAGAGAGAGAGAGAGAGAGAGAGAGAGAGAGAGAGAGAGAGAGAGAGACATGGTGGTGGAAGGGAAAGAGAGAAGCGAGACAACCTTGTGACACATTCCATTTTTTGGTGGTCGACAAGACGCTGACTACAGGACGAGGACGAGGAGGAGGAGGAAGATGACGAGGAGGAGGAGGAATAGGAGGAGGAGGAAGAGGAGGATGGGGGAAAAGAGGGGGACGAGAAGGAAGAGAAGCAAGAGGAGTTGGTGAAGGAGGAAGAGGACGTAGAGAAGAGGGAAGAGGAGGAGGAGTTCTGGACAAAACCTGATAAAAGATTTCCTCCCTCGTTCCTGCTTCCGACTACCGAGCTTCACTTCAAGTCATTCTCAGCCAACGCGCCTCACTGCCCCGCCAAAGTAAAAAAAAAAAACTCTTTACGACCACTATTAACTCTCCTTTAGTGGCTGAGGGAGCGAGTGTATTCCCCCCATAAAGATAGAAGAACAGAAATACGTAGCAATCCTCTAATTCCAACTGTACATAACACAGAGAGCGTAAATATAAATAACAAACGTAAACTCTATTGGCCATATTCTCAAACACTCCTGCTTCGCACTCCCACTATTTCAAAAGGCTCTTGGAGAAATAACACGGTTTTTCACGCGTGTTTTTACGACCTAAATGACGGAATAACATGACTTCTACATTACTAATACGAGAAGCCGTCTTGAGATCTTAGCTACGCATTGCTTTGGCCTCGGTCAGCAGTCTTGGTGAGAGAACAAAGCGTTTCTGAATACACGTTTAACACCGTAAAGGAAGAAAAACAACTTGAATAGCAGGATTCGAGTAAATTGGTAAACATGTCCAGATATAGCAGAGATACGAATATACTCCCTTTCGCTCTGCCCTTCCCTGCAACAAACAAAGAAGAAAACGATGCAAATATGGTAAGCAAACAAGAATTCAACGTGGAAGTGAAGAAATAGATACTTTTTGACAGTTTACTGAATATCAACGTTCAGATTCATATCACCCATTGCTGAAATAATAGAAACAGTGTATTATCTGGAAATATTACTTAGAAGTACGTGTTTGGCGAGAGTAAACTGTTCAATACTCTCTCTCTCTCTCTCTCTCTCTCTCTCTCTCTCTCTCTCTCTAGAAAAAAACATTATCATATTTCCCTACACAATCCCCTTCCGTGCAACCAACAAGGAAGAAAACGGTGTAAATATGATAAGACAGGCATTCAATATAGAAGTGAAGAAAATGAGTTTGTGCGCCGAAAGGAAGACAGAAACCACAAGCCAATACTGTCTACCCTACTGACACTTGAAATATGGAAAATGATAAAGATATATATAGAAAATGAAAAGTGAATGCCTATAGGAAGAGAAGAAGGAGAGTAAATACGACAAAAAAAAATGAAAAGTCAAAGAAAAGCACACGAAAAATTAAGTGTCAAAGAAAAACAAAAACAAAAAATGTCAAAGAAAAAAAAACACACCAAAAAATAAGCAAAGGAAAAAAAAAACAAGACAAATTTCCCAACAATGAAGTCAAATAATAAAAATAAAAAAAACACAAAGGAGAGAAAAAATATGACAAAAAAAAATAGTCTAACAAAAACATTCAAAAAAATAAACAAGGAAAACCAAAAAACAAGACAAACTTCCCAACAATAAAGTCAAATAATAAAAATAAAAACACGGAGAAAAAAAAATCAAAGAATAAACACGAAAAGTAAACAAGACAAACACTCCCCCAAACAGAAATCAAAACAAGGCTCCCAACACTGAAGGCACGAAACAGGACAACACAGAACAACAGGCAGACAGAGAGGTAGGGAACGCTGGGTAACCATTCCTGTGACACCCACGCGCCACTCCACCACAAGCCTTCGTCCCCTCAACTCTGCCGGGAGCTTCTTTATGAGCAAGGCAGTGGTTAAGAAAATTGAAGAGACGTGTGTGTGTGTGTATGTGTGTGTGTGTGTGTGTGTGTGTGTGTGTGTGTGTGTGTGTGTGTGTGTGTGTGTGTGTGTGTGTGTTTTGAGGAGTTTGATAGGTGGAGGAAAGTGACAGTGGGAGAGAAAGAGATAGATAAATAGATAGATGAATAGATAGATAGATAGATAGGTAGAGAGAGAGAGAGAGAGAGAGAGAGAGAGAGAGAGAGAGAGAGAGAGAGAGAGAGAGAGAGAGAGAGAGAGAGAGAGAGAGAGAGTGTGGAAGTTGGGCTGGGTTACGTATGTGAAATCTATATATCGGTTTATTTACTATTCATAAATTAAGGAATTCATTAAGTGCGTATGCTTGCACAATCTCCTTTATTTCCATTATATCTTGCCTACCCACTGAATTCTCTACGTGTCGAACCACATTATGTATTTATTTAACTGTATCTATTCTTCTACGTTTATATATTTCAGGCCAAAGGCGACAAAAAGATTTAAAAAAGATCCACTTACTAGCCAATCCCCTTGTGGATCTGATAGTTAGCCAATAAAACAGGGGAAAATCTCTTAAAACCTCCCTCTTAACCCCTTCAGTACCAGGACGTGTTTTCATATTTATTCTGCTTACTATTTAGTGATTTTATACAGCTTCAGAAACTTGTGTGTGGATTAAAATAGTGAAGACTGTGGCCATTAATCTTCTGTCCTTTATAAAGCCTTTCTAATGTAAATCAAATAGTCTAATTATACCCAAAAATTCAAAGGAAAAATGCATCTCAGTACTGAAGAGGTTAAATGAAATCAAGTCATAGAAAGTTGGAAATACAGACGCAGGCAGGGAGTTCCAGAGTTTACCAGGGAAAGGTATGAAAGACTGAGAGTACTGGTTAACTCTTTGCTCGTTCAGCTCGTTAAACAACAACAATAACGCTTCATAAATCCTCACAAGACCGTAAACACAACACGTACACACTCACTAACACAATTACACAACAGTTACCGTTATGCAAGCCATTTCTTTCTCCCCATTTCATTATTTACTTGAATTTTCCTCCGTGTTTTATATGTAAGAGAGGAAAATTGGCCAAGGGTAACATAAAGAGAACAAAAAGACCTACCTATTTGCCAGTCCCCTTGCAGGCTCGAGGGATTTAGCCAAAAAAAAAAAAAAAGGGAAAATGTCTTGAAACCTCTCTCTTAAATGTTCGGTTCATCTTATCTTAATCACTAATAACTCTCAGACATATTTGTTTCTATAACTTCCTCCAAACATTGTACTGGCTAGAGATTCCAAGATATGTTTTTAATCCTCCTGTATATCAAAGGAAAATATTATTCAACCGTCCTTCCTAGCAACTTTCATACGTGCTTTGTGTTTCAACCTGACAACACGCCAGCGAACACCTCCCGACAACACTGTATTACCTCGTAGCGTCACGTAATTGGTGGCCACAGTGTCAGGTGTTGCAAGTCTCCATTTAACCTCGTCTCAACTTGCCTCGTTACTCGCGTCAGTCGGTTAATTCTGTGCCTGTGTGCGGAGCGTGTTAGGCGCTTCCGTGTCGCGCGATGAAACTGTAAGCCTTGTAAAGCAGATGTTTGTTTTGCTTTAGCTGTTGAGGTTGTTGAAGTTTTAGTAGCGTGTGATGAAACTCTTAACCTTGCAAAGTAGCTGTTAACTTTGCTTTAGCTGGTGAAGTTGTTGAAGTTTAAGTAGCTCGTGATAGAACTGTAAGCCTTGGAAAGTGTTAATTTTGCTTTAGTTGTTGAAGTTGTTGAAGTTTTAGTATAGCGTGTGATAGAACTACTAGCCTTATAAAGTAGAAGTTAATTTTACTTTAGCTGGTGAAGTTGTTGAAGTTTTAGTAGCGCGTGATATAACTGTAGGCCTTGGGGAGGAGAAAATAGTTTTGCCTTAGCTGTTGATGTGAGTAAAGTGATTAGTTTTCAGACGAGGTGTTGGAGTGTTCGTCTCAACTGCTACGATTTAACTATTGAAAGCCACTAAAAGAATATCTGGTACTGAGTTACAATGCACAAGTTTTCCTCTTTTATTTGTTGTATAGAATTGGTTTTGCTTTGGTTGCTGAGGTGAGTATAGTGATTAGTGTTCAGACGAGGTGCTGAAGTGTTCGTCTCAATTGTTACGACTTAACTATTGAAAGCCACTAAAAAAATATCTGGTACGGAGTTACAATAGAGAAGTTTTCCTCTTTCATTTGTTGTATAGCTGTATTGGTTGTCTTTTGATTTTTACTCTTGTTGTTTACCTCTCTCTCTCTCTCTCTCTCTCTCTCTCTCTCTCTCTCTCTCTCTTTATACACGATAAGTTCATGGGATAGGCAATAAGACATCTCAAACAGTTATCAACGGATATAAATAAAAACATTGTATCTTCTAATCACAATTCTGAAGTGCATCCCGGTATGTGTGTCATTCCAACGCTCATTATAAGCCTCTATTTACATTCCCAGCGAAATAACTCTACGGTGGGAGCATGCCTGGTTTCATTAACTCTCCGGTTCATTTTTGCCGTGTTTGTTTAACTCCTTCAGTACTGGAACGCTTTTTTTTTCTTACCTTGATATTTGTGCACGATTAGACGATTTTATTTATATTATGAACTGTCTATGGATGATGAGCCTTCCTATGCTTCGTTTTTGTGGAACTGTGGAGAGAAAAGACAGGAAAAAACAGTGGGTTCGAGGCAACTCTTGGAAGTCAAATAAGTAGAAGAAGAAAGACGAATTAAAAGAAGAAAAACTGAAAGAAGAAGAAGAATTAACAGTTGAAGAAGAATTAAAAGAAGAAGAATGTTTAAATCTGATTAATGGACAGAATCTTCACTATCTCAATCCCCACAAAAGTTTCAGAAGCTGTATAAAATCGACAAATAGTTAACAGAATGAATACAAAAACGCGTCACGGTACTGAAGGGGTTAAGTCTAGAGAACGCAGTTGCTATATTTATTTACTCTCTACTTACCTGTCCTAACTCAACTTAATTCAACCTAACTTGACCTAACACAACGCCAAGGAAAAGTTGAGAAGATTTCACATACAAGTATCGTTCTAATCACATTACACTACAAAAGGTTCAACACTGCCACTTACTTTCGCTCATTCCTTCATTCATTCCACTCACCAGACATTCAAACTGCACCACACACACACACACACACACACACACACACACACACACACACACACACACACACACACTCCATCTTCATGTATATCAGCAGCCTTTCATCTTTCCCTTCATTCCTTCAATCTCTCACGCTTTCTACATTGCTACCCACACCTCCTCCCCTCACGCCCCCAGCCCCCCATCTCTCCATCTACATCTTCTGACTCCCTTTGACCTTCGCTCTGATATCAAGGCTTATTAGTTTATCTTGGCAGAAATTGATCTCAAAAATTGGTTCTCCTTTTTCATTCTTAGAGAGAGAGAGAGAGAGAGAGAGAGAGAGAGAGAGAGAGAGAGAGAGAGAGAGAGAGAGAGAGAGAGAGAGAGAGAGAGAGATTTTTTACGTTTGATCATTTGGTTTAGAAGATGAAAATTGTATCCTATTAGTAAAAGTATTCAAAGTCCCAATAGTATCTGTCTTTCTTGACATACCCATTAGTAAAAGAATAGATAAATCAACGAATATATAACTGAATAAATAAACAAACACACAAAACAATATGTAAACAAAATAGATTAATGAATAAACTAAAACAAAACAATATTTTCCTCACACACACACACACACACACACACACACACACACACACACACACACACACACCACTTCAAGTTAACTAGTCTACCCATATAGTTTCCCAGCAGGATTCATCGCAGTCTCATTCCTGTATCCTTTTTGAAGTCCTTTGACAGCATAGGAGTGCCAGTGACAGACCCGCGCCTTGTGCCTCCTGGGTACTGGGGTTGGGGGGGGCGTGTGTGTGGGGTTAGTCATAATTGGGTTGTGGTAGTTAGGTGGGGTTTAATCATAGTGGTATTGTGGTGGTGGTAGTAGTAGTAGTAGTAGTAGTAGTAGTAGTAGTAGTAGTAGTAGTAGTAGTAGTAGTAGTAGTAGTTGTTGTTGTTGTTGCTGTTGTTGTTGTTGCTGTTGTTGTTGTTGTTGTTGTTGTTGTTGTTGTTGTTGTTGTTGTTGTTGTTGTTGCTGTTGTTGTTGTTGTTGTTGTTGTTGCTGTTGTTGTTGTTGCTGTTGTTGTTGTTGTTGTTGTTGCTGTTGTTGTTGTTGTTGTTGTTGTTGTTGTTGTTGTTGTTGCTGTTGTAGTAGTAGTAGTAGTAGTAGTAGTAGTAGTAAATGTTGTTGTTCTTGTTGTATTACAGCTGCTAAAGTGATAGCAATAGAAAGATAACAACAACAACAACAACAACAAAGCGGTACGTAAGTAAACAACAACACCAATAACAACAGTACCAGTCACAACAACAGCAGCAGTAGCAGCAGTAGTAGCAGTAGTAGCAGCAGCAGTTATTATTATTATTATTATTATTATTATTATTAGTAGTAGTAGTAGTAGTAGTAGTAGTAGTAGTAGTAATAGTAAGTAGTAGGAGTTAGTAATGGAAGAGGCAGCAGTGTTAGCAGTAATGGCGAGAGCACCTCCACTGGCCTCCCATTCTTCCCAAACCTTTCCTCAACAATCTCATTTCTCGCTGCCCAAATTAGCATAACCCTCTCTTCCTCTTCTTCCTCCTCCTTCTCCTTCTCCTCTCCCTCGTTCTCCTCCTCTTCTTTCCCCCTCGCTTCCTCCTTCCGGTACAGCCGCGCCAATCTTTCCTTTCCTCTCCTCCTCCTCCTCTTCCTCGTCCTCCTCGTCCTCCTCCTCCTCTTCCTCAGTGTTTGGAGCGCAGCCTCAATATTCGCCCGAGGTTGTTATTACGTAACTAGATTGAAATTGAGCTTCTGTCTGGTATTTCATTAGTACCAGCAGCGCCAGAAGTAGTAGTAGTAGTAGTAGTAGTAGTAGTAGTAGTAGTAGTAGTAGTGAAAAGACCATCTCAATCATCATCATCATGGTTATAATCATCGTAACACTGGGGCAAACATCAATAAACGGCAAACAAACACCTTCCCTTGTCACATTCTTTCTCATTTTCTCCTTAAAAGACAAAGTTAAGACAATCCAGAGTTATACGTTCCCTAGACACACACACACACACACACACACACACACACACACACAGCACACGTGGCCTGAGTCTTTCCTTATTCCCCGAGCTAGCCAGATTCACACTCGGCTTAGCTCTCTCTGCGTGGCGGCAACTTGGCAACACTGAGACGATGGGACCAAAGAGGGGACCATATATTTTGTAAGACCCTCATAGTGCAGCAACTTCACTACATTCCAAAGCCTCTATTTTTCGTGTCATGGGTTTTTAAGGATGCTTTAAGAGTTCTATTGACATTTTTAACATTTCTGCATTTTGATAGAGAAAACGCGGGATTTATCAAGTTTTAAGCACCAAAAAACGCTCAGTAATCGATCTTTTAGTCAATTGTTTCACACAGTTCAGTTTACGTTCACTTCATCAGAGCACACTTCACAACCACACGTCATCACCAACACAGTCCTGACCAGTAGAAACTTATACATCGAGGAAAAGGCAAGTACAAGAATTAAAACACTTTCCCTTGTTCACTTAGTCCATCCGAACACACGTTATCAATTACTATCAACTTAACCTCTTCAGTGCTATGACGCGTTTTCCTATTCATTCTAGTTACTACTTACTATTATTACTTCAGAAACTTAACTTGAGGGATTAGAATAGTGAAGACTGTGGTTATTAATCTTCTGACCTCCATAGACCCTTAATAACATCAATAAAATCGTCTAATCACACCCAAAACTCAAGGTAGAAATGCGTTCCAGTACCGAAGGGGATTAAACACCAATAAAAAGACGAAACACCCGCAAATCAAGGTAGTAAGAAGTGAAAGGAGAAGAATGACAAGAAAAAGAGGGAAGAAGGAGTAAACCATAGTCGTAAAAGGCCAATTTCCTTCCTTTCTTCCTGTCATTCAGCGGCCACTCTCAGCCTGTGACCCAAACACCAAACTGACAAGGAATTCTATCGTCTATTAGGACACCAAATCAGATCTACATCCCCTTGCCCTCAGATTCTCTCCCCGTAACTCTCCTCCATTTCCCTTGCCTCCATATCTCCTCCCCTTTTCCTCCATCTCTTCATCTTTTCTTTCCTTGCTTCCTTGATTTCTTCCTTCCTTCCTTCATTCTGTACTTAATTTCTTCACCTTCATCATCTCTTTCTTTCCTTTCCTTCTCTTTCCTTCCTTCCTTCCTTCCTTCCTTACTCATTTTCTTCAAGATCTTTGCCTTTTCTCATTTTTTTCTTTTTCTTTTTAGCTTTTCCTATTTCCATTCCTTCCTCCTTGGTTTCCCTCTCCTTCATCCTGTCTCTCCTATCCTCTCTCCTTCTCTTTCATCTTTCCTTGCTTCCTTCTTCCTTCCTTCCTTCCTTCCTTACTTCTACTATTTCTCCAACTTTTTTTCTCTCTTCCATTTTATCCTTATACTTTACCTCTTTCTTCTCTTCCTATCTTCCTCTCCTTCCTTCACTACTCTTTTCTATCGTCCATCTATTCCTTCCTTCCTTCCTTCCTTCCTTCTCACGGTTGTTGTTTTCTTCCCTCTCTCTCTCTCTCTCTCTCTCTCTCTCTCTCTCTCTCTCTCTCTCTCTCTCTCTCTCTCTCTCTCTCTCTCTCTCTCTCTCTCTCTCTCTCTCTCTCTCTCTCTTTCTCTCTCTCTCTCGTCACTTTCCTCTTTTTTTTTTCCTTTCTTGTCATCTTCCGTCTAACCCTTCCTTCCTGCCTCCTCCTCCTCCTCCTCGTCGTCGTTCTCCTCTTCCTCCTCTTCTTCTTCTCCTCCTCCTCCTCCTCCTCCTCCTCCTCCTCCTCTTTCTGTAGGGGGTCAATTGTCAATCATCCCTCCCATCTCCAGCCACACAAGTCTTCATGTCAAAAAATTTCAATCTTCTGCTTCATAGTGATGGGAGGCGTTCTTCTTCTTTTTCTTCTTCTTCTTCTTCTTCTTCTTTTCTTCGTTTTCTTCTTCTTCTTCTTCTTCTTCTTTTCTTCTTCTTTTCTTCTTTTTTATTCTTTTTCCTTTTTTTCTTTTCTTCTTCTTCTTCTTTTTTCTTTCTTTTCTTTTCTTTCTTCTTCTTCTTCTTTCCTTTTCTTTCTTTTCTTTTCTTTCTTTCCTTTTCTTTTTCTTCTTCTTTTTCCTTTTCTTCTTCTTCTTCTTCTTCCTTTTCTTCTTCTTCTTCTTCTTCTTCTTCTTCTTTCTTCCTTCTTCTTCTTCTTCTTCTTCTTTTCTTCTTCTTCTTCTTCTTCCTTTCTTCTTCTTCTTCTTCTTCTTCTTCCTTTTCTTCTTCTTCTTCTTCTTCTTCCTTCCTTCTTTTCTTCTTCTTCTTCTTCTTCTTTTTCTTCTTCTTCTTCTTCTTCTTCCTTTTCTTCTTCTTCTTCTTCTTCTTCCTTTTCTTCTTCTTCTTCTTCTTCTTCCTTTTCTTCTTCTTCTTCTTCTTCCTTTTCTTCTTCTTCTTCTTCTTCTTCTTCTTCTTCTTCCTTTTCTTCTTCTTCCTTTTTCTTCTTCTTCTTCTTCTTCCTTTTCTTCTTCTTCTTCCTTTTTTCTTCTTCTTCTTCTTCTTCTTCTTCTTCTTCCTTTTCTTCTTTTCTTCTTCCTTTTCTTTTCATTTTCCTTTTTTCTTCTTTCTTTTCTTCTTCTTTTTCTTTTTTTTTTTCTTCCTTCTTTTTCTTTTTCTTCTTCTTCCTTTTCTTTCTTTTTCTTCTTCTTTCTTCTTCTTCTTCTTTGTTTTCTTTTCTTCTTCTTCTTCTTCTTCTTCCTTCTTCTTTCTTCTTCTTCTTCTTCTTCTTCTTTCTTCTTCTTCTTCTTTTCTTCTTCTTCTTCTTCTTCTTTTTTTCTTCTTCTTCTTCTTCTTCTTCTTCTTCTTCTTCTTCTTCTTCCTTTTCTTCTTCTTCTTCTTCTTGTTCTTCTTCTTCTTCTTCTTTTCTTCTTCTTCTTGTTCTTCTTCCTTTTCTTCTTCTTCTTCTTCTTCCTTCTTCTTCTTCTTCTTCTTCTTCCTTTTCTTCTTCTTCTTCTTTTCTTCTTCTTCTTCTTCTTCTTCTTCTTCTTCTTCTTTCTTCTTCTTTCTTCTTCTCTTCTTCCTTTTCTTCTTCTTCTTCTTCTTCCTTTTCTTCTTCTTCTTCTTCTTCTTCTTCTTCTTCTTCTTCTTCTTCTTCTTCTTCTTCTTCTTCTTCTTCTTCTTCTTCTTCTTCTTCTTCTTCTTCTTCTTCTTCTTCTTCTTCTTCTTCTTCTTCTTCTTCTTCTTCTTCTTCTTCTTCTTCTTCTTCTTCTTCTTCTTCTTCTTTTCTTCTTCTTCTTCTTCTTCTTCTTCTTCTTCTTCTTCTTCTTCTTCCTCCTCCTCCTCCTCCTTCTTCTTATTTTCCACGTAACTGATTAAACCTCCTCCTCCTCCTCCTCCTCCTCCTCCTCCTCCTTCTTCTTTTCCACGTAATTGATCAAACCTCCTCCTCCTCCTCCTCCTCCTCCTCCTTCTTCTTTTTCCACGTAACTGATCAATCACACTTTCCTTGCTTCCTTTGATTAGCTTTTATTGTTTTTTTTCTTTTCTTTCTTCTCTTACTTGTCTTCTCTTCTGATTCACCCAATCAGTTTCTTTTCTTTCTTTCTTTCTTTCTTTCTTTCTTCTTTCTTTCTTTCTTTCTATCTCAAAGATTCTTCGTTTATTTCTTTTTTTCTTTCTTCTTTTTCTTTTTTTTCTTTTTTTCTTTTTCTTTTTTTCTTCCTTTTCTTTTCTTCTCTTCTTTGCATTTTCTTTTTCTTTTCTTCTTCTTTTTTCTTTCTTTTTTCTTTTCTTCTTCTTCTTCCTCTTTGTTTTCTTCTTTGTTTTCTTTTCTTTTCTTCGTTTTCTTTGTCTTTTTCTTTATTTTCATTTTATTTTCTTCTTTTCTTCTTCGTTTTCTTTTTCTTTTTCTTTTTCTTCGTTTTTTTTTCTTTTTTTTTTATTTATACTGATCAAATGTACAGGGAAAACAACTTCTACATTACATAAGAGCGTTGTTTTTACAGACTAAAGGGTACAGGGTTAGTGCAACCTATCTTAAAATCTGACCCTGGTGATGTATATTACATTCTGTATGTACAACAATAACTTATATTGTAACACTGAATATACTACGTTCACTGTACATGATTCACCCTTGCCTCAGTAACCAACGGTTCACTTGCACTTTAAATGTTTGAGTGTTTGTGTCACTGAGGTTTATCTCCTGTGAGGCCAACAGAGTGTTCCATTTTCTTGCACACGAGTTTATATATTGTCTCTGGTGATGCCATGTCCTGCATCGGGTCAGCAGGAGCTCACCAGGTGTCTGGGTGACCATGCGGGTGGTGACCTGAGGGGAGCGTGCAGGCAGATGAAGCTCCTGCATGTGGCTCACTCTTTCCACCTGCACTTTGTACATCACCGTGAGTCCCGCCACGTCACGGCGATGCTGGAGGGTGTGGAGTCGTGGCTGCTGCCCAGCAGTGTCCCTGATAAGCCTTGCTGCTCGGTTCTGTACTTTGTCCAGGAGGGTGAGGTGTTTGCTGGCGGAGCCGCCCACGCAAGGCATGAGAACTCCAGGGAGGACTTCCCGGAGGCTGCCCTGGCAAGGCACTCAATGTGGGTCCTGAAGGTCAATCCTTGGTCGTAGGTGACCCCCAGCACCTCTACCTCCTCTTGTGGTGAAAGTGTTGCCCCGTAAGTTTATGCACGTGGCTGAGCGTGACCTTGAGACGAGGAGCAGCTGTGTTCTTCTCCTTCTTTTCTTTCTTTTTCTTTCTTCTTTTTCTTCTTTTCTTTTTTTCTTTTTTTTCTTTTTTTTCTTCCTTTTCTTTCTTTCTTTCTTCTTTTTCTTCTTTTCTTTTTTTCTTTTTTTTCTTCCTTTCTTTCTTCTTTTTCTTCTTTTCTTTCTTTCTTTCTTTTCTTCTTTTTTCTTTCTTCTTTTCTTCTTTTCTTTTCTCCTTATTCTTATTCGTCTTCTTCTTATTATTATTCGTATTCTTCGTCTTCTTCTTCTTCTTCGTCTTCTTCTTTTCTTCTTCTTCTTACTCGTCTTCTTCTTCTTCTTTTTCTTCTCCTTCTTTTCTTTTTCCTCTTCTTCTTTTCTTCTTTTCTCTTCCTTGTCTTTTAAATTCATATTTTTCTACACCTTCTTCTCTTCTCTAATCATTACCATCATCTTTTTTCTTCCTCTTCTCCTTGCTACCTTTTTCTTTCTTCCTTCTTTTCCTACCCTTTGACCTTCTCCATCACCATCAGCCTTCTTTCTTCCTCTTTTCCTTCCTACTTCCCTCTTCCTTCTTACTTTTCCTACTCCTTAGCCTTCTCTTTCTCTTCCCTAACCCCACCACCCACCACCACCACTATCATCTCCATCATCATCATCACTATCATCATCATCATCAACACATGTTCCAAAAATTACCTCTCTCCTTCCTTTTCCTTTTCCTCATTCCTTTCCTTTCCTTTCCTTCCTTCCTTCCTTCCTTCTTTCCTTCTTTCCTTCCTTCCTTCCTTCCTTCTTTCCTTCCTTTCCTCCTTCCTTCCTAACTCCAATCAAGGTTCTGCAGTCAGTTAGGAAGCTTAGGATTGGCCATTTGTCCTAATTACATTCCTATCTTTCAGAGAGAGAGAGAGAGAGAGAGAGAGAGTCATAATCTCTCATAGTATCACATTTATCTTCTACCAATGGGAAAAAATACTTCTTGTCTCCTTTTTCCTCCTCTTTTCCTCCTCCTCCTCCTCCTTTTTTTTTCCTTCCTCCTCCTCTTCCTTCTCTTCCTGCCTTGTCATAATACAGCTGGCAATAGTAGTGGTGGTGGTGGTGGTGGTGGTGGTGATACAACGCTCCCTGGCGCCCTGACAAGTCTCTGCCTCCCCCAACAGGTCTCCCAAAGCCTATATCTTTATTCAGCTCATTTCCGTCCCATTCTTCTTGTTCCTTCCTTTTTTTTTTTTTCCTTTTCCCTTCCGCTTTCTTTTTTCCTTCAGTGTGTGTGTGTGTGTGTGTGTGTGTGTGTGTGTGTGTGTGTGTGTGTGTTTCATAACCTTTCCCATAAATCTGATCAAACATCTGATAAAGAAAACGTGAAAACAGGCGAGAGAGAGAGAGAGAGAGAGAGAGAGAGAGAGAGAGAAAACCTACGTCCATAATATAAAAAATAATGAAAAGTATAAAATATCTTTTTTCATCACGTAAGCAAAAAAAAAAAAAAACTCATATTTTTTTCTTTTCTTTTTAACAGATCATTATACAAATTTTTTCATATTTTCTTTTGTTCTCTCTCTGTTTCTCCCTTACTTTAATCATCTACTGTTATTTTAATGTTATTCTTTTCTTTATCATTGTTTTCCTCTCTCTCTCTCTCTCTCTCTCTCTCTCTCTCTCTCT
>NC_059263.1:8638856-8641356 GCF_017591435.1 Portunus trituberculatus | reverse complement strand
CTCTCTCTCTCTCTCTCTCTCTCTCTCTCTGCTGGAAAAAAAACGAGAAAAAATTGTGTCTCATTTCGTCTCTGGAATGAAAAAAAGTACCTATGTGTTCTTATCTTCTATCTTGCCTTCCTCCTCCTCCTCCTCCTCCTCCTCCTCCTCCTCCTCCTCCTCCTCCTCCTCCTCCTCTTCCTCCTCTTCCTCGTTTTTTTCCTTATACTCCTCTTCTTTCTCCATCTCCTCTTCCTTGTCAATCTCTTCTTCCTCCTCCTCCTCCTCCTCCTCCTCCTCCTCCTCCTCCTCATCATCATTTTTTCCTTATACTCCTCTTCTTTCTCCATTTCCTCTTCCTTGTCCATCTCCTCTTTCTCCTTCTCCTCTTCCTCATTGTCTTCCTCCGGGAAATAACTAGATGAAAACACCTCAGCCCTTTCAACACTGAGGCGCATTTTTACCATGATTTTTAGGTGTAATTAGACGATTTTATTTGCATTAGGAAGGTCAATGGAGGTCAAAAGATTAATGGCCCGCGTCTTTACTGATTAGATCCTCACACGAGTTTCTGAAGCCGTATAAAATCACTAAGTATTAAGCAGAATGAATATGAAAACGTGGCATCATGGTACTGAAGGTGTTAATTATCATAAACACGATTCATCTTAGCATTTAAACCAGTCTCCCTCTTTCTATTTCCGTTTTCCTATATGCGCGTGAAGCAAAGGCGACGTCACCTCGTTTTCTATTCGCAGGAACTTGCCTAGAGTTGAACGGAGGGCAACGAGCGGGTGACAGGAGACAAGGGCAAGCGATCGAGTTTGCACTGCTGAGGGACACGCGGCAGAGGGGAGTGGAGGGTCATTGTCTCTGTGGGAGGGAGGGGGTCATAAAGGAGGGGGTGGCTAGTATGGAGGCTGCTTCTAACTGTCTGAAGCTCTTGATAAGCAATCCAGGAAAAATAGCAAGGATTATGAAAAGAATTAGAAAAGAAAGATTACGAAGAAAGAAAGGAGAGAGAGAGAAGAGAGAGAGAGAGAGAGAGAGAGAGAGAGAGAGAGAGAGAGAGAGAGAGAGAGAGAGAGAGAGAGAGAGAGAGAGAGAGAGAGAGAGAGAGAGAATTAGGAAGGAATTAGGAAGGAAGAATTGTAAGAGAGAGAGAGAGAGAGAGAGAGAGAGAGAGAGAGAGAGAGAGAGAGAGAGAGAGAGAGAGAGAAATCTAGTTAACTCTACGCAAAGTAAATACGAAGAAGGTAGTCAATCAGAAACCTAATCTCTCTCTCTCTCTCTCTCTCTCTTCTCTCTCTCTCTCTCTCTCTCTCTCTCTCTCTCTCTCTCTCTCTCTCTCTCTCTCTCTCTCTCTCTCTCTCTCTCTCTCTCTCTCTGAGGATCTATGGTGCCTTAACGTCACAGAAAACGAGAGAGAGAGAGAGAGAGAGAGAGAGAGAGAGAGAGAGAGAGAGAGAGAGAGAGAGAGAGAGAGAGAGAGAGAGAGAGAGAGAGAGGTGTAACATAGGAGCGCTCATTGTCCCTTCACAACCTCATCTTCCCTCTCAAAGTTTCCTTGTTAAGAAGAACCGCGTCACTTGACCAAAATTCTCACGTGGGAAAAAGAAAGGGAAAAGAAGGAAAGAAGTGGAAAAAAAGGAAAAAAATGACAAGATGAGAGAGAGAGAGAGAGAGAGAGAGAGAGAGAGAGAGAGAGAGAGAGAGAGAGAGAGAGGTTCTGACGCAAGACTTCTGAGCGATAAAGTGAGAAAGAAATAGGTAAAGAATAAAAATGAGGATGAAATACTAAACTGAATAAGGAAATAAAGGAGAATAGGAACAAGAAGAAGAACAAGAAGAACAAGGACACAAGAACGACAACAAGAAAAAAAAAACAAGAACAGAAGACGAAAAAAGATAAGAAAAGATGATAATGATGAACAACAACAACAACAACAACAACAACAACAACAACAACAACAACAACAACAATAACAATAACAACACATTACATCCACTCACTAATTAACAATGCTCTCCCTCCCTCTCTCCCTCTCTCCTTCACTCATTCCCTCTCACTTTCCCTCACTCACTCACTCACTCAGTCACTCACTAATTCATACACACACACACACACACACACACACACCTCTCCTTCTCTCTCCCTCCCTGCCTCACTCACTCATCACTCATTTAATCACTCCCTCCTTCACTCTCTCCTTCTTTCACTCACTCCCTTACTCACTCACTCACTCAATCACTACTCACCGTATGAACTTCGTGGTTGTGAGTGAAATCAATGCGCATCCCGCCAACCTGCAGGAGGATGACCAGGTAGGTGGCCATGGAACTCAGCACCTGCGGGAAGGAAGGAGTGGGTGAGCGGAAGGGAACACAAGGGAAGGGGGAAGTGAGAATTAACCCCTTGAACACTGGAACACATTTTTACCTTGAGATTTATGTACGATAAGACCATTTTATTGACATTAGGAAGGGTCTATGGAGGTCAGAAGATTAATGGCCAGAGTCA
>NC_059263.1:8626356-8633856 GCF_017591435.1 Portunus trituberculatus | reverse complement strand
CCAGAGTGTCCTTCCAGGTGTCCCGAGGTGTGCCCCGCTCGACAGCTTCTTCCGGGGGGCACTTGATTGCCTTCCCATTACCATTGCAGTTGGTCAGGTGATCGTGTGCACTCTGGCAGCCTCCGTGGTCGTCGTGGTGATCGTCGTGGTTGTGGTCGTTGGGTTCAGAGCGGGACGGCCCGTGGCGGTGTGCGAGTTGACGCGTCTCGTCGTGTATCTCCTCAGCCAGCGAGTGGAAGAGGATCCTGAAGAGCATCAAGGTGAAGATCACTCTGGTGATGACAAACAGGTTGAGGAGCATGAAGACAGGCTTCCAGGCGGCGCCCAGTATGTCGCCGTCCACTATGTAGGCCCACGTGATGAGGCAGAAGGTGACCACCACCGCCAGGAGGTGCATGAACTGCGACGCCCTGCACATGTAGATAGGTCCGTGAGGGTGTGGGATGTCCCGAGGCCTGCCAGCAGCCTAGACATGAGCCTGCTCCTCACCGTCAGGAAGGCGGGGAGCAGGGCGAGCGCCGCCAAGTCAAAGAGAACAGCCAGGACGTGCGCCACCTCCCCGACGCAGAGGAATTGGTGGTGGCTCACCTCGATGTACATTTCGATGAAGAGCCACGCCAGCAGGGACAGCTGCACCACAACGGCCCAGGCGCAAAGGGCGGGCCTGGGGCTGGGGCGGATGCCGACCGAAGCGGGCCAGGTGTAGACCAGGCACCCCATCATCTGCAGGCCGACCACCACCCTCCGCAGGAAGGGCGAGGAGGCGTAGCTGGACATGCTGACCCTCGCTGCTTCAGCCTCCACTCCCACAAAGGCAGTGACTGGAAGGACAGGCGGCCTTCTCATCACAGCCTCACCACTCGTCACTTTGACCCGAGGACGCGACAGTGAAGAACCGTCACTATCATCCCATCCAGTGCACGCTGACCATCCTCATGTATGTAACCTCTCAATAAATGGTTCACAACTACATGTACAACAGTCTCTCGCTGGACTTGATACTTAAAGACCCATCAGGTAGTCAGGCTTTAATCACTACCACCAGACAACACTCACTCGTTCACGACCATCAATCAGGTAGTTAAGGCTGAGGCGGAACATACCCGCACTCCATCACTGCACTGTCACCTGAGCGCACCTGGAGACAGCGAGGGTGAGAGGGGGTGAGAGCCAGCCACTCTTGGCTCTTCCCTATCGCTTCCTGCAGGAGTGAGGGAGAGCGGGAAGAGGCGGGAGTGAGAGGTTGGGTGGCGATGGAGGTGATGGCGGTGATGGTGGTGTTTGTCCTCTCCTCAGGCTGACGGGCGAACCACCATTAGCAAAGTGATATCGATCCTTAGTGTTTGTTGGCTCTCCGCGGGGCGAGAACCTTGGGAGCAGCGGGGAGGGCGGGAGGGGCCGACATGCGATCCCATCCCACCACACCATGACGCAACAGTACCAATACCGGGGGAGTGGTGGTGGTGGTGGTAGGTGTACTATTATTAGGAGTAGTGAGAGTAGTAACAGTGGAAGGAGTACTAGTAGTAGTAGTAGTAGTAGTAGTAGTAATACTAATAGTAGTAACAGCAGTAGTAGCAGCAGCAGCAGCAGCAGCAGCAGCAGCAGCAGCAGCAGCAGCAGCAGCAGCAGCAGTGGTGGCAGCAGCAGTGGTGGTGGTGGTGGTGGCAGCATGGTGCAGTAGTAGCAGCAGCAGCAGCAGCAGCAGCAGCAGCAGCAGCAGCAGCAGCAGTAATGGTTGCAGCAGCAGCAGTAGCAGCAGCAGCAGTAGCAGCAGCAGTAATGGTTGTAGCAGTAGTAGCAGCAGCAGAAGTAATGGTTGTAGTAGTAGTAGTAGTAGTAGTAGTAGTAGTAGTAGTAGTAGTTGTTGTTGTTGTTGTTGTTGTTGTTGTAGTAATAGCAGTAGAAGAAGAAAAAGAAGGAAAAGAAGAAAATAGAAGAAGGAACAACAACAACAACAACAACAAAACTAACCAAACAGAACAATTACCGTAACAACACAGCAAATTAACAACTTATATTTCAGTCCTATAAAATAATATACAACAAGCAAAATAACAACAACCACCCACACTACTACTACTACTACTACTACTACTACTACTACTACTTTTCATACTATTACGACTACTATTATTACTGCTACTACTACTACTACTACTACTACTACTACTGCTACTATTATTACTACTACTACTACTACTACTACTACTACTACTACTACAACTACTACTACTACGAGGCAAAGAAGACAAATGGATGTACTAAAAACTGGAACACATTTCATCTTTCTCTTCCTGCACTTAATTACTTTCGCATTCAAAAAGTCAGACACGAAAAAAACAAAAAAATATTAATTGATGAAGTTTGACTCCTGACGCCCTCTGTAGCTTTTTAAAAACACGATGAGCAATCAATTATAATGCAGAGAGAGAGAGAGAGAGAGAGAGAGAGAGAGATAGGGTGGGAGACAGGTTTCGAAGCTTCACGAACCCCTAAAGTGAACCACAGAGAAGATCAAACTATAAAGATGGTAAACACTTATTTTTTTCTCTCTTTATTTTATTTCTTCTTTGTATTGTCGTGAAAATAACAAATGACTGAAAACCAACAGAAAACGAGATGAAGCAATGGACTCGAGTTTTATATAGATTAGAATTCACTGTTTATCTCTCTCTCTCTCTCTCTCTCTCTCTCTCTCTCTCTCTCTCTCTCTCTCGTGAAGCGGTATTATCAAGGTATGGTAAAGTAACTACAGGAAAGTATAAAGGTTTCAAAGTATTTTCCTGACAAATTTCTTCCCTCCATTCGCATTATGTAAGTGTGTGGCCGCCGCTGTTTCTCTAACCCTTAACTCTAATCGAGGTTGCTTAATGGAAATGGTCACTTGAAGGACAATGTTAATAGATAAGGTAACATTAATTGACTCCTATTCACTACATGTAATTTTTTCCTTAATCGCTAACCATTTAGCACACTTTTGCTTGTTTTATTGCCGCCTCCAATTTCTTAACTGGATAGAAGTTGCAAAATCTACTCTTTTTTTAATATTTTTCTTTCCCGTAGACACTTTTCAAGGTTCCATGCATTACCCTTGCTGTTAATCGTTTTGTGTGGCATTGAAAAGGTTAAATGATAAGGCTACATAATTAACAAGGTTACTTAAATGCCAAGGTTAGGGAGGGAGGGAGGGGCGGGGAAGGAGGGAGGAAGGGTGAGCCAGTCTATCCCTTGAGCCAATCAGAGGTGGAGCAGAGGTTAAATGGTGACCAGGTGAGGTTTCTAGGTCAGTACACACCTGGCTGTGGTAGAAGGAACACAGGTAAAGAATTGGTTGGAGTGGGTGTTAGTGGTATTGGTTTGTTGTGTTTAAGTTCAAACGTTTGATTTGGTGGTAGTGATCAGTATTAATAACTTTTTTGCAGGTTCAATAAAATGATGGGGATTAAGATGCACGCCGTGGTGGTACTCCTGTCCATTGCAGCCATCGCCTCCTGTAGGAGTGAGTTTTCAGTCTTTTTAAATCTCGTGGAGTTATGATGTGCGTGTATGAACATTGTAATTTGTCCACATGCACACCCGGCAGGTATAGATGGTGAGGGGTCCGGCAGGCCGTGTGCCTTCGGTGATAGGATGGTGAAGGACTGTGAGATAGCAGCGACGATGGCCGAGAAGTGTTTAATGATGGTGTGTCGCGATGGGACCATTGTGGAGGAGATGGTTGGCGGCCCCATGGACACCGGCTGTGAGTTTGAGTCCACGTAGCTTTCTCTTGAATCTTTACGTTTTTTGGTGATTGATTGTTTTACAAACTTTAATAATGCATGCGACTTGCCTATAAGTTATGTTTCAATATTCTCGCTTCAGGTTGTTTGGGCTTTGGTAATGTGTTGTACTCTAATGGACACCAGACCGAACACTGTATGCCTATGACTTGTAAGGACAGCGTGTGGGTGCCCGAGGAGAGCATTCCGCAATGTTGTAAGTTTTCACGACTGTAATCTAATGCGAGATTATATTACTGCATATTATATTCCACATTGAGAACGAGATGTGGCTTTCTACGCCGCTAACTGCCCTTGCCTCCTTCACCCACAGGTGCACAATGCCGGGTGTACTCCTACAGTCACTACACTACCTTCGATGGCCACCATTATGACTGGCAAGGCATCTGTAACTACACCATGGTAGAGCAGTCCCACTCCACGGAGGGCCACGGAGCTGCTGTCTTCGTCGAGATGGACCGCGTGGGTAAATGCGCCACCACTAACTACCACACTACCTTCCGCAACGACCACCTCACCATCGTCAACATTACTAAAGTTCCTGCCCTAGACGAGAACATGACCATGGATGTAAATGGCGAGATGATGACCGTCCCGGATCAAGGCGTGCGGTTCTTAGTATCCACAACGGGGAACAGGACCGTTATGGTGTACCGGCGCAACAAGTGCATCTTCTTGCTCGGGTCTTCAATGCTTACAGTAAGTTTCGGCTGCTCTTGTATCACGACCCACAATATTACTCTGTGGGTCTCCATTCCTTACCTGTTCTCTCTCCACAGCTCGTGCATTGCCCGATGTCCCTTGATATCATGGCTCCCAGAATGCTATCCGGTTCTCTGTCAGGCCTGTGCGGTGCCTTCAACTACGATGACATGGACGATTTCACCACCCCAGCAGGTGAAGTCCAGCCCCTTGAAATGTTCCCGGAAGACTTCCCCGAGATGTGGCGGGTGAGTACTACTGCTTATTAATGTACAGAAGGTGTTGAGGTAGAAGTGCTCCCTGAAAATGGATTATGATGGGTTGTTTCTCGATTCCAGGCAGAGGCCCAGACGATGCCGATGTGTATGCAGGACGGTGTCAGCACGTCAATCTGCAATGGCACAAAGGTAAACGCCTGCCTCTATATGGTTATTTCCACGCGGCCAAACCATGTACATCCCTCTATTATTAGTCTAATGGTGTTTCTACACGGCGTATTAGTCTGGATATTCTCTGAAGCTAACAATAATAAATCACAAGCCCCGTTTGCAGTAAATCACTTTAGGGCCGTTTGCGGGAGTTGTGTGAAACCATGACTCGCATCAATAAACTGATCTTTACAGGGAAACAAATGTCTCGCCGATTCCGACGCCCTTGAGGAATACAAGACCACTTGCCAAAATGTCTTGCAGCAATACATCTCGATGAGACCAGAGCTTTACTTTTATGTCGGTAAGTGTTCCTCTTTAGAACTTGTTCCTTGTCAAAACTTATGAACATGACACTGACACTATCATTCATTATGGTACTAGTTTCAATATTTTGGCAGTTTTTTTTTTGTCTATAGCGTTGCTGTTCGATAATTCAATCTGGATCCTTTTTTCAGCCTCGTGTGTCAACGACCTCTGCCTGGCTGGTCAAGGAGACCTTGGCACCGTTACCTCAATGACGCCAGATCCTATCTTCGCCGCCACGACACCGGCTGGCATGGTGGAGGTCATCTTAAGGAACTACATCACTGTGGCGGGTCAACACTTCCAGTACCTCCAGAGAATGCCACGTAAGTCGCAGAGAATGCTACTTGAGTCGTGGATTTTACTTCATGGCTTGTGTTGTCTCCATTTCTGGCCTCTACTGCTTTCATCAAACTACTGGCCCTCCATTCATCAAACTATTACTTTCTTTCCAGCTCTCAGTGACTTGTCGGCGTGCACTGCCCCCGTCAACACCACGTCCATACCAGTTGTCGATGACTCCTCTGCATCCCATGACTCCGCCGGTCACGCCCACTAAGATCTACGTACCTGTGTACCGTGTTCTTGTATAGTTTATTTATTCTTTGATTTCGTGAAATAAAATGCTCCCAGAAATCTGTATGCCTTTCCCTTTAGTATTTCATCCGATCATGTTTTATCCAAATCAATCGCTTACTTGTGTAGTTTCCTTCCAAATCAATTGCTTACTTGTGTGAACTCTTGTACATTTACTGTAAATTTTAAATTCAATCATAGTTGATGGCACTGGTAAGTATAACAAGAGTACCCGAGGACAGCCTCGTTCCCCGCCCCCTTTCCACAACCTTTTTTTTTTTTTTCTCGTACAAGTCCACGGCAACTATCTTCGATAACGAGGCTCCACCGCACCGTCAAGGCTCACGCATAGACTACCCTAATGCCTTGTACCATTCAGGACCTCCCGATTGTTCCCACACCACTAATGTCGTGACAGCAGGAGGTATTATGGTCTCCTCACAACAATCTAAAGCCACGTCCACACGGTCGAACTGTGCCTGACAAGGCAAAGTCTGCAAACTATACCCGCGTATGGTGTCCACACGGTTGTCGGTGGTGGTTGGAGGGCAGTCCGACGCCAGCAGCGGTCAGTACGGTACGATCACCATTGTATAAATTTCATCTAACCCAGCTCCTGATTTCTTCGATGTGCACATTAGCCTTAATTTTCGCCGATGTTGGTTTCTGAGGAATCGGTCTTTTTTACATCGTGAACACTCCTGCTTACTGTGCTATATCCCATATTGCTGCAGCAAGTTTATTTCTAATTAAAACCTTGCATTCCAGACATTCGTGTGATTTATATATCTATCAATCAATGTACTAGTGTTGTGACCAATATGCACTAGTACTCGGTGTGGACATGGTGTACTACTAACGTGGTAGTGAGTGGATCTGCCTGCACCTTACCTCGTGCGTTTGGCAGTGACGGAAAACCTCCATCCACTGCCCTCTAATGGCGCCGGGAGCGGACAGTTTGATGGTTTGCCCGCTGAAACTGATCGTACACTGCCGGACACTGCTCGACCGTGTGGACTTGGCTTAACATTAATACGGCAGAGGATGGGACAAGTTACAAAACTACAGGGAGAAGGGTCTGCAGTTATTGAAAACTAGAAATCACCTTCCCATCAACTTACCACATGTTCACACCGGCCAGGCACCCACACCAAACCAACCAGCAATTACTAACCTGTGTTGGAGGGAGTGGAGTGATCACAGCCGCCTCGTGACACTCGAAGCCCTCGTGGACCAAGCTTTTTCTGTTGACGCCATGTGACACTATTTTGGCACCAAGGCTCCGTCACTCTCCTGCGGCCGTGTCACACGTTGGAGATCTTGGGTTAATCAGCCATTCAGCTCCCTTGCTAGGGTCTCACTCCATCCTCCAATCAGTCGCCTGCTTCAGCTTGTTTACTGCAGTGGACGGTCACCCAAACAGACTGTCTCGTACCGATAAGTTTTTTTTTTCTTATCCCCTCACTACATAATTCTTTTTTTTAAAGGATGGTTTGTAGTTATTAATAGTAAAAAAGTTACATGTGCTAATATTACGTCCCTGATTCCGGGCACTGGTTTAGTTATAGGAGACTTCAATGAGGGACAGTCCCGGGATCAGGATGAAATGTACTGAGTGGGAGGTGGGGCTCGGATACGTGTCCCATTTTCTCTCTCTCTCTCTCTCTCTCTCTCTGTATGTATGTATGTCATTTTCTCTCCTC
>NC_059263.1:8618856-8623856 GCF_017591435.1 Portunus trituberculatus | reverse complement strand
AATAAAGAGACTTTCTCACTACATGAAACGCGGGAACCTTCACAACACGTCACGAAACTCGACGGGAATTTGTGTATACATTGATAATTTAACAGTAAATAAAACTTTTTCTCTTTTCTACATGACGTGATCAACACATCTCAACGCACACACACTACGGGGAGGGGAGGGAGAAAACCCAAATAAAAGATCATTGCATTCTGCTACCTAAACAATATCACACGTTAAAATTTCATATACATGTCACTAATACAAACGGCAGCCACTGTCTCATCTACAAAAAAGAAAACAAATAGATGAACAAAACAAAACAAAAAAAACTGTAGGTGACTCACAAAACACCAGAACAAAGGGATGCACGTTAACGGAAATAAAAATAAACACAATAAGCAAGGACAAACACACGTGGTGGCCGACGAAGGAGCGCCATGTGTGTGTCCGTGGGTCAGGTCGAGGAGCCAGCCCGCCCGCCCGCCCCAGCCATGAACGAGGGTCAAGCGTGATAAAAACTGAACATTGGCGAGAATCACAGCATTTGGTTATCTATTCTCCTGTTTACCAGCAGATGTGAGGCGCGCGCCGCCCCTCAGAGGCAGTCGTCGCCGTGGTGGCAGACTCGGCACACAACACCAGGGTTGCCAACACACTGCACTGTGGTGGTCAACGGCGGCCGCGGCAGTGATGGAGCGGCCAGGGTGTGTTTGCTGTCTGGCTCATTGCACGTGTTACTTTCTTTCTGTTTCTTAATCTGTTTGGCACTCTTCCTCTCCCTCATCCCCACCCGCCCCGAGGCGCCACGTGCACGCCCACCACGCAGCACTGGTCACTGGTCACAGGCACATCTTCCTTGCTTGCTTGCTGGCTCGGCAGCCTTGAACACAGCCAGCGCAACAGCTTGGTTTGACAGAGGAGTAGCTTTAAGGACAATCCTGGCCGTGGTGGTGGTGGTGGTCACGCCGCCCCGGGTGCCGCCCTGCCCCGGCTCGCCTCGCTCAGTCCCGCCCCGCCCCGCGCCGCGCCCCGACACACTTTGTACCTGAGACGTTATTATTAGAAATACTACAACTGATTGTCCTCCAACGGGAAAGATTACAATGTAGAATTGTCAAACGAAAACATCGTTGTGTTTATCGTTTACGAGGGGCAACAAAACCGATGTCAACGTGAACAGCTTGGGAACAGGTTTGTAATGCCAATAGTCGTTAAAGCTTTGGATGGTTAGGAGGACGACAGTTTACATTAGGACCTTCCTAAGAAAGAATATTAGTCGTTTTAGAATGGCTTCTCCAGTTTGTGTTATGAAAGACGACTGAGTGCTCGCCCGCCCTGACCTCCGGCCCCGGGACCCCGCCGCCGCAGGATGTGGCCAAGGGTCACGTAGGGTACCTCGCAGGGGCACGGCGCGCCCCGGCGAACTCTTGTACTTTCTGCAGCAGGACCTCTGGGCGGCGGGCCATCATCGCCCTCCCCGCTGCTGGCCGCCAGTGCCCAGGAGGGATGGGTCAGCGATGGTCGGGAGAGGGCGGCTGCCGCACCAGATGAGTGGGGAAGGGCGGGGCGCGGGTGTCAGAGTACCCCTCGAGTGGCCCGCCGCCGCCCTCCTGCAGCTGGCCCGGCAGGTAGTCCTTCCAGCTCCGGAAGAGGTAGCGGGTGAACTTGCGCAACTGACGAAACTTGCAGTAGGTGGCGCCCTCGGCAGACTCCACCTGCTGGGTCTGGATGAGCAGGCCCCGCTCCCGCAGCGTCTGCTCTAGCTTCTCCCGCACCGAGGACTTTTTGGAGCGTCGTTTTCGCTTAGGGGACTCTTCTTGCGCGGGCGGCGCAGTGCCGCGCTCTAGTGTGTGCACGGGCGAGGTGGCGGCGCTGCCCAGGCCCGGCAGGCTGCACGTGTCCTCAGTGTCACTCTCCAGGCGGATCTTCTTCACGTCTTTCTCACACTTGGTAATGTTTTCGATAAGCTTCCCCGAGAGTCGCAGGTCCCGTCCCCCACCTGCCCCGCCCCCCGCGCCACAGTAGCGCAGGCGGCCCCCCGCCCCCACGCTCACCATCTTCTTCTCCTCCAGCACGGGGTTAGGGCCGCCCGTGAACTTGAACTTGCAGATGCTGACCTCAGTGTTGGGATCCGCGGGGGGGATGAACAGCGCCGACCGCTTTCTTCGCGCCCCGTGTCCAGCGGCCCGCGACCCCCGCCCCTCTCCGCCCCGCGCCCTGGCCACGCCCTCCTGCGGAGACAGCCGCTCTCTGGCCGTCTCGTCTAACCGCTGCTGCAGCGACTCCTTGACAAGGGCGTGCACGTTGCGGTGATGGTGGGCGGGAGAGGCGGGCAGTGGGGAAGGGCAGGGCGGAGACTGAGGACATCCCATCATGGGGAAGGGGGGCGGAGGGGACATATGGGGAAAGGCTGGGGGTGAGAGGGAGGGTAGGTGGGAGGACTGGGAGCAGAGGGAGGGCGTGGATTGGCCTGAGCTGAGTCCGTCCTCCGTCTTGAGGCGGTAGTCCTGCAGCCAGTAGGGCCCGCCCCCCCGCACGCCTCCCACCCACGCAGCCTCCACAGCGGGGGGGTCCTCGTCAGGCTCCAGCTTGACGGGCGGGGTGTGGTGGTGGCCCTGCGCAGGGTGCTCCGGGTCGCACTTGAGCCCCGGGTCGTCCCGCACACACAGGTTGAGGGGCTCGCTCTGGTCCCCGGCCTCCACCGCCGTGAGGGCTGTGTGCAGCAGCGACGAGTAGCTGCGGGCCCGAGTGAGGCCCTCCTCCGGCACTCCCGCGGCGCCCTCCTCATCGGTACCCCGCTGACGATCATGATGGTGCTGCGCCTGCGGGTAGTGATAGTGGTAGTGTTGTTGCTGCTGTTGCTGCTGCTGCTGTTGTTGCTGTTGATGAAGTTGCAACTGCTGGTGCAGCTGCTGCAGCGCAGCCTCGTGCAGCGCCCCAGAGCCGGGAAGACCCGCCACACCGTAGTTTTTAGAGATAAGGTGGGTGATGTCGGCCTTCTTGGGTTTCCTGCCGCGTCGAGGCCGCTCGTCCAGCTGCATCTCGCCCATGTAGGGCAGCTGCTGGTCGTGGGCAGGAATGGCTGGGCTGGGGGCGCGGCGTCCTCTTGGCGGCGTGGCCAGCATGATGGAGGGCACAGACTGGGCGCGGGCGAGGGCGGCCTGGGTGAGCGCTGCCTGCTGCAGGTGTGGGCGGGTCAGAAGCAGTTCTCGCAGCAGAGCCTCGGTGGCCGCCCCGCCCGCCTCGTGGATAGTGATGGGCCGCGGGGCACGCTGACCCCGCCCGCGCCCCCGCCCGCGCCCGCCCCTCCCCTGCCGTGGCACTCCACCCTGCACTCCAGCTCCTGCTCCGTGCGGGGGATTAGGGTCCAAAGACTCGCGCGGGGGTCGCGGGGCAGGGGGGGAGGCTGCCGCCGCTGCCGCCGCTGCCGCCGCGGCGCGCTGCTCCTGCCGCAGAGACGCCTCGTAGTGGTCCAGGTACTCGGGAGGCAGCGCCTGGTGGTGGAACTTCAGCTTGTGTTGCCTCTGCCGCCGCCGACCCCTGCAACACACGGCCTGTTAGTAGTGCTCCTGCCGCCCCAACGCCCTGCCCGCCGCCCCCACTACCTGGCCAAAAACCTGACCACTCACAGTCCCGCCCACCTCCCCTCTCCCCCCGCCCAGACCTAAGTGACCCAAGAAGGGGGGACGCCCTGCACTCATACTGTTGCTATACATGACCGTCCCTGCCGACCCATTCCCCACGCCCCCAGATGTCCGCTCAGCACCTCGCCCTTCCCGCCCCTCCACGCCCCTCACCCCTCACCCCTCACCCCTCACCCCGCACACCTGCAACTCACACGAAACGATCTTCTTTTTTTCCTTATTATATCTGGCCACGCCTCCAGCTGTCCCTGTAGCTCCACCTCCTCCACCTGCTCCCCTTCTCCACACCTGCCTCCACTATGGCGCTCATCCACCTGACGCGACGCAGGAAGCCCCACCACTCCACCTGTCCCTCCACCTTCGCCTCCCTTCCCCCCCTCACCCTATCACCCGACACTTCTATATTTGCAGCATAAATTGTATCTTCTTTCAGGGTGTGGGGCCCTTCCCAAACAGGGTGACTCTCCCGCACATTAAACGGCCCTGCCTCGCCTTCTACGGCCCGCCTGATAACAGAGAATATGCCTGTTTAAGGAAGACTCATATAACAGCCTGCGGGAGTGAAGGGCGCGCAGCCTCCAAGCACCACAGCCCACCTCACCTTCAACTTCTTAGGATTTTCACCCTTCACGACACCATGGCGTAGCACCTTCCTACCCCGCACTCCTTCGCAGCGTCCAGGGGCTGTTTTATTATTAATCACTGTGTATTGGCCGCCCATATATGCCCTTCCTCATAAGGCCGCCCCGCCATTTACGCCAGACCGGTCAGATTGGCAACGCTGGGCCGCGCATTCGAGTGTACTCCTTGGCTACACTTGCTCGTCGCCGCCCTCTGCACTCTCTCTCTCTCTCTCTCTCTCTCTAGCGCCGCCTGCCATTGTCGTATCTTATTGCCGCAGCATCCACCGCGCGGCGTCCTCTCTGTCATTACTCCGCCGGTAAGGAGAACAAGAAAAAGAAGTAAACACAGCCCTGCGAGATGCTGCGCCAATTTAGTCTTTTTAAGGGAAAACCATAACGACATCTTGGGCCATTTTGCATCACGCTCTCTCTCTCTCTCTCTCTCTCTCTCTCTCTCTCTCTCTCTCTCTGTCCTGTTTTCCTATCTTCCCTGGCCTTTTTTTCCTCTTCTTCTCCTTGATCTAGTCCTTCGCTGTCTCTTGTCTCCCTCCTCCTCCTCCTCTTCCTCCTCCTCCATCATCTAGTCTTTTTCTCTCCTCCCCGCACTTTTCATACTCTCCGCCTTTACTCTCTCTCCTCTTCCTTCTTGCAGTCTTAATCTACGCTCCTCCCCTTCCTCCTCCATCGAGTCTTACTGCTCCTCCTCTTCCTCCTCCTTCTTACAGTGCTGTCTTCTGCACCC
>NC_059263.1:8603856-8613856 GCF_017591435.1 Portunus trituberculatus | reverse complement strand
ATAAACTGTGTGTGTGTGTGTGTGTGTGTGTGTGTGTGTGTGTGTGTGTGTGTGTGTGTGTGTGTGTGTGTGTGTGTGTGTGTGTGTGTGTGTGTGTGTGTGTGTGTGTGTATGTGTGTAAAGCAAAGCAACAGCAACAACAACAACAACAACAACAAAATAATCATAAACGAAAGAGAAAATATACAAACGTAAAATAGACGTTCTTTAAAAAATATGTACAGTATAATAATAATAATAATAATAATAATAATAATAATAATAATAATAATAATAATAAAACGATAAACAACAAAGACTTAGTAAAAAAAGAAAAAAGAAAAAAACACCCACGTAGGAGATTAACCTCTGTGTGTGTGTGTGTGTGTGTGTGTGTGTGTGTGTGTGTGTGTGTGTGTGTGTGTGTGTGTGTGTGTGTGTGTGTGTGTGTGTGTTTGCTGGAGGAGGAGGAGGAGGAGGAGGAGAAGAATGAGTTGTTGGTGGTAGTGATGGCGGTGGAGGAGGAGGAGGAGGAGGAGGAGGAGGAGGAGGAGGAGGAGGAGGAGGAGGAGGAGAAGGAGGAGGAATGAATGAATGAATAATGTCTCGCTGACGTGCTAAACGAGACACACACACACACACACACACACACACACACACACACACACTGATTGTATTCTCTATCTGTCTATCTGTTTATCTATCTATCTATCTATCTATCTATCTATAACATTTTCTACGCTGTGATTGTAACGATAGAAATTACAATATCATTCTTATTCACTTTCCTTTCATTTCTCTTTCTTTTTTTTTGCGAGATTTCTCCTCTTTTTCTCTTTTTACTTGTTTTTATTGGTTTCCGTTCTTCACTTTCCCACAATTCCCGTTCACATGAAATTCTTGTTTGTTTTTTTTTTTCCCGATTCTTGTTTTTAGTTGTGCATTCTTTCTCGCTTTCACTTCTGGTATGCTGTGTCTTATGAGAGAGAGAGAGAGAGAGAGAGAGAGAGAGTAATGAATTGAACATGTAAATCTAATAATAATAAGAAAAGAAAGAGAGAGAGAGAGAGAGAGAGAGAGAGAGAGAGAGAGAGAGAGAGAGAGAGAGAGAGAGAGGGGACGCCTTCACTCACAGGTTCGCCCACTAGGTCCACAAAATATGAGGGCGACCACCCGTGACCCGCCCTGCCCAGGTGAGTGGCGGCGCGCGGTCAGGTAGGCATGGTGGCTGCGGCGCAATATTGCCTCATCATCATCATCATCATCATCATCATCATCATCATCATCATCATCGTCATCATCATCATCGTCATCATCATCGTCATCATCATGAAGTAATAAAAGTAATGAGAGCAATGCAGTTCATGAAACCTTTGAGTCTGAACGCCAAAAAGGAAGGAAATTTGATAAGACGAGAAGGACAAACCAACAGACAGACAGACAGACAGACAGACAGACGGACAGACGGACAGACAGACACACAGACAGACGGACAGAGACGAGAAATATAGACTAACAGACAGACGAGGAAGACAAACTAACAGACAGACAGACGGACAGACAGACACACAGACAGACGGACAGAGACGAGAAATATAGACTAACAGACAGACAGACGGATAGACAGACGGACAAACTAACAGACAGACAGACGGACAGACAGAAACACAGACAGACGGACAGACAGACGAGAAATATAGACTAACAGACAGACAGACGGATAGACAGACGGACAAACTAACAGACAGACAGACGAACAGACAGACACACAGACAGACGAGAAAGACAAACTAACAGACAGAGAGACGGACAGATAGACACACAGACAGACGAACAGACAGATGGACAGACAGAAGGACAGACAAACTAGCAGATAGACAGCCGTACAGACAGACAAACTACCAGACAGACAGACGAGAAAGACAAACTAACAGACAGACAGACAGACAGAGCAGCATATCTATTTACCAACACAGATTTATTTTCTTCCTCATTAAACTACAAAGGCGAAGAAGAAAAAAAAATGATAATAAAAAAGAGCAAGATTCAAAACAGGACTCGTATTGGTATAGGAACCTACGATGTATTTTTTGCTATCACTGTAAGAGGGACGCTGGACAAGGGCAAGAAAAAAACCTATAAAATTAATAAATAAAATAGGCACACGAGAATCCGTCCCTAAAATTCAAGTAAGAAGGAGCCATCGATGAAAAATATATACAAATGTCTTGAAAATCCCCTCTTGAAAGAATAAAAAGACAAAAATGAATATCAACAAACCTTCACTTTCCTGCCTCAATAAATAATAAAAAAAAAAAGGCCCACGAGAATGCTGGTATCCTTAAAAGAAATAAAAAAAATATATATTTATCGAAAAAAATGGAAAAAGATGTCTTACACTCTCCCTCTGGAAAGAATAAAAGGCAAAATTAATAGATATAAAAGGCCCACCAGAATGCTAGTAACCCAAAAAAAGAGATAAGAAAAGAATTATCGAAAAAAAAATGGAAAAACATCAATAAACCTACACTTTCCTGCCTCAATAAATAAAAAAAAGGCTCACGAGAATGGTGGTATCCTTAAAAGAAATAAAAAAAAATTATTATCGAAAAAAATGGAAAAAATGTCTTACAATCTCCCTCTTGAGAAAATAAAAGGCAAAATGAATAAATATAAAAGACTCTTGAGAATGTTAGTGACCCAAAAAATAAGAAAGGAATGATCGAAAAATGAAAAAAAAAATGTCTTGAAATCTCCCTCTTGAAAGAATAAAAGGCCAAAATGAACGTCAACACACCTACCTGCCTGAATAAATAAAAAAAAAAAAAGGGTTCACAAGAATGGTGGTATCCTTAAAAGAAATACAAAACAATAATTATCAAAAAAATGGATAAAAATGTCTTACAATCTCCCTCTTGAAGGAATAAAAGACAAAATGAACGTGATCTCATGGCGGGACTGGAACAACAAACCTACACTTTCTTGCCTCAATAAAAAAAAAAAAAAAAAAATGGCCCAGGAGAATGCCAGTGTCCCCCCTCAAAAAAAAAAAAAAAAAAAGAATGATCGAAAAGTGGAAAAAAATGTCTTGAAATGTCCCTCTTGAAAGAATGAATAGAGAAATTAACTTAATCTCATGGCGGGACTGGAACAACAGACCAACACTTTCTTGCCTCAATAAAAAATAAAAATAAAAGGCCCACGAGAATATCATTGTATTTTTGTTATTAATTTTGTTTCTTCCACGTGTTTTATTTATAGAAATTGTTTGTTTTGATTTTATTTGTCGTTTTTATTAGTTTTGTTCAGTTTTTTTGTTATTAATTTGTGTCCACGAGAATGTCATTGCCACAAAATCGAAATCGAGAGGAATTATGGAAAAATGGAAAAAAGTCTTGAAATCTTCCTCTTGAAACAATGAATAGAGAAATGAGAGACAAAAATCAACGTCATCTTAAAAAACCTGTACACTTTCTTTCCTTACCACTAACAACAACAGCAACAATAACAACAACAACAACAACAACAACAACAACAACAACAACAACAACAACAAAACAGACACCAATAGATAAACAACAACAAATAAATATCTATAGACACTTAACAACAACAAAAATAATAATAATAATAATAAACACTTACAGACATTGAACAATAACAAATACAAACGAAAAAAAAAAGAATAGATAAACAAATAAAATAAAAAAAAACTACCTCTATTGGGATTCGAACCCATGATAACATTTCCACCAAAAGAGAAACTCGTACCGTCGATCTTCTTTTGTTTTTTTTTTCACTTTTTCTTCTTACCAAGCGCGAGTTTTTTATTCTTTTTTAAGCCACTATTGCGTCGCCTATTAAGCGGTCAAGAGGGCGATGGTTTCTCCTGTTACCGCCATATTGGTACCCCTCTGTGGGCGTGTGTACGTGTGTGTACCTGTGTGTGTATGTGTGCGTGTGTGGGTGTGAGGGATTCGTGTGTGGGTGGATGAGCGCGGATCTGGATGGGCGTAGTGTGTGTGTGTGTGTGTGTGTGTGTGTGTGTGTGTGTGTGTGTGTGAGTGAAACCGGCCCCGTCCCAATCACCAAGATGGGACATACGAACATACGAACTTACGAGCAAGCTTCCTAGAATGGCCATCTTGACCCTCGGGACTAAACAACACTAACAACATACGCTTGGCTCTCTCTCTCTCTCTCTCTCTCTCTCTCTCTCTCTGGTGTCGCATCTTTCTCCTCTCCATCATTCTCTCACTCTCTCAACTTCCCCAATCCATTAATCTCTCTCGCTCTCTCTCTCTCTCTCTCTCTCTCTCTCTCTCTCTCTCTCTCTCTCTCTCTCTCTCTCACTGAATCTAACACGTAATTCATCATCCTATCACATCACCGTGCCAACACACACACACACACACACACACACACACACACACACACACACACACACACACACACACACACACACACACACACACCACCACCACCACCACCTTGGCTTCACTCACACCGCCGCCATGTTGCCAAGTCCATAATGAATAAACAAACCATTGAGCTTATCTACCTCTCGATCACAGGCAGGGAGAGAGAGAGAGAGAGAGAGAGAGAGAGAGAGAGAGAGAGAGGGGCAGTAACTCCGACACACAGACACACAGACACACAGCGCAACAGGTGAGGATGGACGAGCAGGCACACTCCACTATATCTTAATAAGGGAAGGCACCGCGTCGCCATCTTGCTCATCCCATACCTACTACTACTACTACTACTACTACTACTACTACTACTACTACACCTGTCCCTCTCTCTCTCTCTCTCTCTCTCTCTCATGGGGTTAGCGCCTTTGAAAATCCTGCTCCTGGTTTTCTATGCTTTATTTGGTGCACGCTTCGTCTATTTGTGTTGCGCTAGGGACGGGAGGAGGTATAATTGGGTGGGTGGGTGGTGGTGGTGGTGGTGGTGGTGGTGGTGGTGAGTTGATGGACGTGTGATGCTGACGAAGGAGGAAGGAAGAGGACTAAGAGGAGGAGGAGGAGGAGGAGGAGGAGGAGGAGGACAGGTGATGGTGTGTTGTCTTGAGATGAAATGTAGAGTTTGATTATTATTTTTCTTTATTTTTAAGTTTGGTTTCTCTCTCTCTCTCTCTCTCTCTCTCTCTCTCTCTCTCTCTCTCTCTCTCTCTCTCTCTCTTTCTGTTTCTTATCATTATTATTATTAGATTTACATGTTCAATTCATTACTCTCTCTCTCTCTCTCTCTCTCTGGACGTGGGCGTAGTATGGGCGGAGGAGGGAAAGTGGGCGGGGACGGGGCCGCGGGGGTGGGCGGGACGGGCTGCCCATCTTAGGAGGGTGGAGGGAAGGTGGGGTGGGGGGAGGGAAGGCAAAGGGAGAGTGGGGAGGGATAGAATGAGAAGAATAGGGAGGGAGAAGGATCGGGAGGAGGGTAGGAGAGGGGACGGGGAGGGAGGGAGAAGGAGGGAAGGAAGGACAGGTATGACAGTTAATTAGCTGTTCCCTCCACTCCTCCACTGTACCTCCACTTCCTCTCCACGGTCCCTCCACTTCCTATCCACTGTTCCTCCACTCCTCCACTGTCCCTCCACTTCCTATCCACTGTCCCTCCACTCCTCCACTTCCTCTCCACTCCTCCACAGTCCCTCCACTTCCTCTCCACTCCTCCACTGTCCCTCCACTTCCTCTCCACTGTCCCTCCACGCCTCCACTGTCCCTCCACTTCTCCACTCTCCCTCCACTTTCTCTCTACTGTCCTTCCACTTCCTCTCCACTGTCCCTCCACTCCTTCACTGTCCCTCCATTCCCTCCACTGTCAGTTCCCTCCACTATCTCTCCACTGTCCCTCCACTTTCCTCCACAAACATTTTCTTTCTTCCAATATATCTCCTTTCTCTCCAAATTTCCCTCCGTAGCTTCTCCTTCCCTCCAAAACTCCCTCTTAATTCCTTCCACGTCCCTCCAAACTCCCGCCACGTCCCTCCACTCATCAACCAATCAGCGTGCAGCATTCAACACCAGCCAATCAGCAGCCAGAAAAAGCGTGATGTCACCATTCTACCAAATAGTGACGTCATCTCTTTCCTGACACCCTATTGGTCACTGGGATTTCTAGGCCACGCCCCTATCAGCCTCATTGACCAATCAGCGACGAGTACTAATTGCACAGGTAACACTACGGCTTCTGTCTTAATTGGCGTCTGTTTGTCTTAGTATGGTCTGTCTGTATGTCTGTATGTGTCTGTATGTGTGTGTATATGTCTGTGTGTGTGTGTGTGTGTGTGTGTGTGTGTGTGTGTGTGTGTGTGTGTGTGTGTGTGTGTGTGTGTGTGTGTGTGTGTGTGTGTGTGTGTGTGTGTGCGTGTGTGTGCTTGTTAGTTTGCTTTATTTGTCTACTTTTTACTAGGGTTTGTTACCTGTCTGTCTGTCTGTCTGTCTGTCTGTCTGTCTATTTATTGATTTATATTCGTAATCAATTTCATATGTCTGTGTTTTACCTGTCTGTCTGTCTGTCTGTCTGTCTGCATATATGTATGTATGTATGTCTACCTGTCTATCTATCTGTCTGCCTGTTTGTCTGTCTGTCTGTCTGTCTGTCTTTCTGTCTGTCCGTCTGTCTATCACTCAACTTATCTGTCTATCTGTCTGTCTGTATGTCTGTCTATCTGGAGAGAGAGAGAGAGAGAGAGAGGGATGAACACAAATGAACAAGTACCAACACACTGCATTATAAACACAAAATAAACGAAACAAATAAAACAAAACAACACAAAAGGAAGCAAAAGTAAGAAAGAAAGTAAGAAAACACGCCATAAAATCAACTTAAAGTAAAAAAAAAAAAAAAAAAACACGTGTTCTTTCACCTTCACAGGAAAAAAAAGAAAGAAAAAAAAAAAAAAAAGAAATAATCACAAGTAAGACAAGACCACCACGGCAAATTAAGAGAGACACTATCAAAGAAAACGGAAGGAAAGACACAAACAAACACACGAACGAACGAAGAGACAAACTGACAGGGAGAGAGAGAGAGAGAGAGAGAGAGAGAGAGAGAGAGAGAGAGAAAGAGAGAGAGATTTTAACTTGTACATTCATCTTTTTCACTTTAATTTCTTTCACTTCTTTCTTTTTGCTTTTTCTTTTCCTTCATTGCTTTATCAAGTCTTGCACTGTGTCTGTCCTTCGTTTGGCAAGAATAAACAAACAAATGGCCTATTGACTGACTGACTGACTGACTGACTGACTAAATGGCTGACTGATTGATTGACTGACTGACTGACTAACTGACTGACTGACTAGGTGACTGACTGATTGACTAACTGACTAACTGACTAACTGACTAACTGACTAACTAACTGACAAAATAACTCACTGACTAACTGACTGACTGACTAAGTGACTAAATAGACAAAAAATATATACACAAGAATAACACTCAATTTAACCAGACAAATAAAAACAAAAAATAAAAAAATATTAACCAGTAACACAAATAGACCGATAAAAACACCACACATTACTCCACCTACCAACAACACACACACACACACACACACACACACACACAGAAGAAAACAAAGCCAGCACACGCGGGGAATAAACAAGCAGAGGGAGGAGAAGATAATGTGATAATGAGGGAAGAGACGTAAGAGGAAAAAGAAGCTAATAATATCACTCACCGCCAGCTCTCGCCATTGTTATCAGTTTAAAGGTCAGGCTGATGTTAAAAAGGTCTGTGTTTGACTAAGTGTGATACAATGTTTTTAACCCCTTCAGTACCTTGACACGTCTTCATATTCATTCATTCTGGTGACTATTTGATTTTGTACAGCTTCAGAAACTCATGTGGGGGATTAAAACAGTGAAGAAAGACTCTTGCCATTAATTAATCCTCTGACCTCCTTAGACGCTACCTGGTGAGCATAAAAATCGTCTAATCATACAGAAAACTTAATGCAAACTTGTGTCCCAGTACTGAAAGGGGTTTAATTCCTTTCTTTTTCTCTTTTTCTTTTATTTGAAGATAATCCGTGTCTCTTTTAAAAATATATATACCATCCTTTCCTCTCCTCTCTGATAGAAATGTTTGTGTTTGATTAAGTAAATGTTATGGGTTTTTTGTGATTTCTCTTTTTTTGCGTGTGTTTGGCTAGGTTTGGGAGCATTTTGGTGTGTAGTGGTGTGTTTTGGGTGTGTTATGGTGTGTTTTGGGTGTGTTATGGTGTGTTTTGTATGTTTTGTGTGTTTTGGGTGTGTTATTGTGTGTTTTGAGTGTGTTTGGGTTTGTTTAGATGCGTTTTGGTGTGCTTAGGGTGTGTTTGTGTGCATTGTAGTGTGTTTTGGTGTGTTTAGAGTGTGTTTGGATGTTTTGGGTGAGTTTTGCGTGTGGTTGGGAGCGTTTGGGTGTGTTTGAGTGTGTTTTGGGTGCGTTTTGATGTGTCTCTTTAAAAATTATATACCATTCTTTTCTTTCCTCTCTGATAGAAATGTTAGTGTTTGAATAAGTGAACAAAGTGTAATGGAATGCTGTTTATTTCTTTCAATGGCTTTTTTTTTTTCATTTGAGTGGAATCAGCGTCCCTTTAGAAAAACGATGTCATTCTTTCCTTCCCTCTCTTGTAGATATTTGAGTGTTTGAACAAGAAGAAAGACTGGTGCAATATTACTAATCTTTTCAATTGTGTGTGTGTGTGTGTGTGTGTGTGTGTGTGTGTGTGTGTGTGTGTGTGTGTGTGTGTGTGTGTTTAATAGAATCAGTGTCTCTTTAAAAATACATAATTATCCTTTTTTCCTTTCCTCTGTGATAGAAATAGTGTTGTTTGAATGAATGAACAGAGTGTGATAGGTGTTGGCCTTTTTAAATGTTTTCCTTTATTATCTGAATAGAATCCGTGTCACTTTCAAATATGTCACCCTTTCCTTTCCTCTTAAAACTGCATTTCAAAATTTCCTTCTTTTTGAAAACTCTTACTTAAAAAAAGGAACATATATACAAAGCTTTCTCTTTTCCATAATGACCTTTTCTTTCCCCAAATTAACCTTTACAAAATACCTTCCTTTTACTTCTAGATTCTTCATTATAACCATTTACGACTTCTTGTCAGTTCGCTAAAAGATAATAATAATAATAATAATAATAATAATAATAATAATAATAATAATAATAATAATAATAATAATAATAATAATAATAGTAAATAGGTGACTTTCATAATAGTAAGAAAAGAAGAACAAGAACAAGAAGAACAAGAAAAGAAAAACAGGAAGAAGAAAATATATCTACACACACAATACACACATCAGCTATTTACATTCCATTCCTTGAATCACACACACACACACACACACACACACACACACACACACACACACACATGACACCCTATAACCTCACGAACACCCCACCAATACCCCCAACACCCCATCAACACCCCTAACACCCCAGTCACAGCATCCCCTTCTGAAAACCCCTCCCACATTTTCAGCTCGTCGTGGGGGGCTTAGCAACGTCAGTAGTGGTTCGGCAGCCAATCACGATGACGGGGTGCTGCAAGACGTGTAAATTTAGCTCTCCTATTGGCTACTTGTGGACTTGTTCTGGGAAGTCCCGCGCCTGGTGTGCCAAGACCAAGACACAGAGACAGAGGAAAGAGAGGTGGGGTGAAGGGGAGGGGAAAGGGTGAGAGGTGGAGGGTGGGAGAGGGTGAGGGGATGTGAGAGAGAGAGGGAGAGTGTGTGTGTGTGTGTGTGTGTGTGTGTGTGTGTGTGTGTGTGTGTGTGTGTGTGTGTGTGTGTGAGAGAGAGAGAGAGAGAGAGAGAGAGAGAGGATTAAAGAGAAAGAGATACAGATAAAAAAAAGAAGTTATGAGGAAAAACAATAGAGAGAGAGAGAGAGAGAGAGAGAGAGAGAGAGAGAGAGAGAGAGAGAGAGATTTTTCCCAAACTTCCCCTTTCCGGGTGACAGCTTCCCCTCCTCCCCTCCTCACCTCCCCTCTCCTCCTCCTCCCATCACT
>NC_059263.1:8586356-8593856 GCF_017591435.1 Portunus trituberculatus | reverse complement strand
TCTCTCTCTCTCTCTCTCTCTCTCTCTCTCTCTCTCTCTCTCTCTCTCTCCCCCTCTATCTATCTCTGGCGTGACCCCGGAAGACAAGAAAAGGTCAACAGCACTCCTTGTGACCCGGAATTCGACAGCTGCAGGTCACCTTTCCACACACACACACACACACACACACACACACACACACACACACACACACACACACACACCACAGAGCGACCTTGACCTCATAAGGAAGCCAAACTATGAATGACCTCACCTCTCGCCATTGTAGAGGGCTGTGATGGGGGGCGGCGGCGGCGGTGGCGGCGGCGGGAGGGGCGGGTCGGGCGGGTCAGGGGACAAGGGACGCGTTTTGGACAGGACTTGACTGTTGACCAATGACGGGGAGAGGACCTTGATGTCGCTCCGCCCCTCGTCCTCGTCCTGGCCAATGAGCGACGTCCTTGGGGGAGACACGGCGTGGTTGCCCTGCACTTGATTCAGACGCAGCTTCGTGGCCAAGGACGAGGTGGTGATTCTCAAGTTGGAGCGGGACGTGAGGGGAGACTGTGAGACGTTCGGGGTGAGGGGTGGGGAGGAGGCCAGCGAGGGCGAGGTGACGGGCGGGGAGGAGGTGAGTGTTGGGGAGTTGGCGGGCAGGGAGGCGATGGCTGGAGGAGAGGTAATGGGTGGAGACGCTGCTGCTGGGGCGGGGATGGGCGGCACCGTCATGGGCTGGTCATGATGGTGTATGGCCTCCCCGCTCTGCATACTTTCTGTGCATACGGGGAGAGAGAGAGAAGAATACATGTAGCTAAAGATGCAATAGTAAACACACATACTCACACACAGATGTCTTGTTTACTTTTCTGATTTCAATTGTGACTTGGGTAAAATGCAATAGAAATGTTGAGAAAAAGGAGAGACAACCAGAAAACACTATACATATAGCTAAAGATGTCACGATAAACACACACACACACACACACACACACACACACACACACACACACACACACACACACACAGATATCGTATTTCATTTTTCTGATTTCAAGGGCAAGTGGTAAAATTAAATTAGAATGTTGAGAAAAAAAAAAAGGGAGAAAGAAGGAGAGAAAGTATATGTAAATAAAGATGTCATAGTGAACACACACACACACACACACACACACACACACACACATACATAGATATCGCATTTATTTTTCTGATTTCAATTGTAACTTGGGGAAAATGCAATAAAAATGTTGAGAAAAGGAGAGAGAGCCAGAGAAACTAATACATGTAGCTGAAGATGTCACGATAAACACACACACACACACACACACACACACACACACACACACACACACACACATGCATAGATATCTTGTTTCACTTTCTTATTTCAAGGGTAACTCGGGAATATGCAACAAAAAGACTGAAAAAGGGAAAAATGGAAAAAAAAGGAGGTTTGCTGAAGGTGTACGAGTAGAGACTTCAGTGCCTGCAGCCACGAGTCACAGATTAGGTAACAGGATCACAACTCAGGATAGAGGCATTGACGTAACTAAGATAGGAATGTTTGTTGATTATGTAGTCTAGAGAAAATGATAATAATAAAGCATTAACTTAGAGATAAAGTAATGATATCCCTACACACACATACACACACACACTCTCTCTCTCTCTCTCTCTCTCTCTCTCTCTCTCTCTCTCTCTCTCTCTCTCTCAATAAGTTAAGAGTAGACAAGGAGACAAGACAAGACAAGACAACAAGAGAGTTAAATCATGAATATTACGATTAGGTAAACACACACACACACACACACACACACACACACACACACACACACACACACACACACACACACACCAAATACGAATATAGGTAATATAAGCTAAAAGTAGATGTGCAGAGAGGGAAAAAACAAACTTGACTCAAATCCGGTACACAACTACACACACACACACACACACACACACACACACACACACACACACACACACACACACACACACACACAGAGAGAGAGAGAGAGAGAGAGAGAGAGAGAGAGAGAGATGTAACCTAATCTTCCTTTACATTGGAAAAAAAAGAAAGAAAAAGACAGCAAGGCAAGAAAAAAGGAAAAAAAGATGAAATGTGTGACAGAGACAGACAGACAGACAGACAAACAGAGACAGACATAGACAGACAGAGAGAGAGAGAGAGAGAGAGAGAGAAGGAAAGAAGAATAAGAAAGAGAGAAAGAAAAAAAAAACAGAACAGGGTAAAAATGAAATATTATTGAAGGCGTGGTGGTGTTGTCGGGGCGAGGGTCAGGCAGCCCCGCCCAATGGCACCTCCACACACACACACACACACACACACACACACATACAGGAACAGCCGCCCGTCGAGATCCGTGTCGGTTTGAAGGAGCTTGACAAAGAGAGAGAGAGAGAGAGAGAGAGAGAGAGAGATTTGTGACCCATCTAACGTCCTTGACAGTGAGGGGGAAGACGATGACCTCTCACTAACACACACACACACACACACACACACACACACACACACACACACACAGACAGACTGGCGGGGCAGCTAGGCATACATCACACCATTGCCTCTTCAGTGAGCTAACTTCACCTCACACACTCCTTAGGTCAAATGTCACGCGTCTGGCAGAGAGGTTACAAGCACAACTGCCCAGAGTATCGTACTGCACGTGGACTTGCTTAAAACACGTGTACTTTTGTGTAGGCAGAAATAGAGCTGGGGACTAAGGTAACAGTGTAATTTGATAGAGGAAACGTGTGGAACTGAACGAAGGAAGGGAACAATGAATGAATGAATAAATAAATGATACCAGTGAAGGAAAGAGACTTAGAGAAAAGATACACAAATATAAATAAAATACACAAATAATATCACTTCTTCTTCTTCTTCTTCTTCTTCTTCTTCTTGAGTGTGCGTTTACCTCCTTGCCAATTTCCAAACAAGGTTATATGTGTGTGTGTACCTAACAGAGAGAGAGAGAGAGAGAGAGAGAGAGAGGAACAAGATGAAATGTACTAATAAAGACTTTTCTCATTACTACTCTGTGTGTCTTCCCAGCGAGTTATTAGCGGGGATATCGCCACCACGAGGGACAAGAAGCGCCGAGTTACCTGAGTTACGAGTTACTAGCGTGAGGCGTTGTGCAAGAACCCAAGCAAGAATTGAGGTACATATATAACATTTGGAGGAGCAACGAAGGAGGAAGAAAAAAGAAGGAAAAAAAAAAAAGTTAAGTTGAACATTTAAGTGTACGTCTGGCAGGGAAGTTGCGTCATATCTCTCTCTCTCTCTCTCTCTCTCTCTGTATATGCGTGAAAATTTATCTTGTGCATATGTGTGTGTGTGTGTGTGTGTGTGTGATCCGCCGCGCACAAGGGGTCAGGGCATACTACTCCCAGGGCAGCAGAGGTCACGCGGCGGCGGCGGTGGCGGCGAGGGCAAAGCTGAACCAGAAAGTGTTTAGGAATGCAAGGCGTGGGTGACTGTCTGTGTGTGTGTGTGTGTGTGTGTGTACTACTACTACTACTACTACTACTACTACAACAACAACTACTACTACTACTACTACTACTACTACTACTACTACTACTACTACTACTACAACAACAACTACTACTACTACTACTACTACTACTACTATAACTATTACCACCATCGCTGCTGCTGCTGCTGCTACTGCTACTACTGCTGCTGCTGCTACTACAACTGCTGCTGGTACTGCTATTGCTACAACAACAACAACAACAACAACAACAGCTACTGCTGCTGCTGCTGCTGCTGCTGCTGCTGCTGCTGCTGCTGCTGCTGCTGCACTGCTGCTGCTGCTGCTGCTGCTGCTGCTGCTGCTGCTGCTGCTGCTGCTGCTACTGCTACTACTGCCACTGCTACTGCTACTACTACTACTGCTGCTACTACTACTACTACTACTACTAAGAGTGACACGCCAGGCATTATGATGTAACCAACACATTATTATATTTATGTCAATTCTTTCTTCTCTTTCTGCTTATTTTCTTCTTTTACTTTTTTTCTTTCTTTCTCTCTATCTATCATTTTCTACGTAACTGGTCCGTAACTTCATTTTCACTTTCTCTCTCTCTCTCTCTCTCTCTCTCTCTCTCTCTCTCTCTCTCTTCTCTTTCCTCCACTTCATCCTAATCTTTCCTCCACTTCCTCTCTATATTTCCTCCACACTCCTCTCAGCCTCTCCTCATCTCCTCTGTGTCTTTCCCCTCCTCCTGTAACATCTTCATTATTTCCCTTCACTTCTTTCTCTCCTTTTCGTTCTCCTTTCCTCCTCCTCCTCCTCCTTCTCTTGTTTCTTTATTTTGAATTCCTGTTTCTCATTTTTAATTAATCACATCCCTTAGTCCTTTTTTTATTTCTTTTCCTAAACCTCAAATTCCTTCACCTCTTTTTCACTTTACACACACACACACACACACACACACACACACACACACACACACAGTCACTAAGTCTTATCAACATCATTTATCAACTAAGCACGTGAGATGCAGTGACACTTTCTTGCTGTGTGTGTCATGATGCGTAGCTAACACTTCAACACACGTGACACGCAGGCCAGGGGAGCTACAGGCTGTGTGTGTGTGTGTGTGTGTGTGTGTGTGTGTGTGTGTGTGTGTGTGTGTGTGTGTGTGTGTGTGTGTGTGTGTGTGTGTGTGTGTGTGTGTGTGTGTGTGTGTGTTGTTGTTTTGGGGTTCATAAAATGTGTTTCTTTCTATTTTTTCTATGCATATTTTTGTGTATTTGTTTCCTTCTGTGTGTTTGTGTATGCATACCTATTTGTCTGACCTAATCTAACTTAACCTACCTACTTTCTTATTTATCTATGTATTTATCTTGCCATCTACCTGTATATTCATCAAACTATCTATATATATCTATCCACCTACTTACTTATCTATCTATCTATTTTTCTATCTACCTATCTATTTACCTATCTATCTTCATATTCATTCACGTGTTTACTAATCATCTTATCATCTTGCCTTACACCTTTATCCATCCTGACCAGTACTTACCTGTCTACTTAAGTACCAGCTTATCTAAACATCTACCCACCTGCCAATCAGTCTGTTAATTTGTCCCCCCATCAATGCACACGGAAATAAACAAATCAACACACTTACACACACTCACACACCCACTACAGTACCCCCAACACCCACTTACACACTTAACACTCTTCCAGCCAGCCGCACTTAAGAGGCTAGACAAGAGTACACGCAGTTACTTACACACATCACTTACTTAACATACCACTAATAGGACAGTTATATGCAAATACCAGCCCGCTTGCTCCCATGTTGACCTAACGTTTCTCTTGCGCATAAACGTTTCTTATTGTTTACACTAGCCAGGGAAAACGTTGCTGTGATGGTTGATTGACCACGAAGGCGTCACTGCAAATGTTGTAAGAATGCATACGCTGTTATTTGTTTCAGTTACGCTGTGTTTTTGCTTTTTTTTTTCGCTTATAATGTGATGGTAAGAGAGACGAGAAAGAGCACGTGTTTGTTTAGCTGCACGTGTGGTGTTGTTTGAAGGCACGTAACTGTGTGTGTGTGTGTGTGTGTGTGTGTGTGTGTGTGTGTGTGTGTGTGTGTGTGTGTGTGTGTGTGTGTGTGTGTGTGTGTGTGTGTGTGTGTGTGTGTGTGTGTGTGTGTGTGTGTGTGTGTGTGTGTGTGTGTGTGTGTGTGTGTGTGTGTGTGTGTGTGTGTGTGTGTGTGTGTGTGTGTGTGTGTGTGTTTTGATAGCAAGCAATGCAGACTGGTTATGGCTAATGTACACATACTCACACAGACACACACACACACACACACACACACACACACACACACACACACACACACACACACACACACATGCACGCACGCACGCACACACATGCACCCACACATTAGAATAAATGCACGCCACGAGAGCACTTGATATGAGTAACGCCTTACCGCACACACACACACACACACACACACACACACACACGGATACCTACCACCACAACACAGCACAAGAGCGATTAGCGTGAGTACACTGGAGAGAGAGAGAGAGAGAGAGAGAGAGAGAGAGAAGGGGGGGTAGGGGTTATCACTATTACTGTAACACACCTTGGCACATGGGAAACTCAAATACTTGTTTGTCTTCCTCGATGCAACACAACACACTGACACCTTTGCACTCACTCTCACCACCACCGCCACCAACACCACTGTCACCACACCCGCTACCATCACCACCACCACCACTACTACTGGCGAACCTGCCGCCAACACTACCACGTACACTCACACAAACACACAAACTAACACTACCACCACGCCCGACTCTCTCTCTCTCTCTCTCTCTCTCTCTCTCTCTCTCTCTCTCTCTCTCTCACCTATAATGAGATAATCCTCTTCAAACTACATCCTGTGTGCGTTTCTAGTGCGTCCGTCGCGAGGAAGTGGCAGTGTGTGTGTGTGCGTGTGTTCGTCTTCTGCTGGGCCACACGTCCGTCACCACCACCATCACCATAAGTCACCACCATCACCACCACTGCCACCACCAGTCGTCACCACAACAACGGCACACATAGGCGCAAGAACCATCACAGTGCTTCGTCTAGTTCTCGTCTACACCACTATCATCACCACCACTGCCACCACCACCACTACCACAGCCTCCACCACCACCGCCACCACCACCACACCAGTCTGTTACAAGCGACACTGTGATGCGGATGTGGTGTTACTAGTGTGGGTATATCCATCCATTCAGGTAATTATCAACACCTTTCCTTGATGATCCACACGATGGTGGTGACTGGTGGTGGCGTGGTGATGCACTTCTGTTTGGTTCATGCACGCCGCTCACCACCAGCATTCACACGCAACCACGATCACCACCACACTGCCCGCTCCTGCTGCTGCTGCTGCTGGTGGCAATGGTGGTGGTGGTGGTGGTGGTGGTGGAGCGCAAGTTGCAAAATGGTGATAGGAGTAATGTTGGTGGAGTGAGGTGAGTGCACGCGCGTGTGTTTCCGTGCGTGTGTAGAGTGAGTGTGTGCGTGTGTGTGTACGTATGCAGCGGTACTAAGGAAGGCACCACAGCACACAAGTACCACGAACCGAGTACCACTGATGACTGTTGGCGGGCGAGGGTACACACACACACACACACACACACACACACACACACACACACATGCACGTATACCTATGTACACACACACACACACACACACACACACACACACACACAGGCTGTACGTAGCTGCTCCTCTAATTTTGGTACGACTCTGCCACACCGCCAGATACCTGACAAATCCATCCCCATATTTGGCATTCTCCTCGTCTCACTTTACATCTCGCCTCCTGAACTCTTACCAAGCTGCCACCTGCCGTATTTACCCTACTTTTTACCGCCTCCCCACCGCCCCACGCCCCATTTCTCGTCCCCGCGGAACCCCTTCATGTTTTTGACTATTTAACAAACAT
>NC_059263.1:8513856-8566356 GCF_017591435.1 Portunus trituberculatus | reverse complement strand
TCCCCGCCTCATGCTACACTTGATGTCTTCAACCTTACGTCTTTCGCTCAGCCGTTGGTTCTTGTTCGCTCTTTGCTATAGTTATGCAATTTATGCCGAGTCTTGTTATCTATTTACTAACGCTAATTAAAAGTAACTAGAAGCTTTAATACGCGTTTTCTATATAGGTTACTTATATTTACCTATTAGCTTACTGCTTTACCGTACTATGGTAAATTGGTGTGTTATGTAATCAAAATTTTCATCTATTCTACAGCTTTTGACACAGAAATTCAAGGATAATTGCTGATGGAAATATATCATGCGACATTAGATTAAAAAAAGTGATAGAATATAACTTAATACTATATAAAACCCATTATTTATCCGAGAACGACATACGCCGAACATAATTAATTATCAAATCACAATTTACAAGCAACAAGTACAACATAAATCACTTAAAATAGCATGATAGAAATAAATAACTAATAAAATAACGAAGAATGAGAAAATGAAAATATCATAACAACACTGGATTTTAGCCGAGATCGAGGTAGTGTCGAACCCGCCGTCGCCAAGCTGGAGCGTCTGTCAACATCATCCTCTGAGGGGCGGTCCAAAAAAGTCAGCATAATAGGACCCCCATTTCGCCGCTCCGCAATGGAGAACAAGGAGACCACCAGCATCAAACGGCCGGCGGACACCACGGAGGAGGAGGACGTGCGGAAAGGCAAGAAAAAGCGTGGCAAAGTCTGGAACCCCGAAGTGAAGGTTTGTTTTGGTTCATGTGTTTTTGTTTATTTTCGCTATTCCCGTCTTTCCTTAAGGGTGAAGTGGTTAGCAATGGTAACTTAAGGTCCCGTGGAATTGCGTTAGCCTGTGGTATGTTTGTGTGTTGCTTATCAATCAGTATTTTTTGTCTAAAACTGTAATGTCTGTCCTGCGTATCTCTCCGAGGGATGGTTTCTGTGTTCCGCATTTCATTGTAATATTTTTGGTGTTATTAATTTTTTTCTTTATTCTTTCTTCCAGTGTGTGTTTTTGGTAATGTTTTCAATCTCATTTTATTGATTTACATATTCATTTCCATCATTATATCTTGTTTATATTGATATTCTTAATTCTCTGGTTTCTTGTGTTTTTTTGCAGCCTTGTGTGTTTTTTTTTTTATTCCTTTGTTGATTTTGTATTTTTTTTTTTATGTCTAAGGTAATATTAACTTTGTTCACTTTCCTTTCTGCTTCCAGTCCTTCAAACTACAGGCCTATAAGTCTATCCTCTGTCTGTTCTAAAACTCTTGAAAGGCTCATTACCTCTCTACTTTATGGTTACCTGGACAGTAATAACCTGCTCTCTGTATCTCAATTTGGTTTTCATTCTGGATTTTCTGTTTCTGATCAACTTCTCCTTACCTATGATTATGTTAGTTTTCATCTTGACCAAGGCTTGGATGTGGATGTTCTACTTTTTTATTACAGCAAGGTCTTTGATGTTGTAAGCCACCATGTCTTATTATCAGAATTATTTCAAATTGGTATCAGAAATCCACTGCTTGGCTGGATCTGTGATTTTCTTACTAGTCGGAAAATGAAAGTTGTTGTTCATCACTCCTCTAGTCATGTATCTGATGTTCCTTGTGGTGTTCCCCAGGGCTCAGTCCTTGGTCCCTTATTGTTTCTGATCTATATTGACCATGTCACTGCTCATCTTAATTGCAAATCAGTTTTATTTGCTGATGATCTCAAACTGTACCTTGGTGTTCCATCAAAGAAATCAAATGCTTGTGATGCTATTATGTCTTTACAAAATGATGTCTCGTTGCTATACCAAATAAGTCTATTTTGGGGTCTTTCCTTTTCCATAAACAAATGTGCTTGTGTATTCTCAAGACACATTCCAGCTCCTTACCATGTCTACCTCATAGGAAATCACCCCATCCCTCACAAAGATTCTGTTAGAGACCTTGATATTCTAGTTGACTCAACACTGAAATTCCACCATCACATCCGTGAAATTTGCTGCAAAGCTAATGGTGTTGCCAGCAACATTTTTTGAGGCACCTTTTGCAGATCACCTTCTTTCATGTATCAGATTTTTGTCACACATTGACTTTAGTAGTGTTGTTAGGATTACTGGCTTCCTGGGTGATGTATGCATGCTGGAGTCTGTTCAGAGGAGGTGGACTAAAAAGGTTGAAGGTTTTAGTGACCTACCATACTCAGAAAGATTATCTAGACTGAAATTGTTTTCTATTAATGGTAGATTACTGAGAGCTGATTTGATTCAAGTATGGAAGATTTTGAGTGGTCTGAGTCCTCAACTAAATGGTCTATTTTCTATAGCCACTTTGAGTAGAACAAGAGGCCACAGTTTGAAGATCTTAGTGCCTCATCATTCCACTGACGTTAGAAGTCGTTTCTTCTCATTATGGGTCATCAACATCTGGAATTCTCTTCCTGAAATAGTTGTGTCAGCTCAATTTCTCCAGTCCTTCAAACATTTGCTTGAACAATTCCTGGGTCATCGTCTTTATGAGTATTGTTATGTGAGTTATGTTCTGCATCTAAAACTAGCCAACTGTCCTGCAGTCCTCTAGCGGTACACTAGTAGTTTTGGTTGGAAGATGCAGAAGAGACTGATGAGGGATCAAGACCCTCATCATGGTAAGAAATCTTGGTAAGAAGGGTTTAAACATAATCAAATTACAAGAGTGCTATGAAAGTCATTTTTATTGGTAACTAATGATAAAGATGCAAGATAAAACAGCAGTACTTCAGTAACATTGTGTTCTCTCTCTCTCTCTCTTCAGAACTGGCCAAAGGTACAGACTTGCATCTGACATGTTTGAGGCTCAGTGGTGGTGGTGGTAATGGCTGAGTGGATGAGGCATTTGATGAGTGGTACTTTTGAGGTGGCAGGTTTGATAAGAATGTATACAAATGGTCTAATATCATGGAGACCTTCCTTTATTTTGAGTGATATAAGAATGATTATAGATATAGTAACCATTATGTAACATTATGTACGTGTGATACACCATTATTGCTTATATAAGACTAACCCCTTCAGTACTGGGATGCCTTTTTACCATGAGTTTTGGGTATGATTAGACAATTTCATTTACACTAGCAAGGTTCTATGGAGGTCAGAAGGTTAATGGTCCAGAATCTTCACTATTTCAATCCTCACATGGGATTCTGAAGCTGTATAAAATCACCTAATAGTAAACTGAATAAATATGAAGATGTGTCATGGTACTGAAGAGGTTAAGTTATGTCTGTTGTAATATGGATAAAAGAAAGTAATTGTACCTGCAAAAACTTAGTGACATGATGCTTCCTCTTAGGTGGAGAATGAGGAGGAGGAGGCTGGAAATGAGACCAAGGAGGAGCCCAAGACAGAGAAGACAGAGAAGGAGGAGGAGACGGCTGAGGCAGAGCAGGACGACCCCACAGTGGGACTCGAGGGTTCAGCATTCCAGAGTCGCATGCCAGCCGACAAACTGACCACGCTGGAGGGCTCTCTCTTCTCGGACATCGTTAAGAGCTCTCCGCACACTCACCGCCTCTTCCTCCACATCAGGAACAGGATAGTAAGTCTACTGGCAACTCCACTGGTCTCCTTCCTTAAATATTACTCTATATATCCTTTAATTTGCTCATTTTTTGCAGTTTTTTTTTTCACTTCTCAGTATTTTCACTCTCCTTAACTGGTTGTTCATTTTTCCTTATGTATCTCCACTATTTGCTATCTTATTCATCGTTCTTTTCTATTGTGCTTTATTCTTATCCCTCATTTTTCTACTGTTCTACTATTTTTCTATTATTTATCTCTTTTATTTTCTAATGCTCTTTCCATCATTCACTGTCTATTTCATCTCTCTATGCTTTGTTTCCTTTTGGTCTTTATTCTATTTCTTGCACATTCTACCACTCACTATCTCAAGAATCTCCCTTTCATTTGTTTTTGTCACTTATTCCTATTTCTTTTACTTTCCATCACTCGCTGTCTAATTTATATCTTTTTTTTTATCTCCTGTTGCTCTTTATTCTCATTTCTCACACTTACTATCAAATTCATCTCTCTCTCCTTTATCTCCTGTTCCTCCTTGCACTCATCTAATCATGTTCCTCCTCCAAACAGTTGCAGATGTGGCTGGAGTCTCCCCTGCAGGAGCTGACCTACGAGGGGATCATGTCTGGTCTGGAGGCACCGTTCAACTCCGAGGGCGTCTTGTGTGCCCGCATCCACGCCTACCTGGAGCGCCATGGCTACATTAACTTTGGCATCTTCAAGCGGGTGAAGGTGAGGCTGCTGTGTTCCATAGTTTGTTGGGAGGCAGGAGGAAGGCTGGCAGTGCTGGTGGATATTTTGGATCATGTATATCTTGGTTTAGACATTTGTGCTCCTTAGGGTTGTATTTCTTAAACTCTTGTGTTACACCTCCAGTATTTTTAAATGCCTCTAGTTTGTTGCATGGGTTTCTAAGGGGAGTTTTAGAGTTCTTGGGACAGATTGATAAACAGGACAAATACTCTTGACAACCTGGCTGGAAGTAACTGTGGCCTTTCAAAAATAGTCATGTTGAGGCAGCAAAGTGTTTCTGATTACAGGTGTTCAAATTATTGTTATTTAATAGGTGATTCATTAAGGTAACCATGGATATCTGATGACTATTTGTGGAGTCTTGGATAATACATATCTTTGTATAGAAATGATTTGTTCCCTTTAAAACTATCATGATTAAGTAATTGGTTTGTTAATTTAACCATGAATTTCTAGTTTATCCCTTTCAGTGCAAATTTAAATGTTTATTCAGGTGATTTATTGAGATTTTTTGCTGATAAATGTAAAATCAGTATAAGGGAGAGCAATGTGTAGATCTGTTAAATTCTTAAATCTTTTGGTTAGCTCTCTGAAACCTGCTTGGGAATTGGCATCTGAGTGGACCTTTTTGTTTAGTCAATTTGTTGCCCCTTGCAATAGAAAAATAATAACAATAATCTTCATTCACTCAAGAATTGAAGGTTAACTTGTCTTTGTGTTTCAGTCGCTGCCGCAGAAGAAGTACGGCAATGTGATAGTGATCGGTGCCGGCATTGCAGGACTGGGCCGCTCAGCAACTTAACTCCTTTGGCTTTGAGGTCATCGTGCTGGAGGCCAGGGTGGGTGCTGGTGCTGTGTGTGTGGAGGGAAGGGCTGATCATATCACAGAATATAAGAGTTCATTTAGGTGGTGGTGGTGTCTGTATGGAAAGAAAGGGCTGTACTGATCATATCACGGTTTATTAGAGTACATGTGGGTGGTGGTGGTGCCTCTCTGTAGGGAAGAGGTTTTACTAATCTTATCATGGTTTAATAGTACATTTTGACCATATATTGTAAGAGATTCACTGAGTAATTTGTAATGCTTTGCCTCGCAGACATGTACAAAGGGAAAAAGAATACATGATTGAATAATACCAAGAGATTTAGCTTCATTGATGTGAATAGTATAGATGCTTAGAATGTGTTTCATGTTCAGAAAGTATATACTAGGAATATCAATAACTATTACTTAGCCTATACATGCTTGAATAATACCAAGAGATTTAGTTTCCTAGATGTGAATAGTGTTGGTGCTTAGAAATTAGAATACATCACATGTTAAAAGTATATACTAGGAATATCACTAATTATAAGACTGAGGGTAACCAAAGATACAAAGTCACAAAGATAAAAGCCTGACTGAAATCTTGAGCACCACAACAAGGCCAGTACACTAAGGTAACCCCACAGGACCGTGTAGGGGGAAGGATTGCCACATTCCGCAAGGGTCCATACATCGCTGACCTTGGAGCCATGGTGGTGACGGGCCTCGGGGGGAACCCAGTCAATGTGCTATCCAAACAAATCAACATGGAACTGGTGCGCATCAAGCAGAAATGTCCGCTGTATGAATCCAATGGTAACACGGTGAGTAATGTTCCCTTCACTCACCCCCTTCACTCACTCCACTTCATTTTGTGCTCGTGTGCTGCTGAAAATAGGTGAACCAGCTCCCTGTACCCACACACCCTGCAGCACGCCTCATAGCTTCCTACTACGTCCCATGCACACCTCATACTTCCCCACTCGTCCCTTAATTCTTCACACACACCCCACAACACACTCCCTTCCTTCCCTGGCTCCTCCTAAGGGATTCATTGGTCTTGGCTGGGAAACTCAGATGCAGGAGTACTTTCTATTCTGGCTGTGCTCATGTGTCTATGTTTGTTCTTGGGAAGGGGTGCAGTTGAAGCCTAAGGAAATGTGCACCTTTGTATGTGTTTCCCTCTATCACCATTACTCTTCACTCTTACTGTGTTGCTTTCCATTAATCAAATTTCTGCTTTCTGGTTACTTTCCTTCCATTACTTCTTTCACCACCTGTTTTTTCATTCACACACTAAGGGTTTTAGGTAAGAGCAACGAGTAAAACAAAAAGATGGCAATAAAAAGGAAAAGAGAACCACTGAAAACTACCAAAAACAATGTCCAGAGTTACAAGATATCATGAAATACAACTCTGGTGAAAAAAAAAGAAGCAAAAAGATGACAATGAAAGGTAAAACAGAACCACTGAGAACTGCCAAAAAGACTGTCCAGAATCACAAGGTGTCGTGAAACACAACTCTAGCCAGAAGATTCCCTCAGGTGCGGAAGGACAAGGACGAGATGGTGGAGCGAGAGTTCAACCGTCTGCTGGAGGCCACAAGCTTCCTCTCCCACCAGCTGGACTTCAACTACATTGACAACCGTCCCATCAGCCTTGGCGAGGGACTGGAGTGGGTCATCAAGTGAGTCTCTATACTATGCTACATCCTTCCCTCATGTAGTTGTACCTCTGCTGTGCTCCATTCTTTCCTCATTTTGTCCCACCCCTGGTGTCATTCATTCTTTCCTCACCTTTAGTTGTACCCCTGCTGTGCTTCATTCTTTCCTCAAACAGTCTTACCATTTCTGTGCTTCATTCTTTCCTCACGCTCTAGTCCTACTGCTGCTGTCCTTCATCCATTCCTCTAGTCTTAAGATCACATAGAAACATCAATTATAGTGTGCATTCTTCCTTCTTTTCTTTTTTTTGACACAGTAAGAATATCTGTTGTAAAAAACTTGCTTGCCACTATGTATGTATTTTGATTGGGCCAGAGATTAACTGTTACTTCAAAGCCATGTGTTTCTCCTGGACTCACACCTGCTCTTGTTGTTACAGCCTGCAGGAGAAGCATGTCAAGGAGAAGCAGGTGACACACTGGAAGACTGTTGTTAAGCTGCAGGAGAAGCTCAAGACAGTTCTCAATAAGGTATACTGTATGCTCTTATTGATTTCTTCTGCAACTTTTCTTCATTTACAGTAAAGCATCTGGACAGTTTAATTCCCTACATAATATTGTAAATCTTTACTCCCTACTGCCTCCCTAAAGCTGCTGACCATGCACGAGAAGATAGCCGTGCTGCACAAGGAACACGGCCAGCTCACTGAGAAGCGCAACTCGAGGAACATCACCAATGAGTTTGTGTACCGTGTCAAGCTGCGTGAACTCCAGAATGCATGCAAGGTGTGTGGTGAGGAGTGGGAAGGTTTGTGTGTATGTTATTGATGCACTGATGGATTGCCTATATTACTTTTTTCTTTCTTTACTTTTTTTGCTTTTTCTCTTCTCAATCCCTGGGAATAGGAGTATTTGAAATGAGAAGAGTAATAAAACCCATCCCCCATAACAAAAATTTGGGTCTTACTATTGTGTCATTGTACCTGTCTCTGTGTGTAGGAAAGTTGCTGGGTGTGTACAGAACCATCCAGAAGCACTGCATGACTGAAGTATTGGCATTTGTCTCCCTGGCAGGAGTGGGACCAACTGGTGGAGCAGCAGCGGGAGATTGAGGACAAGCTGCAGGAGTTGGAGGCCTCGTCCCCCAGTGATGTGTACCTCTCCTCCCGGGACCGCCAGATCCTTGACTGGCACTTTGCTAACCTGGAGTTTGCCAACGCCACACCCCTGAGCAATCTCTCCCTCAAGCACTGGGACCAAGATGATGACTTTGAGTTCTCCGGGAGTCATCTTACAGGTAGCCACAGCCTGACGCCTTGTGACCAATGGTGGATGGTAGTTTTTTTCTATGTAAGAGGGGATAACTGGCCAGGGTCAACAAAAAATTATTAAACAAAAAGACCCACTAAGATGTGAGTCCCCGAACAAGATTGAAAGAGTCAGCTGAAAGAATGGGATAAACATCTTGAAAGCTCCCTCTTAACTGAGTCATGCTGGAGCTTCAGGGAGATCATCCTGTAACTGTACTAGCCACCAGTGGTCATGTGAATAGTGTGTGGTGGAAGCAGGGATTGTGTGGCCAAAGTTTGATAGTAGAGTAGGTGGTACAGGTTGTTGCTTAAGATATTAACCAGCCTGTTGTTTTTCTTTGTTACAGTGAGGAATGGTTACTCCTGTGTGCCAGTTGGCCTCAGTGAAGGTCTTGACATTCGCCTTAACACAGCTGTTCGCAAGATCACCTACACCAATAATGGGGCAGAAGTCACTGTGTCCAATGCTCGCAACCACTCCAGCCCTGCCACCATCAAGGGTGAGCTGCACACTGTGGGATTGTAGAATATCAACCTGTCTTTTGCTTCATTGGTTAATATGACACTTACAGCTTGTCTCTTCTAAATTACAGATGAAAAGAAGCTTCCCATGTTTAAGATGCACTGAGACCAAATTAGTCTTAATGAGTCCAAAATCTTTTAATGGGGCATCCAAAATTACTTTACATAAATTTTACTGCATATAATGCAAGTTTCCAGATGTTATTGTGTCCAATGTGTCCTTCCATGGCAGCTGACGCAGTGTTGTGCACGCTGCCCCTTGGAGTCCTGAAGCAGTCCATCGGCACCAACCCCAGCGCACCAAACACTGTCTCCTTCAACCCGCCACTGCCACAGTGGAAGGCGGACGCCATCACCAGGCTTGGCTTTGGTAATCTCAACAAGGTGAGTGTCAGGAAGCAGTGTTGGCAGGTGTTTGGCAGTGTTGCTTATGTGGTTGTTATGTGTGTGCATGTGTGCTGAAAGGAATTTTGGTCATTGAGTATTGAAAGTGAAAGGGTAGATTCATTTCCTCTGAACTGATGTTGGCAATGTGACTTCAGATGTCTGTGGTTGGTATTTATGCATGATCTAACAGAAAGGAGTATGATCTTCACCACAAAACATGCACATACTAGATGGTACTAACCCAGGACTTCCATGCAGGTGGTGTTGTGTTTTGACCGGGTGTTTTGGGATCCAAACTCCAACCTGTTTGGCCACGTTGGCTCCACCACAGTGAGCAGAGGTAAGCCCCACACCAGCACTCATGGTCTTTGTAGTGTCAGGACACTGAGGGCCAAGGCATTGCACTCTAATAATGTATGCTTGATGAAGTGATGTTCCTACCTATATTTCTTACAAAACTCACATTTTTTTTTTTTTTTTTTTTTTTCTCTCTCCCCATGGCAATTGTCATTGGCTAAAGTTGCCTTTGATGTATGTCATACGTAGACCTGCCTACCTCCTCCTCCTCTCAGTTCTTCATCCCCACCCCATGCTTCTTACTCCTTAAATGTCCCCGCCCTCTCTCTCTCTCTCTCTCTCTCTCTCTCTCTCTCTCTCTCTCTCTCTCTCTCTCTCTCTCTCTCTCTCTCTCTCTCTCTCTCTCTCTCTCTCTCTCTCTCTCTCTCTCTCTCTGTGTGTGTGTGTGTGTGTGTGTGTGTGTGTGTGTGAAACATTACAGAGGGAGCTATAGCCAGTGACAGCTACAATTAAAAAAGGATGACGGATATAAGTGTGAAAACTGCTTCCTCAAGTAGGATGTCACTATACATACATGCATATTTTTCACCATGTTTGTTTGTTCCTCTAATCCATAAGAGAGAGAGAGAGAGAGAGAGAGAGAGAGAGAGAGAGAGAGAGAGAGAGAGAGAGAGAGAGAGAGAAAGGGGGGGAAGAGTGGCTGAAGACAGAGGAAAGAGCTTTTATGTTTTGTTTCACATAGAGCATTCACTTGTTTCTGTATCTCTGAATAGTTATTGTCTTCCCTGTTATGATATTATAGCTAAGTAATACTAGAATGGCAGATTATATAATATTTTTATTTTGACAATGTTATACATGTGTTGATTAACCACCTGTAAAATGAGAGACAAGGCAACACACACACACACACACACACACACACACACACACACACACACACACACACACACACACACACACACACACACACACACACACACACACATGCCCGGTAGCTCAGTGGTTAGAGCACTGGCTTCACAAGCCAGAGGACCGGGGTTCGATTCTCCAGCCGGATGGAGATATTTGGGTGTGTCTACTTTCACCTAGCAGTGAGTAGGTACAGGATGTAAATCGAGGAGTTGTGACCTTGTTGTCCCAGTGTGTGGTGTGTGCCTGGTCTCAGGCCTATCCGAAGATCAGAAATAATGAGCTCTGAGCTCGTTCCATAGGGTAACGTCTAGCTGTCTCGTCAGAGACTGCACACACACACACACACACACACACACACACACACACACACACACACACACACACACACACACACACACACACGTCATATCCTGGTGCCAGAAGCGTGTCCTGTGAAGGCCGCTGATGTTGATGCTGCCTGCATCGGTGGCCCGTTAACTGTTGTTTATACTCTGTTTTTGTTTGTCCGTCTCTATATCGACAGCATATCATGAGCTGTGGCGGTGATAAGATGTGGGAGTGAGAAGGCAGGGATAATCATGAAAATGGATACCGTGTTAATTTATACTTTCTTGGTCAACAAGGGTTGACGTTTATATATCGCTGGGCACAAAGTGTTGTGTTTGTGCTGTGTGCTGGTGACATGGACAGGCGTCAGGAAACGTAAGTAGTATATTAGTGTAACATTATTTCACGGCCTTTCCATGTCATAACGTAACGTTCGTAACCTTCAGGGTGAAACATCAACATATTAGTGGAAAACATATGTAAACAAGGCAAATGCATCACGAAGTTACCTCTACTCATGTTTGTAAACAACCTTATAGCACTTCAGTCTCGATTCGTCCTAACCTTCTCCAATCCGCCCATCCCAACCCCTGGGGTAACATATCAGTGAACCAACACCTGCAGGAAATGTAAACCCTCCCAAACAATAAGTAAACAAACCAATGACTGAGTCAGTGCCTATTTCTCGGCCATTATCCACTTCATTTATCACTCATCATATGTCAGACAGGTCACAAAGTGGAGCCGTAGGCCTAATCTTCCATGTCCTGTTCAGATATATCTGCCTTGGCGTGATTTGCATGTCATGAATGCCGAGAAAGGTCTAGAGAGTAGAGACAGCAGGTGAGTCATGGGCGTTCATGTTGTTACGTCATCCACCTCCGCCGCCCTCATTGGCTAACTAGTCCCAGCCTGTCCAGTTCAAACATTAGTTTTTCTATTATTCTTAGTTAATTTATTTTGGCTTATGAGTTAACTTTGGTGGTTTCTGAAGATACCCAGTGATGTTTTATGTGATTTCCATGCATCTGGGTAGTGAAATACATTGATCTAGAGATGACTTATGGTGTAAATATGAGCCCAATTTCCTTTGAAAATTTTCAAACCCCTTATAGGTGTTTTCCTAATAGAGTCTACAGTGAAATGCTTGTGGTTTGGAAAGATCGTGTATGTTTTGTAAGAGTGTATTATGCTCCTGATAAGCTAGGTATATGAATTCAAAAGGGAGTTATAGCCCTATTAATATTTGAAAAAACGACATTTTCTAAGTATAAATATTTTTATTTCACCATGTAAAATGGCTTTGATTATTTCTGCAGATTGTTCATATTCATAGAAAATGTTCGCTTTCCTATTGAATGAGATGTGTGGGCGTTAAGATTGTTTTTAAGCATGTCAGAGTTATAACAATTTTATTATAGTGTCTTGAAATATTTCTAATATTACTTTGCCGGGTCAAATTTTTAGATTCGATAAATTAGTTTAAGATTTTGACAAGTCAGAATTTGTAAACCATTCTTGTCCAGCTGCCCTATTGTGAATTGTCATTTTCAAAATGGTTTTTGTACTGTACATAAGTATGTATCTGTGACGTCATCAACAGTGAGGCCCACTGGCTGGACTCAAACTGAGACCCAGACTTTGCTGCCTCCCAGTTGTGTGTGTGTGTGTGTGTGTGTGTGTGTGTGTGTGTGTGTGTGTGTGTGTGTGTGTGTCATTCACCACAGTCATCTGCTGGTCACCCAGCTAGCCTTTCCCCTACGGAAAAAGCTCAGAGCTCGTAGTGACCTTGTCTCTCATGGTTCTGGTGATGATGCATATGCAGTGTAATTTTTTTTCCACCTCAGCCGCCTGCTGGTCATCCAGCCAGTCTTACCCATTACGGAGTGAGCTCATAGCTCATAGACCGATCTTCGGGTAAGACTGAGACCACAATACACTCCACACACCGGAAAAGCGAGGCCACAACCCCTCCAGTTACATCTTGTACCTATTCACTGCTATAGTCTGACCAGCCTTAATTTACAGCCGTGGGGGGGCGAGCGTCTCTGTACAGTGTTGCCACGTTTTCACTACTGTTGTTCTGTTAATCTCTCTCTCTCTCTCTCTCTCTCTCTCTCTCTCTCTCTCTCTCTCTCTCTCTCTCTCTCTCTCTCTCTCTCTCTCTCTCTCTCTCTCTCTCTCTCTCTCTCTCTCTCTCTCTCTCTCTCTTTAGTAAGTAATTTATAATATGTATATATATATATATATATATATATATATATATATATATATATATATATATATATATATATATATATATATATATATATATATATATATATATATATATATATATATATATATATATATATATATATATATATATATATATATATATATATATATATATATATATATATATATATATATATATATATATATATATATATATATATATATATATATATATATATATATATATATATATATATATATATATATATATATATATATATATATATATATATATATATATATATATATATATATATATATATAAGTAGGCACGAGGTCAGTCACGTCGCCACCAGCAATGTATCAAGGCCACCAGCTGGGTGTGGAAGAGTTACTGCTCGCAAGTGAATAATGCTTTTTTTTTTTCACTTAGGTATTGGCATATACCTACTATTTTGTAAAAATAGAAACTGCACATTAGCTTGGCTTACGAATTATGAATGCGATTATGCCTCACCCTTGAAATTACTGTAAAAGCCAGTAAATGTGAGCATTTTATCTTATAATTATAGCAACATCTGGTACTACAAGGTGAGGCTATTCGGCCTGGCCAGGCTGGGTTCATCAGTATTGCCGCCACTCACAAGACTTCTACTATTTTTTTTTTTACTTTGGATAATAGATTATTTCGTTTTTCAATGCTCATTATCTTATATCTGTAACGCTGATATTATTACACACCCTAAACATACGCTAAGTACCATTATAAGTTACTACAGTTGATATCAGCAACACTGTTGAATATGTATGCTATGTTTGTATGGTACTATATAGTTTTTTTATGCATATGATGGTTACTGTTGATTCAGCCATCTACTGTATATACACAAGTCAAAATTTTATACATCTGAATTGATGGTATTTGCGATGCCTTGTACACCAATAACTTCCATTTCACATCGCATTTTATGGAAACGTGGCAGCACTGTAAAGCTACCCTCGCCCCACCACAGCCGTAAATTAAGCCCGGTCAGACTATAGGTGAACAGGGGCCACACATTAAGAGGCTTGCCCATTTGCCTTGCCGCTTACTGGGACTCGAACCCGTACCTCTCGATTGTGAGTTGAGCGTGCTAACCACTACACTACATGGTGTGTGTGTGTGGGTGGGTGGATGGATGGGTGTGTGTGTGTGTGTGTGTGTGTGTGTGTGTGTGTGTGTGTGTGTGTGTGTGTGTGTGTGTGTGTGTGTGTGTGTGTGTGTGTGTGTATTTACCTAGTTGTAGTTTTACAGGGCCTGAGCTTTATGCTCGTGTGGCCCCGTCTCCATATCTACACTTATCCAAACTTACTTTAAAAGTATGCACACTCGTTGCAGACACTACTTCTTCATTTAAACTGTTCCACGTCTCAATACATCTTTGCGGGAAACTATATTTTTAACATCTCTCAGACATCTTCCTTTTCTCAGCTTTTTACTATGCGATCTTGTGCTTCAAATGTCATATTCTTCTCTCAGGATCAGTTTCTCATTATCCACTTGGTCCATTCCGTTGATCAATTTATAAACTTGTATCAGATCTCCTCTCTACCTTCTTTGTTCCAGGGTTGGTAGATCCATAGCCTTTAGTCTCTCCTCATATGTCATCCCTTCAAATTCTGGAACCATTCTTGTAGCCATTTTTGTAGTCTCTCCAACTTCCTTATGTGTTTCTTTTATGAGGGGTCCACACTACTCCTGCATATTCCAATCTGGGTCTTATTATAGTACTTATCAATTTCTTCATCATTTCTTTGTCCATGTAGTGAAATGCTACTCCAATATTCCTTAGCAAATTATATGTTTCTCTAAAAATTCTATCAATATGGCTTACTGGTTGATTGTTTTCTTCCATCGTCACTCCTAAGTCCTTTTCCTTTTTACTTTCTCCAGTTCTACTCCATCTCCCATCTTATAGATTCCCACAGGTCGTCTTTCACTCTTTCCCATTTCCATGACATGGCTTTTGTTCACATTGAATTCCATTTCCACTTTTACTCCATTCCCAGATCTTATTTAGGTCTTCTTGCAGTATTTCACAATCCTCTTTTGCTTTATAACTCTGCACAGTTTCGTATCATCTGCAAACAGATTTATGTAGCTGTTCACTCCTTCTGGCATGTCGTTAATATAAATGAGGAAAAGTATTGGTGCCAATACTGACCCCTGTGGCACTCCGCTTTCTACTGCTCTCCACTTGGACTTCATATCTTTAACTACCGTCCTTATTTCTCTCCCCCTCAAATAATTTTCTATCCATCTCAATGTGCTTCCTTTTAAGCCACCCTTCTCCTCTAACTTCCACAGTAATCTTGCATGTGGCACTTTGTCAAACGCCTTTTTTAAATCCAAATAAATACAGTCAACCCATCCTCTCTCTCTTGTACTCTATCAACTATTCTAGAATAGAAACTCAATAAATTAGTTACACAAGACCGTCTTTTCTAAAACCAAATTGGCTATTTGATATTAATTTGTTGTCTTCAAGGAACTCGATCCATTGTTTCTTTATTATTCTTTCACACATCTTGCATATTACACTAGTTAGTGATACCGGTCTGTAATTTAAAGGTTCTTCCTTCCTTCCGCTCTTATATATGGGAACCACCTCAGCTCTTTTCCATTCTACTGGTACTGTTCCATTTTCTATTGAGCATTTTATGATGTGTATTTACCTAATTGTATTTACCTAATTGTAACATACGGGAAAAGAGCTATGCTCGTGCTGTCCCGTCTCCATATCTACTAATGTCCAGCTTTTTCTTAAAATCATGAATATTCCTTGCGTTGACCACTTCCACGTCTAAACTATTCCATGCTTCCACCCTTCTATGAGGGAAGCTATATTTTTTCACATCTCTCCTATAAGTGGCCATTTTAGTTTTTCCCATGCCCTCTCGACATTCTTTCATTCCACATACACAGATCTTCCCTATCCATTTTTCCATGCCAATCATCACTCTGTATATTGCTATCAGGTCTCCCCTTTCTCTTCTGTTTTCCAGGGTCGGAAGTTGCATTCTGTTCAGTCTGTCTTCATAAGTCAAATCTCTTAAGTCAGGCACCATTTTTGTTGCAGCCCTCTGTACTTTCTCTAGTTTCCTTATGTGTTTCTTTAAGTTCGAGCCCACTGTATTGTTGCATATTCAAGCCTCGGTCTTATCATTGCAGTAATTATTTTCTTCATCATTTCTTCATCTAAATATCTGACGCCACTCTTATGTTCCTCAATAAGTTCAATACTTCTCCAATTATTTTGTTTATATGTCTCTCTGGCGATAGGTCATTGGTAATTGTCACCCCAAGGTCTTTTTCTTCATGACTGGTTTTATGTCTTCATTTCCTATCTTGTACATACTCCTGATTCTTCTTTCACTCTTGCCAAACTCTATTTTCTTGCATTTTGTCGTGTTGAACTCCATTTGCCATGTACAGCTCCATTTCCATATTCTGTCCAAGTCTTCCTGGAGTAGTTCGCAATCTTTGTCACATCTCACTTTTCTTAACAATTTTGCATCGTCTGCAAATAGGCTCACATAACTGGACACCCCATCCACCATGTCATTTATGTAGACCGCGAACATTACTGGTGCCAACACTGATCCCTGTGGAACTCCACTCTCCACCAAGCCCCATTCTGATGGTCTGTCCTTAATTATTGTTCTCATTTCTCTTCCTACCAAAAGTCTTCCATCCATTTTAGTAAACTGCCATGCACTCCTCCTACCATTTCAAGTTTCCAGATCAGTCTCCGGTGTGGTACCTTATCAAAGGCCTTTTTTAAATCCAGATATATTCCATCAGCCCAACCATCTCTTTCCTGTATTACATCTATCACCCTCGAATAGTAACATATCAGGTTTGTCGTGCATGAACGCCCTTTTCTGTGTGTGTGTGTGTGTGTGTGTTTGTGTGTGTGTGTGTGTGTGTGTGTGTGTGTGTGTGTGTGTGTGTGTGTGTGTGTGTGTGTGTGTGTGTTGGCCCTTGCCCTATCTTTTATGGTTCTGAGTGTGATGCAGTGTGTGTGTGTGTGTGTGTGTGTGTGTGTGTGTGTGTGTGTGTGTGTGTGTGTGTGTGTGTAATTCACTACGGTCGCCTGCTGGTCATCCAGCCAATCTTCCCTATTATGGAGCGAGCTCAGAGATCATAGACCGATCTTCAGGTAGGACTGAGACGACAACACACACTCCACACACCGGGAAAGCGAGGCCACAACCCCTCGAGTTACATCCTGTACCTAATTACTGCTAGGTGAACAGGGGCTACACTTTAATTGTTTTTATTACGAAAATGGAATCTTTGCAGTCTAAACCCAAAGAAAAATGGGTTCTAAGTACCTGTTGCATATGTAAAGTTTTGCACTATTAGCCCAAACATTTCTGAGCTAAGCCTTTTCTTCGCCCATTATGGTGTTCAAATAGTCTGTGTCGTTGCTTTCATGGGACGGGTTAAATGTCTTGAGTTAATATATTGCTCTAGTTAGAAATAGTGGTAGAAAGGCTATTTCAAATAGAGAAGCATCTGTACATGCCTAAAGATTATGTATTGAACCTTTATTGCATCAAATGATAGGCAGAATTAAAACTTTGTGATTGGTAGTATGGATTTATAAACTAAATGAATTCCTTACAAAAAACATTCAAAGAATTTGATGATAGGAAGTATAAGTTGGTGTTTTGCTAGTCATAGATTTTGTGTGTCACCATTGCAGGGGAGCTGTTCCTGTTCTGGAATCTGTACCGAGCACCTGTGTTACTGGCACTGGTGGCAGGGGAGGCAGCGGCCATCATGGAGAACGTGAGCGACGATGTGATAGTTGGCCGCTGCATTGCTGTGCTGAAGGGCATCTTTGGCAATTCAGCTGTACCTCAGGTGGGCTCCACTGTCTTGGCGTGGTATGTGAGGAAGTAAGACAAATGATGCAGCAGAGTAGATAATGATCCATAAGAGCTGTAGGTACATACAATAAAAGATAAATTAATAAAACAATCAAGAAAAGGTAACAGCTTACACTGGTCCTCTTTGATGGTAGCCCAAGGAGACGGTGGTGACGCGGTGGAGGGCTGACCCCTGGTCCCGAGGCTCCTACTCCTTTGTCTCCACGGGGGCGTCAGGCAATGACTATGACATCCTGGCGGCTCCCATTGCTCCCCTCCAGCCTGGCCAGAGTGGCCAGACTCCTCCCAGCGCTTCAGACGCCACCCCTCCACCCCGCCCCAGGTAGACTTGCCGCTGATTTGTATTGTGTGGGGAGTTTAATTTGTTAACTCTTGTACAGTTTTTTTTTAATATTGAAGGTCATGTGCAACAGATCAAGTTTAGGTTGATGTGGAAAGAAAATGCTTGTTTGTCTATGTTTTTGTCCAGTTCAATAAAGACTGTATAGAACACTTAAATTATGAGTTATTGATGTTTTGGGTTCAAGATTAATACAGTGGTGCCTTGTGATAATGGACACTTCTGGGGTGACGGGTTGTCTATTACTGCGAATTCTCTGTTAGTGAGAGTGGTTTGTCTGTGAAGCCCTTAAACACCTCTTTCCCTTTTTGGTAGTTTATTCTCTTTTAGTAATGCAAAAAATTATTTTGATTTAATCCTTCTTATTCTATACTCAGTGTTAAGATAAAAGAGTTAATTATTCATTGTTTGAGAAGTGTACAATAATAAAAATTTGTCTTACCAAGAATAGATAAATTAAAGATATAGCTTCCTGTTTATTGTAATTGGCTGATTGTTGTCCAATGGCATCTTAAAGAAGCATTTAATGACTGACTGAAGGATATTGCTCAGATGACAAATGAGGGGAGGAAGACAAAGAATTGTCAGGGTCAGAGCAGACTCCCTCTACACTATTGCTACCTCTCCATTGATCACAAGCTTGCCTTCTTTCTCTAATGCCGCTCCACCTCCTTACCCTCTGTCTCTGTCTTTCTATCCCTCCCTTCATGTTCTTTATAAATTGGTGTTTCCAAAATTACTTCTGAAATTCTAACTGTTGTTCCACATCACTGTTGAGATGAAAATTAAGGTGTGTTCTCAATAGAAAAGTGTTCCCCCATCCTAAACATGGTTTCTTAGTCTGAGTGCTGGGTCTGATACCTCACAGGCTTGCATTTTGTGCAGTCTTGTTATAGAGTATTGCCCCGCTGCAAACTCACCATATAGCCACCCTCACAACCAATCTTAGGCAGTAATTTGCAATGTAAAAAAGTAGTTCTTGGAGAGAGAGAGAGAGAGAGCAATCAGGTAGCTGTGTTGTTTACATCGCTTTCCGCCACTGCGCTAATGAAACACTTTGCTCATTATGTCATCTACAAGAAGAAAACCTTGTCCACTTCATACTAAATTACCTTCAGTCAAAAGAAGAAATGAAATTATAGACCTCCAAAGAACAGTAAATGAAGACAAAAATCACGTGATTGTAGAGTTTTAGTTTTAGAGTTTGTCGTTTGCACTTTAGTCAGCCACAGTGCTCTCTCTCTCTCTCAGTGTGGCAGTGTCATTATCCTTGCTTGGCCAATAACATTCAAACAAATGCGTAAATAGCATTTCACTTTGCCGTGCCGCAGATCCAACCATCCAGAGACCACAAATCACCATGAGTGTCATTCCGGTGACCTCCACAGTCAAACAGTTGCCACTGTCCATCTTATTACAAGTTTTATAAATCGTAGATGAACAAAATGAGTTACAATGGTATCTAACATGCCTTTTTTGGCTTGTGTATCATGTCCTGTGTGTATTCATCTGTGCAGCCACTCAGGAACTATGGATTTGTTTGAAAAAACTGCCATTATGGTTTCCCAAAAATTTATTAGTTTCTGACCAGTCTGTTATTGAGCGAGATCCATTACTGCGTGGTCTGTTATTGCAAGGCACCTCTGTATATGGTGTACTGTTTGGTTCAAGTACACTCTTTGTGTTTAATATCTAGTTGATGTTTTAATTCAGAAAGAAACTTGGAAAGTAGCCATTAGAATGAGAGGAATATTCTTGTTCTCTTTCCAGACTTTTCTTTGGTGGAGAGCACACCATCAGAAACTACCCTGCCACGGTTCATGGAGCCTTCCTCAGTGGGCTGCGGGAGGCTGGCCGCATTGCCGACCAGTTTCTAGGATGTCCATATGCTGCCCCACCACCGCCACCCACTAATGGTTCGGCTAGTGTCGAGACATGAAGCAGCTCTGGTCACTCTGTCTCCAGGGAAAAGGAGGTCAGCACCAAGGCGAGTGGGTGAAGTGATGTGGTGTTGTGGTGGTGGTGGCGCCTCTCAGGGCAGCACCAGTTGGCAGGGAGTGGGAGTCTCACCTTGTGTTGTGTGATGTGAGCAGACAGCATAGGTTTGAGAAATACACTCATTAGGATTAGTTCATAATTTATTCCATCCTGTTTCACTAATGTGCAGCAGGTCACAGTGGAACTTTGATTTATGAAACTAAATAATTAAGTGGAAGTTCTTGCTGTTCATTGTCAGAGTTCAGAATAAATGTGTACAAATATTTGATTACATTTGTAGCAAGTATGGTATCTTATGCCTCATAGTGATTGTATGAGACTGACCCTGCTTCATTACACTATATGATTTTACAAAAGTATTATATTAAGAATAAATATAAGTCTAGCACTACATGTAAAATACCCTCTGCCAGCCATTGCCCAACCTGGTTTGCCCCAGCAAGGCTCACCAGGGACTAGAGACACTGCTGCCGCTAATACACTTAATACATAAAATATCACATCAGAATAACCTGTTTTATGAAAGGTAATGGTAAATGGTGCCACTTTGTATTGGATATGATTGAAAGTGGCAGTTCATTATTTCATTTAGTGCGTATTGATCAAATATATAAAAAATTAAAGTTACAGTAAGTAGTTGATTGCATATAAACATTTGTGGCAGTGTTGACATCTAGAAATGGATCTCCAAAGAAACAACATCTTGTATCTCAGGAATGCAAGGGAGTTAGGGTGTGTGTTCTTTGTATTACCCAAAGGTTGTGTAAGGAAAGGAAAAAAAAAAAAAAAAAAAGGATAGAGATAAATAACATTCTTCAAAACAGACTACAGAAGCCAGTGATGTTAAGATTAGTTTTAGATTGTTTTCATGTTATTTCTTTCATTTAATTGGTCTTTTTTCTGTCCACTGTATACATCGCTTTCCACATGTCAACCTATGCATCTCCTTACAACATATTTCAGTGAACGTTTCCCTCACCATGTTGTTCTTTTGACTCCTCTGCTTGGTCACCCTGCTCATCGCTCGCACCCAACTCGTCAGCATTATCCAGGAGGTACTGCAACTCCCTGAATGGATTGCAGTGGTCAGGTGCTAACTTATACAGGGGCCAGTAGGTTGGGTAGAAGCATGATTGATCAGCAAGTGTCTTCAACTCCTTCAGCACATCATGAGAGATCCATAAGAGCTCCATGTATGTTGAAAGGCTTCCCACTTCCCCTAGTCCCAGGCTGTGGAAGTAGGCATCGAGTGTTGTTGACACAAAGATGAAGACAGAGGAGACAGCCACATCATGGCGGTACTTCCCCCACAAGTGAGAGTAGAAAAATTTTTTTAAAATGCGTCTTTTCTGATGATACATCCTCTTGAGCCAGTTTGTGGCATCAGCTTGCCTTTTCTGTCTGGAGAGCACCCTAGCATGTGACACAATCTGAGAGGCAGCCGTCAGTTGTCTCTTCCATCTAGAGTGTGTCCTGCTGTGAGACATGCTCTGGGTGGCTCCTTTTCTTCCTCTTATCCATGATGGATGCAACACTATCTCTCCCGCATCCTTGTGTTGCAGTGCTTTGATGGTTTTTGGTGGTGCTGTTGTTGTGGGGTAAGCACTAGCCCACACACAGCACACCACTACAAGGAGAGGTATAGGTAGACTGTGGATCCTTGCCATGCCTGCTTTGGGTGACTGCAGCTGATGTACTGACAGGCAGCTGTGGCTTTTCCAAATCTGATGTCTGGGGAGTGTGCTATAGGCCCCTAGGGATTGGTCAGGCCAGGAGGAGGTGGTCTAGTGTAATTAATGTAGACACACCTCAAACCTGCCTGTCTTCCTTTTTATTCTTTATTTCTTATCTCTCTCCATTAAAATTTGCTATCAGTGAAAAAATATACATACCTACATTTCCCATCAGTCTGCATTTACTTGTACCTAAGGCATTCCTGAGTGAACATCTCCCCACAGTACTCAGTGAGGCCAGTTTTTGTTTCTAATACATTTCAGTGTATCAAGATTATCAGTTTCATTCTACATCAGTGGTTTGGTAAAATGTATTTTCTGGAGTGTGTGTGTAGGAATAATGAACTGAAGGAACACTAAGCAATTAGAATAGGTAATTTAGGGATTAAGTGGAGGCATGCACACCTCTACATGTTCACTTGTCCCACACAGCCACTTCCTTTGTTTATAATGTACTGGTGGTGGAATGCTCTGCTTTGTCACTCAGGGTCATATCTTGTGCTTTAATAATTGCATTTCATTAATTTTACTTGTATAAAGGGGAGAGAGAGAGAGAAAATCATGTGGGTTGCTATGGGCAAATGCACCAATCAGCCATAACAAAGTATTAAAACTGAGAATGTGTATGTGTATTAAGTTTGTTTTTTGTTTGCTCTCATCTCTTTACTTAATCTTAAACCATCCCAATACTACTCAAGTGCAGCACAACTCATTGCCTCACAATTGTCCTCATTACCATTCACTATTTGAGTCTACACCTTCACTACAACTATTGAACAAAACAAGAGTAAAATTTTTGGGCTTTATTATAAACATTTTAAACTTAGTGAAGTGGTCCATGACACTATCACTTGAGGCCACTTGTGAACACAGCTGAGACGAGCCTGAAGTGGTACTAGGTAGGCTGGCGTGGCGCTGGCAGAACATAGCTGCACCATAGGAAGGAGGCAGTGGAAGAAGGGGGGGAGGGGAAAGGACCTAAGTGGCAGCATCACCGTTTTGGCTACACTTCACATTGCACACTCAAGTAATCCCAGGAAATCATTTAAAACACAGTATGCAATGGCTCCAATTGCATTATGTTGGAATGGTCTATTAGTGATAGTCCAATGTTACTGTAATACAGCTAGCAGAACACCTCTCGCCTAATTATATACACTGGTGCAGTTTTGGCACCAATACAACAATTCCTCTACTTAAATAAGAATTTTAGCACTGATTCCACAATTTAAGCATTGCTACCAACAATAACAATCTATGAAGTGCAAGAGACTGATTGCTAAGTGTTCTTGACTGGAATCGATTACATAGATACTGATAACATTATTCATGATGGAACATGTGATCTGACACTTGGAATAAGTTGGACAGAACCCAGAGGTTTTGTCTGAACACTGCAGGACATGAATTGACTATGTTCTAAATGATGACTTCTGGCTCCTTGCTGGTAGAGCCACAGCCATGTTGACACTTTCACTACAGGAACAAAATGACTTGAAGTATTATACAAACAGAAGCGAGCCTCAGTAAACACACAGCCATGGAATGCCTAGTTGTTAGGCAGAACAAAAACATCATGTAGAAAAGAAGATTTAAAAAAATAAAAGGAAGAACTATGTACATCAACAAATGCATTAAAAGTTGCCATGTAAAAAGGCTTTTAAAAGTTGTATTTCTGTAGTAGTTACTTACACAGGAGGGATCAAAATGTTTGAATGAAAACAGGAATTCTTTCTAGATGAATTATTATACAAGGATTGAATGCTATCAACAATTTTGCAATTGGAAGATAAACAATTGTCATAATTACACAAAAGAAGGGCCAGCAACTGCTTATTCACTAGGCAAGAAAATCAAATTATGGATAAAGAAAAAAACCTATGTACATCAATAAATGCAGTCTCTAAGTATAAAGAACTTTTTGCATTTTAGCCAGAAATTTCACTCTAACCAGCATAGCATCTGCAACACACACCTTTTAAAATATGATACCCACACAAGGCAGCCCACAAGTTGAGCAAGAGTGCAACTGGCAATACAACTTAATGTTTTTCCAGTCAGCAACAACCACCAAGGGGATAATGGCACCACCATCAGCAGCTTGACAGCTCATGCACCTTCTGCTTGTCCTTCCCACAGCCATGTGAAAGCACAAGAAATAGTCTGGATAAATTATGAGGGTTTATTCCATTGACTTCACTAGTCACACATTTACCCTTAATCTGATCCCTCAGCTGCCTCTTCCTTCTTCTTCTTTTTCTTTTTCTTCTTTTCTCCACTCTGTAATGAAAGAATTCACATCATGACTATTACACTTAGACAGACTTCAAAGAATCAATGTAATTAAAATAATTCATGAAAGAAAATAACCTCATCTTGATAAAAATAGCAAGATTAAAAACATCTTTTACACATTTTAAGGTGAGACAATGGTAAACCAGTCAAATGAAGAAAAAGGCAATGCATTCACTTCAATGATGTAGATGTAGACTTAAACACAGATAGTGATATGAACACTTGGCTATAAAAGAAGAGTTACATAAAACAAGTAAAATTTCAGCATTACAAGATGTGTGTTGAAACACTCACCACTTCGGCAGCTTCTTCCTTCTCTGCCTCAGCTTCAGCATCTTTGCTCTTCTTTTTCTTCTTCCCTCCACTCTGAAATATAGTGTTAATTAATAATGATGGGATAAAACAAAGTTATCACACCTTTTAGAGAGAATCTGACTCGCTATCCACAGTAAAATGTTGAGATGCAGATGTTTTACCTCCTGTTCAGATTGGCCATCTGCTGCTTCCTCCCTTTTCTTCTTCTTTTTCTTTTTTTTGGAGTCAGGAGAGACAAATGATGCTGCCTCCTCTGCAGTTCTGTCTAGTTCACCACCACTAAGCTTCCTCTGTAAATGGATAAACAAATAGTATTTATAATGTAATACTGATCTTAATTCTATGCCATATGTAGCCAAAACTTGTTATTGTGCAGGTTATGTTAACCCTGGACATACCTTCCTCTGGGCAGGGTCAGTGTCAGGCTCCTGCTTCACAGCAGCAGCACCTCCAAGGAACGTGGGCTCCTGCTTTACACCAAAGGGAGTTGTGGAATCAGAGTTAGCAGGAGCATTGTAATCAGTATAACTTTGCAACCACTTGGCTGGTGTGTTTTCATTGGGCTTGCCATATTTGTCCAATGCTCCATCCTTGATCATTGCCTTTTTCTCAGAGGCCTGAAGACCAGAGACAAAAACATTAGTTACATGTCTTCATATTTCACTGATATTTCATGCAGAGGAAATAAGCAATACTTAACATTATGGGAGTCAGGCATACCTTTGGGCCTAGACCCCACTTGCGAGGGTAAGTATCTCTCTCCATGATGACTCGCTTGATCTTGGCCACCACACCATGATCACATGATGAGATGGTTGATGTGGTCATGAGGGCAATTGCTGTGGAAATATTACAATATAACATCTGTCCAATTTGAAACAATCAAAATCCTGAATACACATTAAAAAAAAACTTGACTTCCACAAGCTTAACTCACCCAAACAGATTGCCTCTCCCTTTGTGGTACAAATGACAATTTCATCATTCATCTCAATGCCATTCTCATAACGCAGGACACCAGGTAACATGATTTTGGCACCATAACACACAGCATTAACAGCAGAGTCCTGTGAGGGAAAAACAACAAACTTACAATATTGGATTATGACCAAAACCTACAAATACATGTCAGTGAATATGCATGGAGCAAGTCAGTGTGCAGATGTCAGTATCATGATAGTTACAGCAGCACCAGCACAGGCTTCCCACCTTCATTATGATCCTTTTGTGGGAAACAAGTATGGCCTCCAGGGGCTTGATGACCCGCCTCATGTAGGTCTCATCCTTGTGATGGTCAAGGAGCCACTTGGCATCCAGAACATCATGCATGGTCACCATGTTATCCTGCTCCCCTTGAATACCTGTAAAGAATCAAGAGCATTCCATTTGCCGACTGTATGCTTACCTCTTCATCTCACATCCATCTCTCAATCAAGCCAATCATACCAGTAACAACTCTGGTAACATTCCCACAACTACCATGGAATGTGAGGCACAACACCAACCTGAGCGCACCCTCCTCAGTTCATGCATCTGACCACCTGTGGCGAGATGCAGCCCCATGTGAACACACATGGTACGGATGTATGTGCCCGCCTCACAGCTCACCCAGAACACACCTGAGGAATGAGGAGCAAACAGATGGATGAGTGACAAGAGGAAGTGGTGATCACAGCACAGTAGCTTTGTCACACAACCTTATAATGGAAGGAGAAAACAAATGAATGTGAACAGTACAACAGAGGAGTGTTTACAAGAATAGCTTATTCACATAACATCAGTTCAACTTTTAGGTTAAATACATAATTCATTTTAACCAAACACACTTACACATTTATGAATATTTTCTTCTATCATTAGAGTTAAAGATTCAGGATATTACTCATTGCTTTTAACGATGTTCCTTAACCTTGAGAAGAAACTCAAACAGCAGAAAACCATACCCATATTTTTCTCTGAGTCATACTCGAGAAGTTCGTTATCATACACGGTTCTGACTCGTAGCTGCCTCTTGACGGCAGATATTAGTGGTGGTCTCTGGAACTGTGCCCCCCTGAGTTTGTTCAATGCCTATTAGAGAGAGAGACATTGGAGACAGGTCACCCTTGGGGGAGGACTACTTACTCACTCATAGCCTCATCAGTCCAGACTGGTGATGTGCACCACCTGGACTAACACATAGAAATCAAAAGTGCTACACAACTTAACACCTGATGAAAAACAAACATTTAATATAAAGCCTTAACAATACAAATGCGAACTTGAAACTGATGGTGCATTGCTTTCAAGTCACCTCTCAGCATCACTATCTTCCCCAGCAAGGGACACCCTGCACCTTGCACATGAAGGGTACCGAGCCACTGACAACCCTTCACATGTAGGCAACTTTTCTTATTGTTAAAAAAAGGAATCAACTAAAAATAAATAAAATACATAAACCTTTCTACTCATTCCATATGCTAACTAGCATAAATCAATTTATGCTACATTTTCTGTACACTCAACAACCTCAATGCAGTAGGATTCCTGGTTGGTAAGGCTCCAACACACTACTCATAAGTCACTTTGAACAGCAACACACATTATTCACTAGCATACCTGTTTCACTTTCTTTATATCATCCATATTCTCATGAAGGCGGAAGACACACACGTACTCTTTCCCAGCACCCTGCTGGGACTTCACGAGTCGAGTTGCTCTCTCAAGACAGACAATGAGGCAGCCTGGCAATGAGTCACGTATGTCAGTGGTTTATAAAAATCATGAAATATGCCAACAACCATAATTTCAGTGTTTCTTCCTATCGTTTTTCTACATAACTAATGGATACAAAAATAAATAAAATAACCAATTGGGTGTTAGGTCATCAAAATAGCCAAGTAAGAAAAATAAAATAACCTCATAGAAACAAATTTAGCTAGAGATGTGAAGTTTCCATTTTAGGCTATAAGTAAAAGGCAAACAGAGGATTTTCAATGTCGAAAGGGGCCCCGCAGGGCATCAGTGAATAAGAGAGGATAGTTGTCTGAATGGTTATGTTGAGTAAACAAACAGAAGAATTGAAGCATTTGTTCTGACCCAATCAGAAATTTTTTAGATAATTCTGTGGCTTTCCTGAGGTGCTGTAAGGTATCAAGTTAGTTCAACAAGTCTGTAAGCACCCACCTGTCACTTTTGGGTCAAGGGTTCCTGAGTGTCCTGTCTTCTGAAGGCCAAGGATGCGCTTGATCCAGGACACCACCTCATGGGATGACGGGCTGGCAGGCTTGTCCATGTTGATGAAGCCTGACTTGATGTATTGATCTATTTCCCGCTTGAGTGGTGAGCACCCAAAGGCCAGCGGGGTGTAGTGACTCGTCCGCACATTGAGTTTGTCGAAGTTCTGAGCGACAAGATATACATAAGATACACTTCAGAAAAAACAGTTCCCTCTACAATATCAATAAACATCCACTAGCAAAAATTTGTAGCACATACTGTGATTCTGTCAATGTGTAAGTGAAATTATGCCTTTGAAAAAATGTATTCTGACCAAACATTGCAGTGATGCAATGTGACACCGTGCCTGGTGGTCTACAGACGGTGTGGAGCAGCAGTCTCTAACCTTGAGTAGCAGAGGCCATTGGGAAGTGTCGATTGCTTCTATCTTGACCTCACTTGGCTCTATCTTGAAGGTTACCTCCTGATGCACCTCCCCAATAGATTTCTTTTGCTTCTTCTTCTTCTTGTGCTCTTTGGCGACTTCTACTCCTGCAAACACAAGACTTGAGTTAGCTGAAGCAAACACTGGCCATTCAAGATTGAATAAGATCTACATAATAAGGCATTGTCACTCAAATCATATCAGTATCTGACTTAACAATTCACACAGCCATGCTGCTGAACTAGCAAAATCAATAAGCCTAACCCCACTAACGTGACAGCATGTGACAGCATATCTCAGGGTGGCTAGAGGTAGTGAGACAGCATTTTGAACGAGGTATTACTTTATATTGGTAATTTCCTCTGCCTGTGTATTTTCTAAGGTTTTGCACACCGCTAGTTACCCTCAAACTTACATACAATCCTTAGATATAGTTTTCCATGCACACTATACAACGAAACAGGCAGATTGATTCTCAACACCCTCACCGCAGTATATATCCCACGCCCCTCCAGGCCTACATTTGCAGTCACCACCCAGCGGTGTGGTATGCACTCACACCCTGGGAGAGCCACGAACGGTGCACATTCTGCTCTGAAGACGTTTCTCCAGCACACCCACCTCACCCCGGCACACACGCGCTCCAACACACTACACAACCTTACATGCACCCAGTCACTACTCAACACAAGCTATGAAACCAGAAATAACACTACAAATGTTAATGTCAGCCTACTCACCGTTCTCAGCCATGTTGGTTGTAAGCACGTGTGTCCAGACGCTACCGCCGCCGCCGCCACCTCGTTCCTATCTTGTCGACATTATTTCAGTTCGTCGGTATTCTTCGATCATAAAATATAAATGTATATGTATTTATTTTTCAAATTACACATTATATTATCAGACTAATTTTGATGACAATGATAAAAAATATATAGTAGTTTTATAGGTACTACCTACGATAGGTACTTCTATTTTACGTACAGTACATAAAATTATTAGCCATATTTTAACAGTATATCCAGAATAAGACTATAATGTTTTATTTATTTGATTTGATAAAGAAGGTTTAATGTAAAGACTGGAAAACTGAAATTTGTTAGAAGAGGCATGCCTTCATTTGATCTATAGGACACTTCCACGTGTTTGTGGCTCTATGATTATAGAGATATTCCATTATTTCTGCTGTCAAAATGTGGCGAATTTTTTTTTGTATCTGCTGGTCTGTGGTTCACTTAAATTCACTACCTTAGCATAAGACATGATATTTAATGTTTAAGAAAGAAATAGTCAGAAAACTAATCTACTTCTTTTCACTGTATATACAATATATTTTTCTTTTACCGGTGAAGAAAAAAGCAGGCATCGTCTGCTATCAGCTTCAAGACAGTTTTGAGGAGATGTAGAGGTTGAAATCAAGTTACAGACAGAATATACATTATCAAAGTAATTTTCACCTCATAATGTAACATCATATGCTGCGGGAGTGACCATTGCAATATGCCCTTTCTGCCCTTGAGAGGTTGGCCAAATATCAGCATAGGACAAAATATTAGGGTTAAGAATAATAAGAATTGGATCCTATATAAGCAATCCAACCTTAGTCAGTGCAATAAGTATATGGAAGAGGACTCGTGGGCGTGTTTCTTTTGTCATGGATCCTGTGTTTTGTGTCTGGGGTCTATAGTTTCCCAGCTGAGGAGGAAGGAATGAGGCAGGGCTGAAGACGGGACTCTACTGTAGCCTGCAAGATGAGGAGCCGCAGTAACTCTGGAGTGCGGCTGGACTACTACTACCGCATTGTGCACCGGACCATCCTACAGCACCAGGTGGGCCGCTGTCACTCACCTGGGCCTCCCCACACCTGCCCAACACTGTCCCCGCCGCCTTCCCTCCTTCACCTTGCCCCCTGACTTCTGTTACGAGTGTAGTTTATGTTTTCCCTTTCCGTAATATGTTCTCTCGACTGTCATGGTTTTCTGGCTTCTTTCGCCCTTATTTTACTTTACCTCACAGTCAGAAACTCTTATATCTTGGTGTCAGTTGTAGTATCAATGCTGTCCAGTTACGGTTGTGTGTCATTTGCTCGTCCTTCCTTCGTCCCCTACTTGTTGGCCATGTATGTCACGTGTCAGTGTCTGGTGTGCCTCCTTGTGCTTTCTTGGATCACTTGAAGGTCACACACTGAAGCTTCAGTTGTGGTAGGTCTTGTCTATCAGTGAATCTATGTCCAGGTAATTTGATCTCTAAATATGAGGTGGTTCATTAAGGTTCATTCTTCGTATACTGAAACCATACCAAGCCTGTTAATTTGACTTGGTGTATCTGGAAAACGAATTATTGTAAAATATTTGCTGTTCTTTTATTTAGTTTGGCTTTTCTTAGTGTAGGATGGAAAATGTTTTGGCTATTTTTTTATTTTCAGTTTAGGCAGTGTAGTAATGTAGTTGTACTAACATGTAGTAATATGATTAGTGGTGAGAAGGAAATTATTACTATTAAAGTATCACATTTCCTGAAGTTATATGTCAAGTTTTGATCACCAAATATTTAGACAGAAGATTTGGGGTCAGAATAACACAAGTGTCAAATTTCGTGGGTAGAAAATCCAGAAATCTCAACCCATGGCTTTAAAGATTAGATATATCTTTATTATGACCAGTAAACAAGACAAACCCTTATATGCCACTCAGCAGTGAAGAGATGTGTTGTGCCTCTAGCAGATAAAAGCTCATAAATGTACTATAGACATACTTTACTTGTCTTCCTTTCCCTTCCCTTCCCCTCCCTTCCCTACCCTTTCCTTCCCTTCCCTTCTTTTCTCTTCCCTTCCCTTTCCTTTCTTGACATTGTGATAAAAGCATAATGTAGATTTCAGTAAGTAAGCTTGCCACCATCCCCCATGCAGCACCCAGTGACGGGACTCTTGCCAGCGAGCTCCAGCAACGATCATGCCTGGGTGCGCGACAACATATACTCCATCCTGGCCGTGTGGGGCCTGGCCATGGCTTACAAGAAAAATGCTGACCTGGATGAGGACCGGGCCAAGACTTATGAGCTGGAGCAGGTAGGTGTGTGTGTGTGTGTGTGATTTCCACTATGATGCAGGGAATTTTTTTAGGAAAGAAAATGCTGCAGTGATAGAATTACTTTCTATCTTATATGCCCAAGACAGAGAATGTTTATAGATTTTACTCTTTAATCCCTGTGCTGTTTAAATTTCCTTTCATTCTTTGGCATCCTTTAACTTTCTTAGTAAAGGAAATGTAGAAGCTGTAAGGAGGAGAAGGAAGGAAAAAACTATTGACTTCCATATATATCATATTATATGGCTGAACAATGAAGGAGCAGCAGCTCTCTCTCTCTCTCTCTCTCTCTCTCTCTCTCTCTCTCTCTCTCTCTCTCTCTCTCTCTCTCTCTCTCTCTCTCTCCCTTTCATCATTTTTTTTGCTTTTTATTTTGCTAGAGGGAAAATCTGGCCAAGGACAACAAAAATAGCTGAACAAAAATGCTCACTTAGATGCCAGTCCCTGAGCAGGTCTGAGAGAGAGAGAGAGAGAGAGAGAGAGAGTTGGCCAAAAGAATGGGATAAATGACATGAAATTTCTCTCTAAAATGAGTTCAGGTCACAGGAAGATGGAGACACAGAAGCAGGTAGGGAGTTCCAGAGTTTACCATTGCTTAATACCCGGCAGAGCTGCGTGAAATTGATGCGAGGGCTCCTGACATGCATGATCCAGCAGAAGGAGAAGGTGGAGATGTTCAAGCACACTCAGGCGCCCTTGGATGCCCTTCACGCCAAGTACTCCTCTACCACCGGCCAGATTGTGGTGCGGGACAATGAGTGGGGACACTTGCAGATTGATGCCACCTCTCTCTTCCTACTGGTGTTGGCCCAGATGACAGCCTCAGGTGAGCTCGGCAGGCCAGAGAAAAGTGTTTTATGTACTTATCTCTTATGTTTTACCTAAAGCATGTTTCTGATATTCTTTAGGTTAATGTATTCATGTATCTAATGTTTCTGTATTGTTGTGGAATCATGAGCAGTGTGCTTTTTCTACTCCTTCAACAGGACTGCAGATCATTTTCAACCTGGATGAGGTCTCCTTTATTCAGAACCTGGTCTTCTACATTGAGTCAGCATATTGTGTGCCTGTGAGTGTGGCTGTGCCTTTGTGGGACCTGTCTTGGCTTGCTTGTTTACTGTGGCAGCCTTTCATTTTCATTTCTATTCTCTTTTCATTCTTGAGCTTGAATCGAGTATAGTTCTGTTTGAAATAGAACCAAATATGTAATGTATCATCATTTATAAAGTTATTAAAGTTGTTCAGTTAGAGAAAGGCTGTAGAGTGATAAATAGAAAATTAACAGGTTGAAGTATGCATTGTAAGCCTCATTGTTTCTCCTGCAGGACTATGGAATCTGGGAGCGTGGAGACAAGACTAACCATGGCCTGCCAGAGCTGAATGCTTCCAGCATTGGCATGGCCAAGGCTGCCTTGGAGGCCATGAATGAGCTGGACCTGTTTGGGGCTAGGGGTGGCCCCACTAGCGTCATCCATGTGCTGGCAGATGAGGCACAGAAATGTCAGGCCGTGCTGCAGGTATGTGACTCAGATCAGGACAGGAAAAAGAAAGAATAAATATGAAAATTGGAAAAAAATTATCTCATGGAATTTTAAAGGCTTACCTGTAATTGTATGTCTTCAGTCTATGCTGCCGAGAGAAAGTAACAGCAAGGAGGTGGACAGCAGCTTGATGGCAGTGATCAGCTTCCCTGCCTTTGCTGTGGATGACCCGCTGCTAATCAAGACCACACGCCACACCATCCAAAGCAAGCTAGAGGGACCATACGGCTGCAAAAGGTTCCTCCGTGATGGGTACAAGACTGCCAAGGAGGTACAGTGACCCCCAGCATGCCTTGAGTCATCCGTGTCTCTGTTACTGTCAGGCACACTCTCTCGGGAAGTGATTCACGACTGCCAAGGAGGTATTGTGATGTCTTAGGGTGAAGTGAGTTACGATTCTCTCTGTTTCACTTTCAGGCACTCTCTCTGTGGGATGGGTTCAAGACTACCAACGAGGTACAGTGTTTGTTTTGAGTGCATCTCGGGGCTATCACGCTGGACGTCTTTCCTTCGAACATATAACCTGGGACTAAATTTGCTTGCACATGTTGGGGATGATAATACCCTGCCTCTGAGAATACGACCTCCACCCTGTCACTGATTTATTGTGATTTATCTGCACCAAAAATGTTAGTCCCCCCTGTAATTCTCGGTAAAGTGCTTAAGTATTGGGTATCATTCATATACTCTCTCTCTCTCTCTCTCTCTCTCTCTCTCTCTCTCTCTCTCTCTCTCTCTCTCTCTCTCTCTCTCTCTCTCTCTCTCTCTCTCTCTCTTCCCTCTTCCCCTCCCCAGATTGGCATAGGCAAGGCTTCATGTTAAAATAGAATGTTAATTGTCTTGTAATCATGGAATCCTACTTCTATCAAAATTTGACACAGTAGTTGTAAGATGCTGAATTAAGTCCAGTATGTTCAGCCATGCCTTCCAGTAAACTGATCTTGTACTCTGTGTCTCTGCACCTCACTTGTGTCGCCCCCCTTGCAGCAGTAATTGTGTGAATCAACTCCATGATTATCATTGTTATCACCTTTGTAAGCTTGAAACACTGTTTACTGAAGACTGCACCTGTGTGTTGATGAAGCAAATCTGCATCTGTGTAAAAGCTCACTGATTCCTGGCTGATTAATAACATGCACTCAGTTGGTCATATCGAAGGAAATTCTCCTCCATGTAATAGCACCTCTGCTCGCTTATTTGTTCATTTCTAGGCACTGCATCTCTAGGATGAGCACTGCCAGGGAGGTAGTGTTTCCTTTGAGTGCAGTAACCTCTGGCTACTTCATGCTTAGGTGTTCTGTTGGTATCAGTGGTGCAGGATGGAGACTGTCAGGTCTACCCTTGTAGTAGGCAATATTTATTCATACCTACTCATCCCTTTGCCTCCTTTCAACTGTTTGTAAATTAATTATCACATTATGGCCATATGTTAAAGGAAAAACTTGGTGCCTTACTTTACCCTCTATATGATGAGAACTTCAATAGTTTAGCTTCCCATTTGCCTTAAATATTGTGCTGTACCACGTTGTGTTTGCAACATTATTTTGGGGTGGTAAGGGTGCACATTTCATAACGACATTTACGATTCAAAACTTTTCCCTGGAAATAACACAGATACTTCATATGGATTTTCCATCACTACAAATGGTATGTACGTGTACAAGTGAATGCACATGATGTTTGACTGATTTACAGCTTTTGCAAGATAAGCTTCTATGAATATTGAAAATCCTGATTTTTCTTCATTATATATATATATATATATATATATATATATATATATATATATATATATATATATATATATATATATATTTTTTTTTTTTTTTTTTTTCTGATTTGGGAATTGTGTTCTTGTTGAGTAAAACAGACTGTCTCACTTCTGTGAAGGATAAGCAGTAAGTGTGGCTGTAGTTCAGTCACGTATTCAGTGTTTATCTGTCTGTCTACAACATAGCAATGTCCTTGTCTACTGCAGAACCTTCTTTTGTCATCAGCTCTCTCTCTTAGCCTCTCTGAACAACTCCTCACATGAGGGCAGAGCTAAGCTACCAACCATTTTCTTTTTAGGATGTATTTTTAGCTTAGTGTATGAGGTAAAAGATGTGTTATCAATGTATAGTGCATGCACACAGGCAGCAGGTTGTGCACAGTTATTCCTCTGCCTTGCTCCGTGTGGAAGTCCTAACTTAAGTCTGTCACAATGTCTGGGAATGCCCTCACACTTTTCAGGAAGGAGAGATTCCAGTAGGTTCATATGATTATAATCTGTGGTCTAAGTCTCCTTTGTGTGTGGAGTAGGGCACTTCATTTTTCTGTTAACAGATGGCCAGTAGTCAGTACCTGCCCCATCCTTCAACATTTCAGGGTTTTCCTACTTGGAGAAGAAGCAAAGAGTTTTGTATTTTGTGTCATGTTACTTTATTTTTGCAACCTTCTTTTAATGTCATCTTTTCTTTTCCTTTCATTTCTTGGGCACCTCTTCTCATCTGCAGGACAAGGCATGATTTTTTTTTTTATGTAAAAAAGTTACTTGTTACTCCATTGAGCTGATTGGAAGCAACAGCTGAGATAGTACTGATGCTTGTCCATTAACATCTTTTTACTAATGCAGCTGAAAACCATTATTAAAACTGTCACTTCTGCCACCCAAGCCACTGTGTCCCCTCCGTAGGATCCAACGCGGCTGTACTATGAGCCTTGGGAGCTGAAGGTGTTTGAGAAGATTGAGTGTGAGTGGCCGCTCTTCTTCTGCTACTTCATCCTGGACCACTGCTTCCAGGGCAAAGAGAATGCCATCAAGGAGTACTCTGACAGACTGGAAAAGGTAACGTTACTTCATTCATCATTTCAAAGCTCTTGCATTTCCATGTATGTCCTGTTCTCTTTATGTTATATGTATTTATTAATTAATTACCTGTATTTATTATTCTCTATAGTTGTTAATAGTGAATATTTAGTTTTCTCCGTTTATCTCTTGGATTTCTTTCACTGGTAGGAGATTTATTCAGTTCACCTATCCTTGTGAGTTACAATACTGTTCCTCACCAAATGACCAAAGATTTCCATGATGTTACAGAGCCTTAGTTTAAATAATTCAATCAGTCTTGTCATGTCGGTGCCTGCTGTGAGTGTTCTATCCTTGAGCAGCACCACAGATAACAGTAATGATAGCAGTGAATTGCCCTCCCCTTTCAGCTGCTGGTCACTACAGAGGACGGGTTGAGACTGGTGCCAGAGATTTACTCAGTGCCAGGAGACAAGGTGGAGGAGGAGTACAAGAAGCCTGGCTCACAGCAGCGGGAGGTGGCCGGCAAGCTTCCCTTCAAGTGGGCACAGAGCCTCTACATTGTGGGGCGCCTCCTGCAAGACGTAAGGATCTCTGCTTCATTTTAGTGTCTCTGAGGCCAATAGGAATTTTTTTAGTGGATTTTTTTGGTGGCACACTGAAACTGGTATGATTGCAAAGATTCCTTCTGGTCATAAGCCAAGTGTGCCATTATAGATTGATCTTGGTGCCAGTAACAGTGAAAATGTCCCTTTGTCCTTAGCAGTATATTATCTGTTTTATCATTACCACATCCCACAAGTGTTCCAATCAATATAGTCTCTTTTCTTACTCATTCACTGACAAATTTATCCTGCCTTTCATGACATAACCCATGGCTGTATTCATGCCTGTTATTGACAATGGTGCAGAACTTCCTGGCCTGTGGTGAGCTGGACCCTCTCAACCGACGCCTGGGCTCAGAGAAGAAGCCAGATGTGGTGGTGCAGGTGGTGGTGCTGGCTGAGGACTCCTCCATCCAGGCCAAGCTGAGTGCACTGGACATCCACGTGCAGACCATTGCCGAGGTGGCCCCCATCGAGGTGCAGCCGGCCAGGGTGCTCTCCAAGCTGTACGCACACCTTGGTGAGCAATGACAGCCATGTTTGTTGCTTTCTGTCACTCCTAATTCAAACAGACAGCAACTCGGGAACCTTCTGCTTATTGGAAACCTTATCAAAAGAAATGTAGAGCATTATTTATGGCCAGTTGATATTGACTGTTGATGTTCACCTGGCAGGACGCAACCAGAAGCTGGGATTGTCTGGTCGTCAGAGTCGTGATGTTGGCATTCTGTCCACCAGCAAGCTGTACTCCCTCCAGGATAGGATATTTGCCTTCACTCCCCAGGTAATGCACACACACACACACACACACACACACACACACACACACACACACACACACACACACACACACACACACACACACACACACACACCGCGTAGTGTAGTGGTTAGCACGCTCGATTCACAATCGAGAGGGCCCGGGTTCGAATCCTGGGAAGCAGCGAGGCAAATGGGCAAGCCTCTTAATGTGTGGCCCCTGTTCACCTAGCAGTAAATAGGTACAGGATGTAATTCAAGGGGTTGTGGCCTTGCTTTGCCGGTGTGTTGTATGTTGATGTGGTCTCAGTCCTACCCGAAGATTGGTCTATGAGCTCTGAGCTCGCTCCGTAATGGGGAAGACTGGCTGGGTGACCAGCAGGCGACTGAGGTGAAACACACACACACACACACACACACAGTGGTTAGAGCGCTGGCTTCACAAGCCAGATGACCGGGGCTCGATTCCCCGGCTGGGTGGAGATATTTGGGTGTCTCTCCTTTCACGTGTAGCCACTGAGTAGGTACGGGATGTAAATTGAGGAGTTGTGACCTTGTTGTCCCGGTGTGTGGTGTGTGCCTGGTCTCAGACCTATCCCAAGATCGGAAATAATGAGCTCTGAGTTCGTTCCGTAGGGTAACATCTGGCTATCTCGTCAGAGACTGCAGCAGATCAAACAGTGAATTACACACACACACACACACATTTTTCTATCTATATATTAGATGGTTCTAAAAAATAGGAACATCCTACTGTTTCTCACAGAATGTAATAGATTTAAGGTCTTGAATCAGTATTATAAGTTATTAAAACTTTACCTGTTACAATTCCACATTTCAGGAAAATAAATGTTAAATCCAATCTGTTCACACTCATCAGCTCAACAGAACTGAGGCTTCAGAATGTTGGCTTTGTCTTCCACAGCACCTCAGCACCTTAATTATTTAAATTTCTCAATTCTTTATCAATGTACCAGGTTATATGTCTCATGCAACTATTTCTCTGCAAGATGGGGTAGGTGTGGAGCTCCTGCATACCATGGGAGGAGGAGGCCAGCGCACACAATACCAGAAAAATTGTATCATATAAACTAAGTTCTTGATGTATTGCATTATTTGGCTGAAGATTCTCTATTCTTGAAACTTAAATTTTCTACTTTTATGTCCTCTTACAAAGCAGACCTCCACTATCATCTACACTGATAAACAGACAGACACACATGTAGACATTCTCTATCATACCTCTTAACATTGTGAACACACTGCCACCTCAGCTCACACTCACTGAACACACACAATACATAAACCATCAGCTCTTGTACACCATTCAGCGCTTTGCTATGTCACATGTAAATAACTGCCTTTTACATCATAACAAAATACACATACAAAAAGAAACAAACAAACCACACTTCCACTCCTTGACATCCCTCAATGCAACACTTTTTTACACCATTAGAGAAAGCACCAACCCTAGATATGTTTCACACTGCCTTCCAACACTTCCTTACACAGCTCTCTTCAAGCTGCTCCTCACCCACAGTTTGCTGACCGGGAGCGCTTCTTCATCGCCTCAGACTTGGACCTGCTGCTAGATATTTTCAAATCAGAGCTCAACTTCTTGCAGTGCACTTGGAAAAATATGTTGGGGAGGCCCATTGTTACCCTGGAGGTTAATAAGAGTTTCCTAGGTAATCATTTTTGACTACCTGATCTCCAGCACCATTGTACCTGCCTGCATACTGTACCATTTCCCTGTTGCCTGCCCTCATACCCACTGTTGTTCCCTCCCCTTCTCTTCTTCTGGTGCTATTGCTCTGTTTAGCTGTGATCATATTACTGCTTGCATTATCTTTTGGAAAATCTCAGGAATATCTGGATCAACAAAAGTTCTTATCTTGTGGCCCATCTTTGGAATGTAACAGTCTGTTGTATTTACTCTTTAGTGTTCTAGAGTTAGTCTAATATGGACGTCATCTGTTTCACTCATCATTTTCTTCCTTAAAGGAGTTTCCAATGAGGTATGATTTGAGTTATTCTTTTATTTGATTTGATTCGTAATATGTCCATGGCTTGTGTGTGCTACATGTGTGCACTTGGCGAACTCAAATGCAAACGCACAAAACATGACCTCCATTCAAGAGAAACTCAGGTCACCACTTTGCCTAACAACTGTGAGGGACAGGAAGGACAATAAACAAAATCTCAATTCTCCCTCACACCCACAGCCTCCAGGAAGTGTTACAGCTTACAAGTCATGATAGCTTTGCACCAAACTAGCTGACCTAAACTTGCGTCAGACCCACACAATAGGCGTGAGCAAGTACTCCATGCACAGTGATCTCCCTCTGAGGTGCATGCTGCCCACTTTGTCTGATACTTGTCTAAACACAGTTATACTAAAGACAGCCACACTGAGATGAATGATGAACTGGGATGCAGGGAAGCTCCTTGTTCTATACTTCTTAATCTGTGAAGGATCCAAGTACCTTTTATAGTTATTTAAGGGAATTAGTACTTAACCATCTCAAATCATTTATACTAAGATTGAACTTCAGACTTTCCATTCACTAACTTGAGGCCGTGATGATGTGGGTTGCTGTATTATCAAACACCTCAATAAGTGCTTCAGAGTCATAAGCCTTACTGTGGAAATGAGGTGTTTCTCTCTCTCTCTCTCTCTCTCTCTCTCTCTCTCTCTCTCTCTCTCTCTCTCTCTCTCTCTCTCTCTCTCTCTCTCTCTCTCTCTCTCTCTCTCTCTCTCTCTCTCTCCACTAGTTATCCGTGACTGCCACATCTTCCTGGACATCATCTCACATCTGGTGACACTTATAATTTTAGAATATCCTAAGTTTTTATCTCTGTTGTATTTATCAGTAGATTTTATTGTTTTATCATAAATTTATATGCATCCCAGGTCCTTGTTTTGTTTGTATTTACTCATTGTACTTTTTGTTTTTCACTTAACATTCATACCTTGTTTCCTTATCCCTCCCTAACTCTGCACTCCAGTAATTAGTGTTGGAATTGCATCTTCTAGTACTTTGATAACGAGGAAAGTTACCTGTCCAATGATGTGGATCTGGGTGTGTACTTCTTTGGGGTGGCCCTGGACTATGTAGCCTCCACCTGGAAGGACCTTGGCCGCCCCATGGTGGTGCTGCGCATGCGGTCTAATTACACCGATGGTATGTGTGGTGGCAGGCTGTAGCGGGCACGGGGCGGGCGGGACACTGGCTTGTGTTGTTTCACCCTTGACTTTGCTTGCTTCACAAGTCACTCAGTGCTAGGAGTTTTTGGATCAAGTGTGAATTCATGACTATTGTTGTTGCTTCTTGTGACCAGTCTTCAATGTTTTTGATGTAATGTTGCCTGAATTGGCCAGCACAGATTGCATTTTTTTGGCATTTCTTCATTGAATATAGAATAAGAAACATTTTCATCATCTTTAAAATTCATGATTTTGTGGCCAGCAGTTTTCCAATAGTACATTAGAAATTTTTTGCATTATTAATGTTTCATTATATTGGACATGAGAAATAGGAAATAGTGGCAGGAATTATGCAGTACTTTCAACTAATCTTCAGAGGATGGCAAGATCCCTCCATCCATGATCTCCACCCTGAAGAAGCTGAACAGCGGCTACATCAATGGCACACGGTGAGGAGTGTTCCATTTTGTCTGTTTCCTCAGTGTTCCTTGAGCCTTACTTTTTTCTTGGACCTCCTTGCAAGTCTGCTATATAAACTTATAATATAGTACTAACTTTTTTGTATACAATTTTTTTATTGTGTATGATTTCAATACCAGAGAGATCATGGCTATACAGTATGTCTAAATACTGTCTTGCAGAGTGTCCTTAGGGAAGATGCAGGAGTTCCTCAACACTTCCTGCATCACCAGCCTCAACTTCCTCAATGACACAGAGGCTGGGTTCCCAGACAGTGAGTACCTGCCACTCCTCATGGGACTGGTGTATACATGTGGGGTGTTTGTCATTGTTTTACTTTGTTTAATTGTGTTTGAGTGATTGATTCATTCTTTCCTGCTTGCCAGGCCTGAAGAGTGACGTGAAGGAGTACCTGGAGAAGCAGATGCGAGGCACACTGAGCTGGCGGAGGTCAGATCTGGTGCGCATGTCCAACAGGTGAGGCACTGCTGTGTTCAAACTTTAAAGCTTCTCATCCTCTTCATACTTTACTGCAGTGCTTCTTAACTTTGGGTGCATATATTGGGGGTACAGACTCAGTGTTGCTCACAAGGGATACAAAAATATCAAAAGGTTGCTTTAAACAAGTTTATTTTTATTTGGTAATCCTTAACCTGATTTTCAACTATGTTAATACAATTGTAATCAATGTAATTAGACACTAACTAGGCTTAAGGGGTGCTGGGTTGCCATGACCTGATTACCATAGTACTGAGGTCAGAAGAGGTTAAGAAACGCTGCCTTAGAGGCTCACCACTTGATTCATGTCTTTATGACGTCAATATTTTTGTGTTGCTTTCACCAAAAAACATGGTGATGATGCTTGATTCTTCATTTGTGCTTGAAATGTTGTCCCAGAAGTTGTATCTTTCATATGTACATACATGTCATTTCTTCACACATTAATGGGATGGGTTGTGCAGTGATAGAGGCTGCAGTTCCTGATCCAAAGATGAAGTGTTGGAGGCTGCAGTGAAGATCATTCAGTGGGCGAGGCAGTGCTGTGGTGCAGCCTGACTGGGCTGTGTGACCCTCACCACTGTGTGCCAGTAGATTTGTGTTTGTTTCACCCATTGTTTACACTCATTAACATTTTGCTTTGAAATACTCTTATTACATAAGCAGCAAAAAAACTGAATAATGAGTTTCTTTCTATCATGCCTCAGATTCCCATTCCGCCTAGGAGACCAGAATTACCCCCAGTTAAGGTGATGTCCCACTGAAGTGCCCTGTCCACCCCTGGACCCCAGACTTATAACATCCTTGGTTCTCCCCCTGTGGAGTGCCTGTGATCCAGTAGCACCCAGTAATCCTAGTGTTGCATTCCATGGCTTCCTTTGTGATGTTTTGTCTTTCAAGGCCCTTTATTCCAGATTTCCTTCTAACCATCTGCAATATAAGAGGAGGATAGTTTGGTTCAGTTGCTGCTGCCAAATAAAGATATGAACACATCCCCTTACAAAATTTCATTTGCTTTATTGCTTTTTGTACTTGACCTTAGAGCAGCAAACTCGCTGCGCTTCATTGTACTACTGCTTGTTGCATCTGTTGAGTCACTTCATGTCCTCTCCTGTTATCCCACCCCCAGATGGCTCTGAAGCAGACTAACTGCCTCCCTGTACATCATCCTCCTGTATGAAGGAAGGGCACTTGCAGACTTCTAAAAATGCTAGAAACTCATTAATGGAACTTCCCTTCCCAAACTTTTTGTTTTCTTTTATAGCAATAGCAGATTTTCTGCCCTTGGTTTCATTGTGTATAATCTTAATGTAAAAGGAAGGAGAATTGTATTATAAGATATCTTTTGTAATAATTGTTATTTTTGAGTAACATTGGTAATGAATGAGCTAAACACGGGAATCACAGCAAGGGACAGTGTCCTCTCATGGTTAACACATTCTCATTGTCATTCCTGGATACATTATTTTGCTGAATGGAAAATGACTGTGTTAATGGTGTGTGTGTGTGTGTGTGTGTGTGTGTGTGTGTGTGTGTGTGTGTGTGTGTGTGTGTGTGTGTGTGTGTTTACCTAGTTGTATTTACCTAGTTGTAGTTTTATAGGGCCTGGGCTTTATGCTTGTGTGGCCCCGTCTCCATATCTATACTTATCCAATTTTTCTTTAAAACTATGCACACTCTTTGCTGACACCACTTCTTCACTCAAACTGTTCCAAGTCTCAACACATCTTTGCGGGAAACTATATTTTTTAATATCTCTTAGACATCTTCCCTTCCTCAGCTTTTTACTATGCGATCTTGTGTTTCGAATGTCATATTCTTTTCTCAGGATCAGATTCTCATTATCCACTTGGTACATTCCGTTGATCAATTTATAAACTTTTATCAGATCCGCTCTCTTCCTTTTCTGTTCCAGGGTTGGTAGATCCATAGCTTTTAGTCTCTCCTCATATGTCATCCCTTCAAATTCTGGAACCATTCTTGTAGCCATTTTTTTGTAGTCTCTCCAGCTTCCTTATGTGTTTCTTTTTATGGGGGGGTCCACACTACTCCTGCATATTCCAATCTGGGTCTTATTGTAGTACTTATCAATTTCTTCATCATTTCTTTGTCCATGTAGTGAAATGCTACTCCAATATTCCTTAGCAAATTATACGTCTCTCTGAAAATTCTATCAATATGGCTTACCAGTTGATTATTTTCTTCCATCGTCACTCCCAAATCCTTTTCCCTTTTTACTTTCTCCAGTTCTACTCCATCTCCCATCTTATAGATTCCCACTGGTCGTCTTTCACTCTTTCCCATTTCCATGACATGACTTTTGTCCACATTGAATTCCATCTCCCACTTTTTACTCCATTCCCAGATCTTACTTAGGTCTTCCTGCAGTATTTGACAATCCTCTTTTTGCTTTATAACTCTGCACAGTTTCGCATCGTCCGCAAACAAATTTATGTAGCTTCCTTTCTTCCGCTCTTATATATGGGAACCACCTCAGCTCTTTTCTATTCTACTGGTACTGTTCCATTTTCTATTGAGCATTTTATGATGTTGTATATAGGACTTACTAGTTCTTCCCTATATTCTTTCAGTATTCTGCCTGAGACTTCATCCAGTTCCATTGCCTTTTCATCTTCCAGTTCCTTCATTAACTCTTTTATTTCAAGCTTGGTTACTTTAATCTCTTTCATATGGACGGTCTCTCTATTACCCTGTGGCCTTTCAAATTTGGATTCCTTAGTAAAGTCCTCCTGAAATTTACTATTTAACAGTTCTGCCATACTTTTTGGGCCTTCCACCATCCCATTCTCTTCTTTTAACCTTTCTATTGTTTCTTTTTGCTTAATTTTTCCATTTATGAATCTGTAGAACAATTTTGGTTGCTCCTTGCATTTTTCGTCAATGTCCTTTTTATAGTTCCTCTCCTCTTCCTTCCTCACCTTAACATATTCACTTCTCGCTGTCTTGAAGTTTTCCTTATTTACTGCATTTCTATTTTTCCTCTACCTTTTCCATGCTCCATCTCTTTTCTCCTTTGCCCTGGCACACCTTGCATTAAACCAATCTTTCTTTCCTTCTTTAGGTCTATATTTTGGGACATATTCCCTGACTCCTGTTTTGTATATTTCCAAAAATAAGTTATATTTCTCTTGCACCCTCTCAGAGTTTTCCATCTCCTCCCAGTTAGCATATTTGAAATAGTTCTTGAGATTCTCAATATCAACCTTTCTGTAATTTAATTGGTCTCCTTTGTATGATTTGTCTCTATCTTCTTTTCCCTCTTCTATATCCATTTCTAATATTACATGGTCACTCTTTCCCAATGGGCACTTATATCTTATATCATCATTCATTTGTATACCCTTGTAAAACCAGGTCCAATCTCGCCGGTTCGCCATTTCCTCTGAATCTTGTGTTTTCCTTTACTTTTTGGTTCATATTATCTATCATTAGGTTCAGGAATCTTTCTCCCCAATCTTCTTCCCCCATACCACTTTCATAATTTTCCCAGTCCACTTCTTTACAGTTGAAGTCTCCTGCTAATATCACTTTTCTCCTTTCTTTAATGACTCTCGTTAGACTCCTTATTGTGTCATCAATCATGTCTTTATATTCTTGATTGGTCATTGAATTTGTTTTTGGTGGCACATAAGTGTCAATGATTGTTAACTCTTTTATTAATATGCATCTTAATATACAGTACTTCTGCTTTTTCTTCCCCATATTCCACTTGGTTTACCACCATCTCTTTCCTTAACATTATCATGACTCCTCCTCCTCCTTTACCCACTCGTGTCTTTCCTCCATACGTTAAATCTATTATCTATGTCTTATTTTGATTGCCTCATTTAGTTTTGTTTCAGCCAGGCATACAATATCCGATTTTCTTTCTTTATGTAATCTTTTAGTTCTAATTTACTTGATAGAACCCTGTCTATGTTAGTATACATAATTTTTAGTTTCTTGCCCCTATCACTTTTAGTTACACTTGCTCCACTTTCTTCTTCCTTCTCTCTTATATACCATTTCCTTATCCTGTCTCCTAGAATTCTCCAAAAAAATGCCTTTTTCTCCTCCTCTGACCTTTTATTATTTTTTTTCCCTTACTGCTGCCACCAGTTTGTTGTATCTCTTCCTTTCTTTCTCATTTTTATTTTTCATTATGTATATATCCTTGCAGCCTTCTGTTTCTCTGAGTTTTGTTGTTCTATATGATATTTCTTCTGTTGCTGCTTGTGATTTTAGTAGTATCTTAATTGGCCTTGTTGTTTCATCTTGATAAGGTTCCATTCTGTGTATTTCCTCTACTTCCTCCTCTAGGTTCTGCCTATCTTTGTCGTTTAGATTTTTTAGTAGGTCTTGGACTGATTTCATTTCCTCTTTTTTCCTTCTTGGTCTATATTTTACATTTTTTTCTTTTAGTCCAAATATGATTATACTTCTTTTCTGCAATTTTCCTTACTAGGTTTTCTTTTTCCTTAAGGACTCCTATCATTTTGTTTGCATATTCTTATCTCTTTCTTTTAGTTGTTCCTGGATCACCTGAAAATTATCCTTATCTTATCTTGTACTCTCCATGCCTGTACTTTTCTTAATTGCATCCTGTACTCTTTCCTTTTCTTTGTTAACTAGATCTTTCAGGTCCTCTTTTTCTTTCTCTACTTTACCGAGTCCTTCATCCATCTGTTTCTTATATTTGGCTAGTTTTTTTCTCATTTCCGTGTTTTCTACTCTTAGTCCAGCTTCATTTTCTTCCACTTTTTTTATCCTGTCTTTCAAGTTCAGAAACTCTTTCTCCTGTTCATCGTTCTCTTTACTTTTCATACTCTCCCTTATCCAGTTGTCTAATTTTTTCTCCAAAGTTAAAACTTGCCTATGGAGGGCGGTACTTGTCTCATCAAATCTTCCGAATCTTTTCTCTCCCTCATCATCATAATCATTCTCTTCTTGTACTCTTTCCCTATTCTCATACCTGCATATGGGTGTAAGCTCTTTCTGACTCATGGTGCCTTTCAATGTGATTTCTGGAAGCTATTGCCACACAAGTCACACATTTGCCCAAGCTTCTGTAAACACAACAACCTGTGGTAGTGCGATCAGCTGATCTCGAGAGTGTTGGTCTGCACATCCAACCTTGACCGTGTGTGTGTGTGTGTGTGTGTGTGTGTGTGTGTGTGTGTGTGTGTGTGTGTGTGTGTGTGTGTGTGTGTGTGTGTGATGGCTTGCCTCTTAAACACTGGAGGGAGTTAAGTATGAGTGATACCAGTTGTGTACGGTGCTCATTTATGAATGAGATTGCATAGTCACCAGTAGTGTTGACAGGAGACTTCTCCATGTAAACACTCTGAACCCTCTTGTAGGGAGGGATGTGTTGGGATAAACATTGTTCATTATTGTTAGGACAAGAGTGCTGGGTCTGATTAGTTGGGCTTTATCAGCCTTTAGATGTCAGCAAGTGCCGGCAGACTTGTGAAGTGTGCTCACCATGAGTGTGTTGTCTGGTGTACTTCAACATCCTTCACTTCAACACAGCTTTGTTAGAATGTCACAGGAGTCATAACATGGAAGTAAGGTAGAGGAAGTACATCATCTGTAATTAGGACAGGGCGCATCCATCCTGCCACTAATTTTCCTCAGTCAAGCAAAGACACACAAAAATTCTAAAATGGTATTCAGAAATGTGTGCCGAGATACCTGTCTCCTTATACCATTCTCTCGCTGCTGCCCTCACAGGTTCAGCCAAAGGACATCCCGAGATAGAGACGACCCAGTGAGGCGCAAGATTTCCGGTATGCTGAGGGGAACCATCCGCAAGTCTCGCTCTCTCTTCGTGGATGATGACAGAGGTAAGCATGATCCTTACCAAGCCTTGAGGGCAGGGAGCAATTCTTTAAGTCCCCTTCTCCCTTCAGAGTAAAGCTTGCATTAGGCTTTCAAGTTAGCAGCAGATTTGCAGAAGGAGCAGGTGTGATCAGAGGCAGCTAGACCCATCAGGCAGTGTTGGAGGATGCTCAGGGTCCCATGGTCTCAGGATTCTCATGAGGATTTTGATTTTCCAGAAGTAAAGTTAGCATACATTGTTTGTCATTTCAGTAACATGAAAAGACAGCAGTGTTATGTTATCTACACATAAGTTATCTCACCACAGAAATTTTAGTTGATGTGGTGCAGTGATGTTGAACAGCCTCAGTAGATAGTGACATCATGGTGACCTCTGCAGTGAGGTCTCACAGGTGGGAGCAAGCTGCTGCATCACATTCTGCTCAGGGCTTCTCATAGTACTGAGTCATGCAGATCTTGTTTGAGTATTAATAGTAAACAACTCTTCAGCCAGATTAAATTGATAGGATTGTTTAGATAAAATAACCATATGTTATAGAGTAGAGGTAGTAAGTGTATCAGTGTTGTAGGGGAAGTGTTTACTGCAGCACCACGTAGCACTCCCTCCCTTGTAGCCCTGACTTGCATGTTAGCTCCACCACTAGTCCCTGAACAGCCCCAAGGATGCAGGTAAACCATTCCTTCTAAACACACTATTCAGTAAGTGACAACAGCTGGCTTGTGGGGGATGGAGTATTGAACCTTATGATACAGCAGATGGACTCATCACTTACCGGAAGGAACCTCTAATAAGAGTGGCAGTGCGGCACCTCCTCAGGTTCCACTCAGAAGGTTTGTTATTGTGGTGAGCCCGGCCATCCTCATGGGCCTCTTGGTGCTGCGGGAGCCTGGGCAAATTGTGCATAGAGCCGGACTTGGTGTCTTATTGATTTTGCCTCTTTATTGAATGTTTCTCTGGGGCAGCATGTAAGTACGTCTGCCTAAATGTGCAATGTCTCCTCCTTTAATTATGTTATGCTTTGTGTGGGATTGTCACTGCGGTAGGCCAAGCAATGGATATTTATGTCAGTCTTTCCTCATCTCTGTTTGCATCAGCTGTCATCTCCTGTTGAAACTAATGAGCTAAATTACAATTGTACTTAAAGAATCCGATGCCACTCTTAGTTTCAAGGGAATGATTTAGTCGCAGAACTTTGATGTTTACCTTCCTTACTGGCAATAACTGAACTTGTGATGTGATGAAAGGGTTTGTTCATGTATTTAATGTCTACTGAACCCATGCAGTGTGGAGATTAGATTTAGATATATAATATGTGTTATATTTTCCTACATGTTTACATACCTGTTCTTTAGGAATATACTCAAGTGTCTGCTGTATGCTTAACTCCTGCTGTATTTATTGTTGGAGGGTATATACATCTGGTATGGGGAAGGAAAGGTATGATGTGTGTTGGTGTTAGTTGGAGGCATTTAGATGTACACTCTATTAACTCTTCTTCTTTCTTTTGAAGGAGGATCGTCCCTTGGATATTCATTGGGTATACTATCCTATGTGTAGTGTTTGCTTCACTTGCTTAACACCTCATACTATTAACCAATGAAAGGACTTTTGTGCTCGTGTGTATGTGTGTGGATGTGTGTGCGTATGAGTGTGTGTATATGAGATGTAAGTGGACCTGCTTGTTTGAAGGGAGAGTCTGTATACCAGACTATCATGCCTTAATGGAATACCAAAATAAGGCATGCACTAAGTAGCCATCCCTTTTCCATGTCTTGTTTCATCACAGGAACAGAGGGAAGTAGCCCCTTTGTTGTGTCTCACTCAGTTTTGACACTGTTGGTAAAGACTGGCTTGATTATGTCATAGGAGAGATGAACAATTCAGAGTCCAGCTTAAGCTGGACAACAAAAGATAGATATGACCATGTCTTGTCTCACAAGATAATATCCATTACAGTCTCACATGGTACTAAATTAGTCATAGTGACTGTAATGTTATTTTGAGACTCACGTGAGAAGGTCCACTTAATCTCAGTAACACAAAATTTAGCAAAACTCAATCTGGGTGTGATTAGTGCAGCATGTGGACAGTGTGCCATCCAGTACAGCTTCCTTGAATTTGCTGATGATGCACATCACTATAACATAGTGCTCATCAAAACACAAATTCAAGACTGAATGGTATTCACATCCACACAAAAGAGTTGTTGTCATTACTAGTGCACATGATGGCATTGAGAGGCTGAGTTCTTTGCCTAACTTCAGCCATGTTATTAATAAAATTGGCTGTAAATATTGTTGGTTACTGAAACAATAACAATAGTATTAAAATTGCCTGCACCACTGAGGATTATTTGCACTTAACCAGCAGTATTGATTTGCAAGACTGGTAGCTAAGGAATGAATGTGGAGGATTGATTGCAGGAGTTGCACATATTCAGTTCTGTTACAATCACTGAAGGGAAGGTGTGGGAGGGTGAGGATACCATGTCTTCAGGTAGTGCATGAAGCTACCTATATATGTAATATTATTAATTTTCTTCCTCTCTTTTTTCCTGATCCCAAAATCATGACATGTTAATTTGATCTGCTATCCGTGTGTACACTAGGCTGACTTCTGGAAGGAGGATAGTGGTGACAAACTGAACTAAGAATTGAGTGTCTCTTTCCCCTTGTGTGCCCTGTCCTGTCCTGGTAACAAAAACAGAAGAGAAGAACTCAGTATTCTATCTCTGTCCAGCCATTTGTTACTTTTATTGTATCTACTCTTGGTATGAAGGACACTAACACATGAAGGCATATAGTACAGTAGCTGGGATTAAGGTTCTTATTTGCAGTCAGACACACCTACATAACATCAGTCATCTCTGTTTTAGTGTAGAAATGGAATTCACATTACCATATCAGTATAGATGGAAGAAAGGAGACTGAGGTGTGATAAGGGTGGGTTGTGTGTTGTGTGTCATTGTGTGCAGTACTGTTTGTGCTTCACGTAGGTACGCAGGTGAGTTCATCAAGGTGTGTTCGGCAGCAGGTGCAATGGTGAGGCATTTTTGTTTCTTTCACTGTACGTAATAATCTTTTTTTTTTTTTTATTTATTTATTTATGTATTTTTTTTTACTAGAACCTTCAAATACTGACATAAAGTGCATTTACATCTGTGATATCTTCAGACTGTAGTGAATATTGAAGTCTTGATGATTTTATGTTTGTTTCATTATAAAATTTGTAGCCTTGAATTGACTTTAAAAGTTTAGGTGTGTTTGAAATGCTGTTGTAGTGTTTGGAGGTTCAACTTGCCTAACCAGTACTGGTTAATGAAGTGTGGAGTTATGGATTGGTCTAGATTGGTCTTTTCCCTGTTGACTAATTTCCTCCATGTGCTATTCTTGAACTTGTTATGGTGGTCCTAGGGAAGGATCTGCTTACCCTGTGTCTTGCTGCAGTGTGTGGTGAGGGATTGTGTGTTGTATGTTGTATTAGGATTTACTTTGGCCACTGGATGAATCAACATGTACATTAGTTCCTCAACAAACTTTGGAATGATCTATTTGTGGTGAGTACTTACAGGTGTCCAGACAACTCCTTTACATGATTTCAATGAGAGTAAATCTATTTGTCAATATTTCTGTTGGAACTGTTTATAAGTTGTTTTGTTTTGATGCAGTAATTATTTTTGGTAATGACTAGTGACCAAAATTGTTAGTGAGCTACTGCAGGACAAAAGGACATTAATTTCCAACTGATTTTGTCTTCCTGCTGAGGTCAGTAATCCCACCATAATACCTTTTGGTTCACCTTTCTAGATAATCACCTGATTGCTTCATTGTAAATTTGTGTCACACCCGCCCTCCTTCACAGGAAAGTCGTACTTCAGGGAGAGTGTTTGCTTGGGTGACTTATTGAGAAACGAGTCATGAGGGCTAAAGACTAACACTTGGGTGCTTCTCTTTCTCCAGTGTCTGTTGCAGTGTTAATATTTCTAATGTATAACAGGGTTTGCTTGTGCTGCTTCCACTTTAAGCTCAGTAACAGGAAGATGACAAGCTTAGCTTAGCTTTGCTTTGAAAATTAATACTTGTTCTGACTCTAAAAGATGTACAAAGTGACTTGTTATGGTGTTTTTGTAACCAATTTTGTATATATTGTTTTGTAGGGTTAAGACTAACTTAGGAAGAAATGTTTAAATGTTCATTGGCTATGGCTGGTAGCTGAGTCATAGTCTAACTCATCATTTTGAAACATTTTGATTTCTGTAGCTGCAGAAAGTTTTGCTGCTGTACATAAAACTTTCATAGTTCATGAATAATGTATGTCATGCAGCTTCTGGGCTTTCATGGCCCCAGACATTTTGATGTAGATCATAGGATTGCTGACAGTGTGCCATGGCTGTAGGCAGATACAGTATTATATGTAGCTCTAATTTTTCATTTGCATTAGCTTTGCTGCTAGATTGACTGGTGACATTCTCACTGATCAAAGCACAGTCACCACATTGAACTTGAGCATTGTATGGGAGCTTTTTGTGTATCTTCAAAGAAAAATTAAGAGATAAAAGAATAGATCTGTGGCCATAGACATGCAGGTTATGGAATGACATTGATCTTTGCCATAATGTATTCCCAGTCAGTTATTACTTCAGCATTAGGCAGCTTTGTTGGGTGAAGACTGATATATAGTCTTTGCATCAGGTCTGTCATTTAGCATAGACAGTCATAAATAAGGACATCCAGCATCAAAACACTTATTGATTTGTCATGTAGGCAAACTGATAATGTCACGTACAGTAACTCATAATAAAATGCAGACTGAAGAGGAGAGAATAAAGTAGAGCAAAATAAAAAGAAGTAGGGTAATATACAGAATCAATTACTATAGAGATAAGTAGACAGAGTAAGGACACCATCAGAACAATCACCACCACCATCACCACCCCTGCAGACCCCTAACAGATCCCATTACAGAGGCGCCGCCCATCGTGTCACGCCGGAGCTCTGTGGCCACCTCCCCCACCTCGGACATCGGCATGCCCATTCTGGAGGTGTCTGTGCCGCCCACCCCCACCCGCGTCACCCCGCCCCTCTCCTCACACTCCCGGTCCCGCTCTCGCTCCCCATCCCCTGAGAAGGATTCCGACCTGTGGGAGTCCATGGTGCGGCACAGGTCAGTCTGCCTTGTACCTTGTTTGTCTTCCATTGAATCTCTTTTGGTTCTGGATTGAATTTTTTTAATCTTTAATTCTCAGATTTTTCCTTCTTTTTTTCTCTATTTTGTGTTTAGATGCTACCTTCTACTTCTTTTCTCTCAGAGGTTATTTCTGTATTTTCCTTCTAAAGTTCTTTCTGTTTCTTTTCTCAGAGATTCTTTCTTGTATATCTATATCTTGTAGTATATTCTTCTTCTTCTTCTTCTTCTTCTTCTTCTTCTTCTTCTTCTTCTTCTTCTTCTTCTTCTTCTTCTTCTTCTTCTTCTTCTTCTTCTTCTTCTTCTTCTTCTTCTTCTTCTTCTTCTTCTTCTTCTTCTTCTTCTTCTTCTTCTTCTTCTTCTTCTTCTTCTTCTTCTTCTTCTTCTTCTTCTTCTTCTTCTTCTTCTTCTTCTTCTTCTTCTTCTTCTTCTTCTTCTTCTTCTTCTTCTTCTTCTTCTTCTTCTTCTTCTTCTTCTTCTTCTTCTTCTTCTTCTTCTTCTTCTTCTTCTTCTT
>NC_059263.1:8493856-8506356 GCF_017591435.1 Portunus trituberculatus | reverse complement strand
GGAGTATTTCACATTCTCATGTGCTTCTTCAGAGCCATTGGAAAGGTCATTGCAGAATCAGGTGGGCCAGCAATGCTGACTGACTCGGGGGTACTGGCACCTGGTTCTCTTCGAGGATTCATTGAATGCTTGAGCTACAACCGCTGCAAACGCCTCCATCCAATGCTAGCCCTTGCGTTAGAGACACTACTTTTTCGGCGCTTCCTTAAGGATAATGAGAACTCTGACCTGCTTCTATTGGAACTACAGGATGTCCCCCTCCTCGAAAACAAGGAAGATGTTGATCGTGTCTGCAACTCGCTACCATTTGTAGAGCTATTTGAGGCTTTTGAGAACTTCAAGAGCAGAGCTGAAAGTGGAGACCTTGGTCCAACCGCACAGTTTTGGACTATGTATATCCGGTTCATACAGATTTACCACATGGTTGACCGCGCTGTCAGAGAAACAGACATCGATCTCTTCATCACTATGTTGACACCAATCATCGATCTCTATTTTGCCACAAACAGACTGAATTACGCTCGCTGGATGAGCAAGTACCAGCTGGATTTGATGAATCTACATGAATCTCATCCCGGTCTCCGGCAGATTCTCGAGGATGGCGGCTTCTCAGTCAGGAGATCAGACAATGACTTTGCACGGATTCCAGTCGATCTGACCCTGGAGCAAACGGTCAATGCTGATGCGGCCTCCAGGATGACAGGATACACCTCATCCACGAACAACTACAGTTCAAGAGTACGGTGGAGTGTTACAAAGAGCAGCCGCGCAGCACTTATCAATGAAGCTCTTGCTGCAGTCGGAATGGGCAATACAAGATGCAGTCAAACTGACCTCAGTCCCGCCAGAATCAGGAAAGACAATGAAGACCTCCAAAAGATCATCAATCAGATTGAGTCTTGTGCCAATCCATTTTCACTCGACACAAGCTTGCCTCTGATCAACATTAGCACTGGGAAGAGTCTGTCCGATGCCGCAAGTGCATCGCTGTTGAAGATTCCAGAAGACGGCAAGGATAGGCATGAAACCTTTGTCAAAGAATGTCTTGAAAGTGCGGAACGTTTTGAAAACCAATTCGCAAACATCATCTCCGCACATTTGCAACTGAATGTGTGGCAAATCGAAAAGCAGGCAAGAACACGAAAGAGGCACAACTCAAATGCAACAGTGCACTTCTTGGCCGCATTGCCTTCACTGCAGCAACAAGTAACACTGACCTAGAGCATGTCTTCTCATTCCCATTGACACCTGTGCCACTCTCAATGTGTCATAGTGATGGGACGATGGTTCATACAGACAAAAGCAAGTTGTTCAAACTTCTTGAAGGTACTGTTAGTGACCACGGTAGCCCAACATTTATTGGAACTCACATCATCGACGGCAATTTTCAGTTTCACAGCATGTCACCAGATCAGCCAGAAACATATGGGGAGCTCTCACGGAACATCCTGCTGACTAGTTTGGCGTACAAGTCCCGGAGGATCGACATCATTTTCGATACTTACGAAAGACCATCAATTAAGGACTGTGAGCGAGAACGCAGAGAAGCTGTAGTTGGAGGAAAGTTGGTTATTGAAGGACCTCAACAGAAGAGAGACTCAAACTTCAGGAAACAACTTGAGAGGGAGTCATTCAAACGAGAGTTGCCTGTCTTTCTAACGAAGGATTGGTCAAACAGCAACTACCTGCCCTTCTAGATGGAAGACAGGTGTTCTTGGGAGTGATGGGAGAGTGCACGCGTTATTTCGTGGATGATGGCGAAGTGAAGTCAGAAGCAGTTCCGTCTTTAAACTGCAACCACCCTGAAGCTGACACCAGAGTCATCCTTCACATGATTGAAGCGGACAAGAATACCCCTGGTGACATTGTTGTTCGAGCTTCTGACACGGATATTCTGGTGTTGCTACTCCATCACATCCATAGAATCACAGTCACAGTCTGGATGGAAGTTGGTACTAAAGGACAAGGTAACCTGCGTTATGTAAACGTTACGAAGATTGCTGCCGCGATTGGCAAATCTATGTGTGCTGCACTCCCGGCCTACACGCCTTCACTGGATGCGATTACACCTCTGCTTTTTCGCGAAAAGGCAAGAACCGGCCTTATTCAGTTGTCAGCAAAAGCGACAAGTTCCAGAGGGCATTTGAATCATTGAGCAAAACTGTCCTAACAGAGGAAGTCATCGCGACCTTGAAGGAATTTGTCTGTGTACTGTACGGAGCGCGTAAACCTGTTCCATTAAACAAGCACCGGTTCAATGTGGTCGAAAAACCTACAAGAGAAAGGCAACAGCAAAACATCCGTTTGACAAACTTAAAAGCATTGAGGGCAGCAGCATTCCACCCTGTGAATCTGAACTTGCACCACACATTGATAGATGTGCATTTGTTGCCAGACTTTGGGGCAGTGCGCATCAGAATGACCTGCAGAAAACACCCGCATGTGGTTGGGAAATCATTGACGGTGAATTTCGCATCATTTGGTTCAATGGTGAACAGATGCCCCCTGCCCTCATTCCAGAGATACCGTCCGAAAAGAGGTGGGACATGAAGATGGAATAGATGATGATGCCGACGAAGATCATGATCCTCTGCTTGGGGATATGGAGTCATCGGATGACGAAACCAGTGATGAGTTACATGAGTAATGTGTCGAGACGCTGGTCCATTTGTTCAGATAAACTAAGGAAAGGGGGTGTATTTGATTAGGAATTTTCAGTAATGGCATTAGGTGCATTAGCTAATCAATCGCCAATCGTAGGACAGCAGTTCATCAGTGGTCAAAACACCCCATCTTATCTACAAACCCCATGGCAAATCGGGTCTTAAGTTGTGGTTATAGTGTCTTGGGTCATTAAGTGACGTTTTGAAACAAAATTTTGTTGCACTCAAAAGTTTAATTAAATCGTTAATTAGTCATTAATTAGAAGGCGTCTTAATTAGTAACCCCAGACATTTTTATGTCTTAAATTACATTTTTGTCCATTTGAGACACTGTGTCATCCATAACAGGTATAAAAATTGTTGCACTACCTCTTGGGTAGAACTCCATAATTGGGGTTCCCATGACCCTCAGGGGTCAAAACACCCATCTTATCTACAAACCCCAGGAAACATCGCGTCTTAAGTTGTGATTATAGTGTCTGGTGTCATTAAGTGATGTTTTGAAAAAAGAATTTTTGTTGCACTCAAAAGTTTAAATAAATCGTTAATTAGTCATTAATTAGTGCGTGTCTTAATTAATAACCCCAGGCATTTTCACGTCTTAAGTTGTGCCACTTTCTTTTTTGGGGTATTCTGAATGCAACAAACTTGAAATGGATGTTGCACTCAAAATTATGATTAAATGGGTCTGGGGTCACATTTTGGGGACCCTCAGGGCCAAACCCCAGGATTGTGCAACTTAAGATGTCCCATCCCTTCATCCAGATGCAAAGTACAAATAGAATTACACCCTCAAACCTTTTGCACTCAATACTATGAATAAAAGTCAGTATATATATATATATATATATATATATATATATATATATATATATATATATATATATATATATATATATATATATATATATATTTATTTATTTATTTATTTATTTATTTATTTATTTATTTATTTATTTATTTATTTATTTATTTATTCATTTATTTATTTATAAACTTTAAGGGTTTCATGTTTGCCTTTTAATATTGTATTAGTTCTGGCTAGGGCGGCAAACTGGAAGGCCGCTGGCCGCCCCGGCCTGCAAAAGTACAAGCTACGCCACTGACCAGTGTTTTTGACGTTTCTAGTAAAAGATTCACAAGATTTCTGCATTATCAAGAAGAGAAACACTCCTTTTCAAAACCCGCAAGATCATTTCCGTGACATTTGAAAAAAGTGGTGAGAGAATAAAGCGTTTCTGAATACCGGTGATATAAGTCACGCTCTCACGCCAGGCAGTTGTCCCCAAGGCCTCGAGTGCCATGAGGCGGAGGGTTCAAGGGCGTAGCAGTGTCCCGCGAAGAGCTTTTACGTGCAAGGATGAAAACGAGTAATGATGATGATAAACACACGCGTGAGATTGAAGGCTGTAGTGGTGGTGGTGGTGGTGGTGGGGGCGGGATGCGTTTTCAATGCGTGCGTGGCAAGCAGCACTTAATGGGCCACCAAAATAAAGCGAGTAAACATGACGTGAGAGAAGCGCAGCGGGATGGTGGTGGTGGTGGTGGTGGTGCATGCATATGTTTGATCTCCCAGAATGCCGCACTGCCTCGCAAACACCAAGGTCAGGTCAGTTATCTATTTATACAAGCTGCGTCGTGTCATTCGATAGTCATCTGTGGTGCATTTAAACCAATCCTTTTATTTATTTTAACTCCCTCTAATCACACTGACACTCTAGCAAATAACGAAGGTCAATCTGTATATTATTTTGGCCATTTCTCTACCACCGAGCCTTCCCAGGAAAATGAGTAGGTGGAATAAGGCCCCCGCACGTTCACACACACGCACAGATGCAATTTTCCAGATAGACCAATTGAAAAGTCACAATAGAGGATATAGAGCATTAGATTAGTCGCATTGCCGGACGTCGCTTGCAGAGAGAGAGAGAGAGAGAGAGAGAGAGAGAGAGAGAGAGAGAGAGAGAGAGATATGATACAACCAAACGCACATCTGTCATTAACATAAATCATACGGAAATAATTGATAGACAAATACAAAGAATACACCAAAAATACAATATGACGCACTATACACTTTACCATTCTCAGCTAGACTACATTGTATTCTTCTTCAAAATGGATAGATAAATTTATAAAAGTGATAAAATAGACAGAACAGAAATAATAATAACATCCAGTAGACCATGTTGAATGTATGGAAAGGGACGTTAAAATGTTTATAAATGTTAGAATGTTTAAAATACTTCATGCAAAAAAGAAAAGGTTGGTGATAAATACATAAACAAAACAAATTACACTAATATCCAGAGTAAAAGTGTGAAAAAGGAACCGAAATGGGACGCTGAAATGTTTGAGAATGCTTTGGAATGCACGCCATAAAAAAAAAAAAAAAAAGCTATAAAAAAAAAGAAAACTTAATGATAGTGATAAACAAACCACGCAAATAAGGATAACATCCATTAAACCCATTGAAAGTATAAAAAGGAACAGAAATGAGACGATCAAATGTTTAACCCCTCTTGAATACTGAAACACATATTTACCCTGAGATTAGTGTACAATTAGACCATTTTATTTACATTAGGAAGGCTCTTTGAGGTCCAGAAGATTAATGGCCACAGTCTTCACTATCTTAATCCTCCACATGAGTCTCTGAAGCTGTATAAAGTCACGAAATGGTAAGCAGAATGAATATTGGAACGCGTTATGGTACTGAAGGGTTTAAGAATGCACGGTTCAGTTTCCTTGGTGACGGAAGGGGAAGGGCTGGAAGGGTTTATAGTTTACACAGCCAACACTCAGTTATTCTTTCCTCATCAGCCCTCTATCGACTCCCAGCGAGGCCCACATCCCTTGTAGACACGGGAACCTGTTGCATATGTCTAAATGAGTGTTTCTAGGTTAACTCACTCTCTCTCTCTCTCTCTCTCTCTCTCTCTCTCTCTCTCTCTCTCTCTCTCTCTCTCTCTCTCTCTCTCTCTCTCTCTCTCTCTCTCTCGGCCTTGAACTCTTTACCAATCTTCCGTCATGTCAGTGGGTGTCAGGAAAGCCGCCACACACACCCAGGCAAGCAGTGAAGGAAGGAGGCAGGGAGAGAGATGCAAGGAGGGAGGAGGGAGGAAGGAAGGAGGCAGGGAGAGAGATGCAAGGAGGGAGGAAGGAGGCAGACAGGCAGGTAGACAGACAGACAGACAGACAGGGAGGGTGGGGTGCAGTCATATTACCGCAAGACATTTAACTCGTGTGGTGTGGAGTAAACCTTTTGAATTGTTGATATTTGCCCATAATTCATGACTTGTGTGTCTGGCGCTCTCTCTCTCTCTCTCTCTCTCTCTCTCTCTCTCTCTCTCTCTCTCTCTCTCTCTCTCTCTCTCTCTCTCTCTCTCTCTCTCTCTCTCTCTCTCTCTCTCTCTCTCTCTCTCTCATCCCTTCCTTTCCTTCCCTTCCTTCCCTTCCCTTCCCTTCCTTCCTTCCTTCCTTCCTTCCTTCCTTCCTTCCTTCCTTCCCACCACCACCACCACCACCACCACCACCTCCTGTCATTCTCTTACCTGTGATTTTAGAAGCGTGTAGTTCCGCGTACAGACAAGACACGTGGAAGAAGAGGGGAGGAGGAGGAGGAGGAGGAGGTTGTGTCTATCAGGAAGTGTCTGGTTTTCAGGTGTAATCATTTGGTACAGGTAAATTCACGTAGTGTCCTACCTGTGAAAAGTTATCAAGGTGTACCTGGAAACCCTTTGCGCTCTCTCTCTCTCTCTCTCTCTCTCTCTCTCTCTCTCTGTTGTAGTAAGAGGCGTGACTTTTGCGTGACTCTTCCCTGCGTGCTGTGGAAGGCATGGACGCACACTCCCTCCTCCTCCTCCTCCTCCTCCTCCTCCTCCTCCTCCTCCTCCTCCTCCTCCTCCTCCTCCTCCTCCTCCTCCTCCTCCTCCAGGAAAGAAACATTTGCAGTAAGTAATAAAGTAATGGAAAGTTTTGGGAGTTTCTGTTTATGTTTGTGTTGAGCTTAGTGCTGAGAGAGAGAGAGAGAGAGAGAGAGAGAGAGAGAGAGAGAGAGAGAGAGAGAGAGAGAGAGAGAGAGAGAGAGAGAGAGAGAGAGAGAGAGAGAGAGAGAGAGAGAGAGAGAGAGAGAGAGAGAAAAGAATTAATCGATTGTCTCCTTATTCGTCTCTGTTGGAAGAAGAGGAGGAGGAGGAGGAGGAGGAGGAGGAGGAGGAGGAGTTATGGATGATGGTGATTGTGATGTTTCTTTTTTTTTTTTTATTTTTCCTTCCTTTTCTTCCTCCTTTCATCTTTTTTGTCTCCTTGAGATTTCTTTCATCTTTGTTCATTTTTTTTGCTTTTATTTTTCTTCTTTTTCGTCTTTTATTATTATCATCACGATTTTCTTTTTTCTGCTACTACTACTACTACTACTACTACTACTACTACTACTACTACTACTACTACTACTACTACTACTACTACTACTTTTTACACTCAAAACTACTACTGATAATAATGTTAAAATAATAATACTTTCTTTTCTATCAATTTCTCCTCCTCTTCCTCCTCCTCCTCCTCCTCCTCCAAGTAATCTTCTCAGCAGTAATTCATCATGTTTCCTCTTCACCCACGTCAGAATACTCCGTAGGGCGCCATCGTCATCATCACCATCATCATCATCATCATCATCATCATCACCATCATCATCATCACCATCATCATCATCATCATCATCATCACCATTATCATCATCATCATCATCATCATCATCATCTTCTTCAACCCCTTCCGTTTCTCTTCCCCATTTTTTTTTTTTTTTTTTTTTTTTCTCGTTTCCTCATGCCACCCTCTTCTAATTATTGTCATCATTTTCTCTCTCTCTCTCTCTCTCTCTCTCTCTCTCTCTCTCTCTCTCTCTCTCTCTCTCTCTCTCTCTCTCTCTCTCTCTCTCTCTCTCTCTCTCTCTCTCTCTCTCTCTCTCTCTCTCTCTCTCTCTCTCTCTGCTGTTTGTATTGTTGTTCTAGTTATTTTTCTTTTTTTTCGTCTTTTCTCCTCTTCCTCCTCCTCCTCCTCCTCCTCCTCCTCCTCCTCCTCCTCCTCCTCCTCCTCCTCCTCCTCCTCCTCCTCCTTATTTCCCGTGACCATATTATTTAAGAAAACACGTAGACAACGCCAAGAGAGAGAGAGAGAGAGATTACCTTACATTACATTACAAACACATGTGCAGGAGAACTTTGAGAGAATATATAAAAAGTGAAGGAGAGAAAAAAAAAATAGCGGAATAAAAATAGTGAAAAATAGTAGACAGTGAGAGAGAGGTATGCAAGGGATGTGAAGAGTGGTGAAGTCACTATGATGTCGTGACGTGACTATTGGTGCGTGCTTGGGGACGTGTCGTGACGTGTTGTGTCAGGGTGAATACGAATGGCGGGTGTAAGTGATGATGAATGGCGAATGGTAATGAGTTATCGGTATATCTTGAGTAAGGTAATGAGTTATCGGTATATCTAGGGTAAGGTAATCAATCAACAGGGAGATGGGAAATATACAAGGAGTGATAGTTGTTGCGTTGTGTTATCTGTTGCATCTATGGTAATGCATGATAAGATGGGTGAATTGTAGCAGTAAAGAATAATTTGTGATACGTGTATTGATAAGAGGTAAAGAGAATATAAGGGATAAGAAGAGATAAATGAACAGCAGTAATAGTAGTAACAGGAAGGAATAATTTGTGATACTTGTGTTGATAGGAGAGATAAAGAGGATATAAGGGATAAGAATAGATAAATGAATAGTAATAATAGTTTTAGTAGGAAGAAACAATTTGTGATGCTTGTGTTGGTAATAGAGATGAAGAGAATATAAGGGATAAGAATAGATAAAAGAATAGTAGTAATAGTGGTAGGAAGGAGCAATATTTGACACTTGGTAATAGAGGTAAAGAAAATATAAAGGATAAGAATGGACAGGTAAATAGTAGTAGTAATATAGACTGTCTACTCTAAAATGGCTTCTGGATCTAAACATATTGTAGCTTATTGATAACGTCATTGATTTGATGTGAATAGATAGCACTTCCTTTCTGTTGATCAACGCACTTATTATTACAAGGACAGCTCACGGTTTGCCTCAAGATCTGACCACCACACATTCCCTGGGACACCATTCAGACTGACACCCAGGAGCCACTTTGGAGGAGACAGATTGTAGTAAGGAATAATTGATAATACCTTTTGTTTATGAGAGAAAGAGAACACAACTGGTAAAGATAGACAAATGAATAGTAATAGTAAGAAATAATTTGTAATACTTATGTTGATAAAGATAAAGACAATAGAAGTGGTAAAAATAGATAGATAAATAGTGATAATAAGGAAAAGGAATACTTGTGTTGATAAGAAAGATAAAGACGATATAAATGGTTAAAATAGATGAATGAATGGTGGTAATAAGGAAAAATTTGTAATACTTGCGTTGATAAGAAAGATAAAGATAATGAAGGGATGAAAATAAGTAGATATGAATAGTAGCAGTGGTAAGGAAAAAAATTGCAATACTCTTTGTTGATGATAGAGAATACAAAGGGTAAGAATAAATAGAGGATTATTGATAGCAATGAGTATTTTTTGTAATAGTTTTTTGTTGATAATAGAAAGTAAAGAGAAGGCGCGGGCTAAGAATAGATAGATGAATATTAATAGCAAGGAACAATTTGTAATACCTTTGTTAATATGAGAGAGAGAGAGAGAGAGAGAGAGAGAGAGAGAGAGAGAGAGAGAGAGAGAGAGAGAGGTAAGAATAGATGTAAATAATAAGGTTAATACTAATGTCAGTGCTCCATAATTCCATAAATCGTCATTGTGAAAAGAAAGTAAACTGTTATGAAAATTTTACTGAAAATAATAATAATAATAATAATAATGATAATAATAAAGTAATGAGAAAAATATATAGAAAATAATGTTGAGACAAAACCAGCAAGGAATCCAAGAAAAACCTGAATAAATTACTGTATAAAAGAAAATTGATGACGGACAATTAAGAAAAAGATAATCAAGAAAATTGTGGTAAAAAATATAACAAGAGAAAAAAAAAAAGAGAATCAGATGAAAAAAAAGAAAGAAAAACCGAGAAAGAGAGAAAGAAAAAGGAAAGAAGAAAGTCAGGAAAAATTACTGTATATAAAGAAAAAAAATTAAAGGAAAAAAAACCGAGAGAAAAAAAGAAAAGGAAGGAAGAAAGTCAGGAAAATTGCGGCATAAAAAGACAAAAGTAAAAAAAAAAAAAAATGAAAAATAAAGAAAAGAAGAAGAAAACGGAGAACTCCCAACTTGACAAAGGAAGAAAATTGAAGGAAAGGAAAACGAAAAAAATAGTAAATGAATAAAATAAAATAAGTCAAATAAAAAAAGAAAAAAAGTGAAAAAAGAAAAGAAAAGAAGAGAAAGAGGATAAGCAAAGAAAGAAAGAAAAGTTAGAGAGAGAACAAGTAAGAAAGATGGAAAAAAATAGAAAAGTGAAAAAAAACTTGCCCCAGAGAGAGAGAGAGAGAGAGAGAGAGAGAGAGAGAGCGGGGGGGGGGTATTAAAGCCAAACAAAAGCCGTGGAATTATAATAGCGTGGAGAGGAATGCAGGGATTGTGAGGCGCAGCACATCCACGAGTAAACATAGACCCAGATTACGAGACCACGCCAAGGTCAAGGACGAGGCGCTGCTGGTGGTGGTGGTGGTGGTGGTGGTGGTGGTGGTGGTAAGAGGAGAGCGAGGATGTAAATATAGGCTAGGAGGAAAGTTAGAAGAAAGAGGAGGAGAACGAAGGTTTGGATAAAGAAAGGAGGAAGGATAGAAGAAAGAATAGGAAGAATAGAAGGGAGGAGGAGGAGGATGAGAGCATGGAGAACAGTAGAGAGGATGTTAGAAGAATAGGAGGATGAAATGTAAAGCAACGGAGGAGGAGGAGGAGGAGGAGGAGGAGGATAATGTACGAATGAGGAAGAAGACAGTAGACATGAAAAAAAAAGAAAAGGAAAAGAAAAAGGAAAAAGATGAATATAAAACACTATATGACACCAAAAACAAGAAGAAGAAATAAGACGTGGAGTGTAAAGGAAGAAAAAGGAGGGGCAGGAGTGGTGGTGGTGGTGGTAGTGGTAGTGGTAGTGGTGGCGCGTGACATACCTAACCTAACCTTAATCCACAGCCATCAGCGTTCCCCTAATATCACGGGAATTCCTAACTCATTTCTTGGCAGAGGTAGTGCATTCCTCCCTCCACCCCGCCCCAACACTCCCCAGTCCTCCCCATACCCGTCCAAACCTTCTCCAATCCCGTCCCAGCCCGACCCATCCTGCCCCATATCCATCTCACCCCGCCCCAATCCTCCTCAACCCTGTTTCACCCCGTCCCATCTATCCCAGCCTGCCCTAACCCGTCCCAACCTTACCCAACCTTGTGTCAGCTCGCCCCAACCTGTCCAATCCCGTCCCAACCCGTCTCAGCCCCTCCCAACCCGGCCCAGCCCCTCCCAGCCCGTCCCAGCCTGCGGTCTCACAATCAGGAGAAAGTGACATATGCATTACTTGGCCTTTATTTTTCTCGGCTGTGGTATTCAAAGGAGAGGGGAAACTAGGGTAGAGTAGAAGGATTATCGTTCTCTCTCTCTCTCTCTCTCTCTCTCTCTCTCTCTCTCTCTCTCTCTCTCTCTCTCTCTCTCTCTCTCTCTCTCTCTCTCTCGTTTGGTATTTAAAGGGAAATTTTTTGTTTAGTGTAGCTGGGTGAGGAAGGAAGATTGATTAATACATTATCTGCATTGTTTCTGCCTTTGTTGGTGTTGTTCAAGGTAGAGAAGGGTTAACATGCTTGAGCAGAAGACCAAGGAGTGAAGGAAAACGGTAAACAGTGAGTGAGAGTGGCATGTTACTCCAATACTGAACAAAAGTGAAGTGTTGTATTGTATTCTTATTGTATTCTTGTATTTATGAATCAGAGAGAGAGAGAGAGAGAGAGAGAGAGAGAGAGAGAGAGAGAGAGAGAGAGAGAGAGATGCGTGGGAAAAGACAAACATCTAAGAAATAAGGGGAGAGGAAAAGAAGCGAAAACAAAATCAAAACGAAAAGTTGGGGAAAAAAGGGGGAAAAGAGAGAAACAGAAAGGAAATTGTAGGAAAAATATTAAAATTGGGTAGGAAATTAAAACAATAAATATGACACTTCTGTAGGAGGCAAAGAAGGCGCGAAGCTTGGTGTAAATTAACCCCTTCAGCACCATGACGAGTCTCCATATTCCTTCTACGTAGTATTTGGTGATTTTATACAGCTTCAGAAACTCATGTCGGGGATTAAAATAGTAAAGACTGGCCATTAATCTTCTGACCGTCATAGACCCTTCCTAATGTCAATAAAATGGTCTAATCGTACACAAATCTCAAGGGAAAAATGTGTCCCAGTACGTAAGGGGTTAATGGTGAGGTGAAAGATACAATGTTGGTTATCGCATGCTGTCCAGTGTTACCAAACGCCTCGCTCTCTCATCAACAGTGTTCACAAAGGCCAAACACGATAACTAGTCCCCCCCCTCAGTGTTTCTTAACCACTACGCACATTCCTTCCTACATTATTACTCTCAAACACCCATTACGCAAATTCCTTTTTTATTAATACGTATTTTTTTATTTTTTTTATTTATACCATGTAAGCTTTTTCACGGGAATTTCTGGGCTAAAGGGGATACTTTTTGAGGTATTTCCTATCTCAAAGCCCGCACGCTAGGAAACCGCTGCCCCGAGTGAGGAAGCCCAAACTACACTGAACCGTGGACAGGATTCGAACCCGTGCGCTTGGAGACCCCTC
>NC_059263.1:8401356-8488856 GCF_017591435.1 Portunus trituberculatus | reverse complement strand
TATCCAAGTAACACCTCTTATTCCTCACTCACTTCCCCCGTTCCTTCACAAGCTATTAGTGTCTTCGTGTCCTGTCTCTTGCCCTCCACGTGTTCGTCCTCCCACTGTGTCGCTGCTTCCCTCTGCTCTCTGTCTGGCGCGAGGACCTGCAGATAAGGGAGAGATAAGAGAGAGAGAGAGAGAGAGAGAGAGAGGATGTAATCGTTGATGTTAAAGTCACGTGATCTTAATTGAGTGCATAAATCGAAAAAAGAAAACGGAAGCAATGGCCTTGGATGCTCTCTCTCTCTCTCTCTCTCTCTCTCTCTCTCTCTCTCTCTCTCTCTCTCTCTCTCTCTCTCTCTCTCTCTCTCTCTCTCTCTCTCTCTACCACTTTGCATGTTCAGAGTTACAATATTCAAGATACATTATGAGGAAAGGCAACACTTCTTGTTTCTTCTCCCCAAAGGAATGTTCCCTTGTGTTATTAATGAGAGAGAGAGAGAGAGAGAGAGAGAGAGAGAGAGAGAGAGAGAGAGAGAGAGAGAGAGAGAGAGAGAGAGAGAGAGAGTAGCTACGACACCTTAATGCGAAAGTTACTGTGGCATTTTGAAACGGAGAAAAGGTGGTGGGAATGAGGAAGTTAGCTGACTAGTGTCCCGGAAGAGTTTTTAATGTCAGTCAGGTCAGGTTAGTGAGTGATGTGTTTGGGTACGTGTTTGTCTCGCCTTTTTTTGTATCTGTTACTTGTTTATCTATGTATCCATCCTTCCATCCTTCCTTCCTTCCATCCATCCATCCAGTCATCCATTTATTTATTCATGGTATTCTATTTTAACCCTTTCTTAACTTATTTCTTTACCTGGGTATTTACTTGTCTATTTGTCTTTATATAGTTTTCTATCAATCAATCTGTCAGTCAAATTTATCTATCTACCTGTCTGTTTACCTATCTATATATTCCTTTCTCTCTGTCTATCTGCCTATACTTGTCATCTTTCTATGTAGCTGCCTGTCTGTCATCTATCTATCTATCTGTCTATCTATGTATCAAGCAATCTATCTATATATTCATCTATCCATCTATCTATCTAGCTGTCTCTCTATCTATGTATTAATCAGTCTATCTCTATATTCATTTGTCTATATTTATCTGTCTTTCTATCTAACTATATATCAATCAATCTATTTCTATACCCATCTTTCTGTCTTTTATCTATGTTTATATCCCTCTCTACACTGTCTACCTACCCATCCACCTATCTGTCTTCGTGAGGTACAGCGTGAGGGCGTGAAGAAGACCCATGATTGGTAATAAGGGCAAGGTATGGTGCTTTTTGTCACCTGTCATGTGATGTGGACCGCCATGCACCAAACGGATGATTGAGTTACGTAACGCCACCCGAGGCACGATGAAGCGAATCTTAGGACGTGAAACTAAATGAAATGAAGGTAAAAAGGTGGAGTGAGAAGGTTTACTGGGTTAGCTTTGAACTGGTGATGTGAAAATTGTGTTGAAATAGTGGCAGGTGTAGCAAAGGAGTAATTAGTAAGTCATAAAGAGAAGTGATGTGAAGTATTATGATTGTCAAGTCCATTCCTGTCACGTTCAATTCTTTATCCAGTCATTCATCCACCTGTTTGTGTCCACTCCTATTTCACTCTGTCAGTCATCCATTAACGACTAAACTAGGACATGTCTCTAGTATTCTGTCAACACACTCACTCACTCTCTCTCTATCTCTCTCTCTCTCTCTCTCTCTCTCTCTCTCTCTCTCTCTCTCTCTCTCTCTCTCTCTCTCTCTCTCTCTCTCTCTCTCTCTCTCTCTCACACACACACACACACACACACACACACACACACACACACACACACACACACACACACAATACCTTACTGATATATTGGGGATGCACATTGTCGGCGGTGAGTGGCGGTGTTCCTCCCCCACTCACCCCGCCCGGCCGCCCATCCCAGCCACGCACACACGCCCTCGCTCCCTCAGACGTGTCCCGCCTCACAGTGACACAAGGAGGCAGTGGGCATCGTGAAAGGGGGAGATTGTTTCTGGGTTGCCCGTACACTGCACCTGCGAATGTAGTGTTGTGATGATTGTAGTAGTTAGTAGTAGTAGTAGTAGTAGTAGTAGTAGTAGTAGTAGTAGTAGTAGTAGTAGTAGTAGTAGTAGTAGTAGGAGAGAAGATTAATACCATGAACAAAAATCCAAAGAACAAAATAATGAAAACAAGAAAACGAGTAGGAGGAACAAAAAGCGAGAGAGAGAGAGAGAGAGAGAGAGAGAGAGAGAGAGAGAGAGAGAGAAACCACACCAGCAGACTTGTTACTCCCTCCCTTAGTCATAACAATAACACCAACAACCACTCAGTAGCAGTAGGAGAAACAATCATAGTACCAATAGCAATAGAAATAGAAATAGTGATAATAGAAATAGTGATAGTAATAAAACCACAGCAAAATTAACACCTCACACTTCACACGACACCCTGCCAATCCACAGACGAGGAGTGACACGCTACTAGAAACATTGATGAACGTGACAAGCGTGACAGCGTGACAGGTGTGACGACCCTGGCCTCCGCGCGACACACCAATTAAAGTGTGACAGATTAATAGCATTCGCGTGGCTCTGGTTTTGGGCGGGGTGAGGTTGAGGGGTGGGGGTGAGTGGCGGGTTGACGGTACCGGCAGCGGGGTGAGCAGCACTGAGAGAGAGAGAGAGAGAGAGAGAGAGAGAGAGAGAGAGAGAGAGAGAGAGAGAGAGACCTTGAGCTTGCGTGTTCGGAGGCCAAAGGATTATACGGGAAAAAATTGACTTGCTCTCTCTCTCTCTCTCTCTCTCTCTCTCTCTCTCTCTCTCTCTCTCTCTCTCTCTCTCTCTCGTCGCTTATTGATTACGAGTATTTTTTTCTCTCAGACCATCTAATTACCAGAGAGAGAGAGAGAGAGAGGTAAGTACAGACACGCCCACTCTGTCTCCCCCCCTCTCTCTCTCTCAATTATCGCCTTGATCAATAGTCACACAGGTGTCAATGGTGTTCTAATCACCTTGACCTGCCTGACCTCATGTGACCCTCGTGACCTTTAAGCACGTGACATGACCTTTGGAGAGTCACTGAGTAGGGGTAGTAGTAGTGATAGGAGGAGGAGGAGGAGGAGGAGGAGGGTCTAATGGCTGAATAAGTTGATGGTGTATTAGAAATGTAGGAAAAATATGACTTTCGGGGATTAAAACGAGTTGTATCGAGCATTTTATAAGAGCTTCAATGAGTAAAAATGATTATATTGACCATTTTTACTCCAGGTCAGTGCTGTTCCCGCTTAGTTAGATAGTATACTAGGAATGGAGGAGATTCGAGTTAAAATGATGAAAAGAGTTATATATTGATCATTTTTACGCCGTTTCAGTGATGTTCCCTCTTAGTTTGATTGCATATTAGGAATGGAGGAGATAAAAGCTTCAGTGATTAGAGACTCCGTTATATTGATCATTTATTTTACCGTGTTGAGTGCAGTCCTCGCCCACGCTCAGTAAACACGTGTTGTTGCTACGTAACCCGCAAGAGGGACTCACTCACCTGCTGGGAGGAACTAGTATACAGCTAAACCTCGGACACTTGCACAGGACATAGGAAGTAAATTATTGACTTGTGGTCTTTTGAGGGAGCAAAAATATGTAGATGATTAAATAAGTTTTTTTTTCCACATACCTATTTTTATCTATTTTTTTTTTTCGTCCTTTAACCCCTTCAGTACCATAACGCGTTTCCATATTCATTCTGCTTACTATTTGGTGATTTTATACAGGCACACAAACTCATGTTGGGTGTTAAAATGGTGAAGACTGTTGCCATTAATCTTTTTCACCTCCATAACCCCTTCCTAATGCCAATAAAATGGTCTGATCGTGCACAAATATCAAGGTTAAAAATGTGTCCCAGTATTGAAGTTGTTAAGGGTCTTTTGAACGATTTGGATTACCTGTACATAAATTAGGTAAACATTCTGACTACTCACTAAATATAGGTAGGAGTTAAGTTGTTAGCACGCACACCCACCCACCCCTCTCTCTCTCTCTCTCTCTCTCTCTCTCTCTCTCTCTCTCTCTCTCTCTCTCTCTCTCTCTCTCTCTCTCTCTCTGGGAACGAAAAAAAAAAAGAAAAGAACGTATGTAAATAAACGAAGATTCTTTTCCTTTTCACTGGACACTTGTAATATTGGCGTTATCGACTTTGCTTTCCAATTCGCTGCCTTTTGAACGGAGCGAGTGAGAATGTTATTTTATTTATTTTTTCATTATTTATTTATTTTCTTCGTGTTTTCAAGTCAGGTTCTGAGGTAAAGTTCAGGATGTAAAAGGAATAGGAGGAGGAATAGCAGAAAGAAAGGAAAGGAAGGAGGAGAAAATAGAAGAAAAGGAACAGAAAGAGGAGGAGGAGGAGGAGGAGGAATAGCAGAAAGAAAGAGAAGAAAGGGGAAAATAGAAGAAAAGGAGCGGAGAAAGGAGGAGGAGGAATAACAGAAAGAAAGAGAAGGAAGGAGAAAATAGAAGAAAAGGAGCGGAGGGAGAAGGAGAAGGAGGAGGAAGGGGAGAAAAAAAATATTAGAAATGAAACTAAATCTGTTCCACTGTCTGAAATGAGACGAGGCAGAATACAGACGAGTTTAAATTGAGCCAAGTCACTACGCCAGGTCATGTCAAGATAAGATAGACCTAGAGATGACAAACTAAACACGGTTCTCCCACACGTCCTTATCTTGAAGAGAGAGAGAGAGTCAAAAAGAGAGAAAAAGAGTAAAAAAGATAAATCAAGTGTAAAAAAGAGAGAGAAAGAGTCAAAAAGGTTAAACACATGTATAGGTTAGGTCAAGGAACGTTAAGCCAGGTCACGTTAGGATTATATATTTTCCAAGGTCTTTTTTTCAAACTAAGATAAAAAAAAAAACACCAGCTCCATTACAAAAACAAGAAAAAACATGTATGGTACGTGTTTTTTTTTTTTTTTTTTTTGTGGGGGCCGGGTGGTTGTTTTACTGTGTTTATTGAAAATTTATTAGATTAGGTCATGTCACGTCCAGGATAAGATAGACGCAAAGATGACAAACTAATTGCACTTAATCTTACTTTATCTTCTAGCTACGGAGCGAAGGTTAGGTTAGGTCACGTCCAGGGTAAGATAGTCGTAAAGATGACAAACTAATTCCACTTCATGTTACTTTATCTTATAGCGATGGAACGAAGGTTAGGTTAGGTTCACGTCAAGGATAAGATAGACGTAAAGATAGGTTAGGATAAGATGGTCGTAAAGATAACAAACTAATGACACTTTATCTTATAGCGATGGAGCAAAGGTTAGGTTAGGTTAGGTCAGGCCACATCACGTCAAGGATAAAGTGAACGTAAAGGTAAGTTAGGATAAGATAGTCGTAAAGATGGCAAACTAATGACACTTTATCTTACTTTATGTTGTAGCGAGAGAGCGAAGGTTAAAGACAGGTGCGGTGAGGTGACAAAAGCGACACTGCTCTCCTTACTTTTCCAGTGTTGAACGAAGCGAAGTAGCGATGATAGTACGAACAAAACTAACGAACGAACTCTACCTTTCGTATAGCACATCAACTTACGGTGTTTTGTACGAAATTCAAACTTTAAGAGAGAGAAAAAAAATTACACAACTTAGAACGAAGAAACGGTAACTTAATAACACACACACACACACACACACACACACACACACACACACACACACACACACACACCAGGGCGGGAGCAGAAACCACAACACAAGAAGAGCAGAGTGACCAGACGGTGAGACAGACGCTGACTGACTGGCTGGCTGGCTGGCTGGCGGTGAGGTAGTGGTGGTGGTGGTGGTGGTGGTGGTGGTAGTCGCTCTCCTCCTCCGTAGAGAAAATGAGAAGGCAGGATTTTGTTTTATCCTTGATTAAGTGAATAGAAAGAGGAATAGGAGTGAATTATGATAGAGGCTTAGGAGGAGGAGGAGAAGAAGAAAGAGGAACTGAAAGAATGGGAAAGGAAGAAGATAAAAAGAAAAGAGAAGGAGATGATAGAGGATAAGAGAGAAAGGGAAGGGAGGAGGAAAAAAAAAAAAGGAGGGGATGGAGTTACAAGAAAGAGATAAAAAGAGGACGAGGAAAATTGGAAAAGAAAAGGAAGGGAAATGAATGTTGATGAGAGAGGAAGAGTTAATAAAGTAAAGGAGTTTATGAAAAAGGAAGGATAAAGAAAGGGAAGTAAAAATGAGAAGATTAGAATTATAGATAAAAAAGTCATTCTCTCTCTCTCTCTCTCTCTCTCTCTCTCTCTCTCTCTCTCTCTCTCTCTCTCTCTCTCTCTCTCTCTCTCTCTCTCTCTCTCTCTCTTTCTTCCCTTCGCCTCTTTCATGACATGTTATCGTGTTTCTCTTCCCTCTTCTTTTCCTTCCTTCCTTCCTTCCTTCCTTCCTTCCTTCGCTCCCCTTTTGTACGGACGTGTGTAGTCATGAGAGAGAGAGAGAGAGAGAGAGAGAGAGAATTTGCATTAACAACAACAACTACTACTACTACTACTACTACTACTACTACTACTACTACTACTACTACTACTACTACTACTACTACTACTACTACTACTACTACTACTACTTACCACAACTACCACCACCACCACCAACGAATAATAGCCTATATAGACTCTCCATCAGGCTGTATCCAACCAAGACACTTATTTATGTACCTATTACTATCGATTCGTTCGCCACACTACACACCTGAAGGTACAGACACACCTGACACTCTACACCTGCTAATTACACCCACGCAAACTGTTCATCTTTAAGTTATTACCAGCAATGATACAGCATCCCTTATTTTCTCGTAGTTTTAGATCAGTAAGCATAAATCAGCATTTTTTTCAGTGTAGCCGTGTAATCCCCCCCCCCCGTGGTGTTTCTATCCTGTATTTAATCTAGTGTCACGTGTAAAACTAGCGACTTAATACAGTTACCCTTATTTATTTATTTATTTATTTACATTTTCCGATCAATAAGCATAAATCATCATTGTTTCCAGTGTTCATATCCTGCGCTTTTATTTATTTATTTAGTTTTTTTTTTTTAATCATTTGCGTATAGAATTCAGGCTCGATACAGCGTCCCGTTTTTTTTCTTGCATTTTCTATCAATAAGCATAAATCCGCATTATTTCCAGTATAGCCTTGTAATCCCCTCTGGTGTCTGTATTTGATTGGTTTGATACAGTTTCCCTTATTTTCCTTGTTTTTCGATCACTAAGCATAAATCATCGTTTGCAGTGTAGGCTTGTAATCCCCTTGCTGTCCCTATAATCCCGCCCCCCCCCCTGTTGTCTACCATGTGTTCTTTAATTTAGTGGTGGTGTTTTACGTCTTAGCTTCCCCCGCTCTCTGATTCGCTTCTCTGCAGGGATTACCTTGACTCCCGCCGCCACCACCACCACCACCACCACCACCACCACCACCATTAGTTTGTAAGCCTCTGTGCTCCCTCCCCACTTCCTACCTCTCCTTCTCTTCTCTTTTTTTTTTTTCTCTCCTCTCCTCTCCTCTCTCTCTCTTCTCCTCTCTTCTCTTCTCTTCTCTTCTCTCTCTCTCTCTCTTCTCTTCTCTCTCTTCTCTCTCTCTCTCTCTCTCTCTCTCTCCTCTCCTCTCCTCTCCTCTCCTCTCCTCTCCTCTCTCTCCTCTCTCTCTCTCCTCTCCTCTCCTCTCCTCTCCTCTCCTCTCCTCTCTCTCTCTGCAGTGTAATCGATTTAATCCCACCAATGTTGTGTTCTGGATTTTTGTTTTTGTTTTTTCCTTGCATGGTTTTTATTTGTTGTTGTTGTTGTTGTTGTTGTTGTTGTTGTTTATTCGTTTATTTTGGTATTTATTCATTTTTTGATGTGGAAATGTCATACTTTTTTTTCTTCTTTTTAGTATATATTACTTTTTTTCATCCTTTTTGTGCTATAGGTTTAAGTTATTGCATTTCGTCTTTTACGCTTCAATTCTTTTTTTTATTACCGTATCGTTTGTGTTGTCGATCATTGGTTCAGTGTCAGATTTATAGACAGGGAATTGTTTTGTACGTATTAATGCTCTCAGTATGAATCGTACTATATCGTATCCACCATTACTTCGTGTACAGATTCATTACAAGGACTCCATTGCTTTTAGTTTGGTCTATTTCTACAAGTACTAGTGTCAGCAGGAAGGTATTTAAAGTATAATGAGTACTATGCATTTCTCTTCTAGACGACACACATTACTATTATTTACAGCTACAAATTGACGTAATAGATTAATTTCAGACTCCATTGCTTTTAGTTTGGTCAATTTCCACAAGTACTAGTGTCAGCAAGAAGGTATTTAAAGTATAATGAATACGATGCATTTCTCTCCTAGACGACACACATTACTAACATTACTATTATTTACAGGTACAAATTGACGTGACAGATTCACTACAAAGATTTCATTGCTTTAATTAAGTGTGATTGGTTTTCATAAGTACTAGTGTCAGCTTATAGGCATTCAAAGTGTAATGAGCACCATGCATTATTTACGCCACAACTTGACGTAACTTTACCAGCGAGAGGAGTGCATGAGTATATCCCCTCGACAGACGCGGCCTCTGTAACCCGTTCTGGCCAGCAGCAGCCTCGTGACCTTGTTTGTCACGGCGCCTTCACTTGATCAATCCACACACTTACCCGTACTTACCCGCTGTTATGTATGTCCGCGGCTCACCTCAATCGTCATTTCTTGGGTTTAGTTTAGATATATTCACAAGTTAAGTCTGTATTTGAAGTTCTTTTGGGGATGGATTTGTTTCGGCGGTAATTTTTTTTTTTTTTTTTTTTTTGCTGGTTAGATTAGTAAGGATAGTACCTCAGTTAGTTAGTCAGTGCGTTTAAGCTCGTTCAGTTTAGTATAGTTAATCAGTCATTCAGTCAACACTTTAGTCAGTCAGTGAATCAGTTACTCATTCACTCATAATTCATTCGTTACAATGCACTTCATTCCTCCCCCCCACGTCTTATCCAGTCATCCCCGCGTCTTATCCAGTCATTCCCGCGTCTTATCCAGTCATTCCCGCGTCTTATCCAGTCATCACCACGTCTTATCCAGTCATCACCACGTCTTATCCAATCATCACCACGTCTTATCCAATCATCACCACGTCTTATCCAATCACTCCCGCGTCTTATCCAATCACCCCCTTCGTCTTATCCAATCACCCCCAGGCCTTATCCAGTCACCCCCATGCCTTATCCAATCACCCATACGTCTTATCCAATCACCCCTCTTATCCATCACCCCCCGCGTCTTATCCTTCACCCCCGCGTCTTATTCAATCACCCCACGTCTTATCCAATCACCCCGCGTCTTATCCAATCACCCACGCGTCTTATCAGTCACCCCCACGTCTTATTCAATCACCCCGCGTCTTATCCAATCACCCCGCGTCTTATCCAATCACCCCCACGTCTTATCCAATCACCCCCACGTCTTATCCAATCACCCCCACGTCTTATCCAATCACCCCCACGTCTTATCTAATCACCCTCGCGTCTTATCCAATAATCTCCTCCCATAACCTTTCAAAACAAATCGCGCAGTATAATAACAAGAGAGAGAGAGAGAGAGAGAGAGAGAGAGAGAGAGAGAGAGAACCTGATGACCCGAGAACACGTATTGATGTCAACACCTCATACCTCAATCTTCACAGCAGCTGGCAGAACAAATGAACTAAACACAGACGCATTCTTCCGTCACATCTTCACTACTGGAATATCGTGTCCACTGTACATTAGGAGAGAAAAAGGCTTTGGTATTCTTTGATCGGTCTCTGTGTGTGTGTGTGTGTGTGTGTGTGTGTGTGTGTGTGTGTGTGTGTGTGTGTGTGTGTGTGTGTGTGTGCGAGGAATTCCTGGAGAAGTATGTTTAGTGGACTCCAGCAGGTGGCGGTCAGCGTACGTGGTATTAGAGAGTACCTCGTATTTTTTAAGGCGCCCTTGTGTTCGTCTCTCCGCACCGCTCACGCATGGCAGGGTAAACATTACGTGGTTCGGCCTCGTGTGTGGGCCTGTGGTTGAGCGTGTTATTAAGAGGGTTTGAGCAGATGTAAGGGTTTCAGTATGATTCATTGTTCTGTTATCCACTTTGTGTCAGTTGTACGTGTTTTGTGGGTGTGATACGTGAAGATACATGTTTTTAAGAGATTTTGTGTCAGTTCTACGTGTTTTGTGGGTGTGATACGTGAAGATACGTTTTTAAAGGATTTTGTGTCAGTTATACGTGTTTTGTGGTTGTGATACTTAAAGATACATGGTTTTGGGGGATTTTGTGAATATTATGGTTTGGGTAATGTCTATAAGGGAGTGTTTCCTAAGGATCACCGTTTGGGAGGTATTTCTAAGGTTCAAAGACGTTGTTGTTTGGATTAGAAGTTTGTTTGTCACGGTCTTTGTGGCTAATATGTAGTGGTTTATTGGCATTATTTTAGGACTTTCAGGGAGATAAAGCTTTTGACGGTTGTATGAAACTTGTCTCCTGGTATTTGCAAAGCTGTCACTTTAATTACGCGCTATTGAGAGTAATCTATTTCACTTAAGCTCTTTCCCTGCGATAAACCACAATTCCCGACACTAAAGTCAATGTATGAAGTCTGTACAAGCGTCTGTACAAGAAAGAAAGGGATTAGATGAGCAGATTTTGCAGTTTCTAGCCAGTAAAATGTTTAGCGGTGGTTGTAGAGTGTGAACAGTGTCTCAGAAGTGGTTATTGGATGAAAAATGCGCCAGATAGAAGTGAAAATATAAGACACAAAATAAAATCGTGGGTAGGATGAACTATAAATTGACTATTAAGCCCGTAAGTACCATGACGCGTTTCCATATTCATTCTGCTTAGTATTTGGTGATCGTATACAGGTTCAGAAATTTATGTAGCGGATTGAAATAGTGAAGGCTAGCCATTAATCTTCTGACTTCCATAGACTCTTCGTAATGTCAACAAAATGGGCTAATCGTACACAAATCTCAAAGTAAAAATGTGTCCCAGTATTGAAAGGGTTAAGATGTAACTGGATATACGTAGTGGTGTTATGTGGACTGGGATGTTGGTGGGTGTGTCCAGCAGCCATGACTCACACACTAGGAATAAGTAGAACGCAGGTATGTGACACAAACCTCCAAGTCTGCATTTACTGATGGAAGTTAAAAGAATCTGTATTAGCGTACCGAAATATGCAAATTACGTCTGTAAAACTTAATTATGCTATTCAAACCTTCAATGGGCATAATGGAAGGTGGCAAACTGTACAGAGGCTTAGTGAAATGCAATGGTTACTCGCCATACACTTACTGAAATGCGATACAATTTCTCTGTTGACTCTTCTCTTCCTTTATTTTCTTTCTTCTCTCCCATACTCTCTTCCTTTCTTCCTCCATTTTCCGATTTTCGTCTTGTCATTTTCTACCGTCTTTTCTTTCTTTCCATTTCGTATTTTTTTATTGTTCGGTTTTTCCTTTCCTTTTTACACCTCAGTTTACTTTTTCTCAAATATGGCGAACTTTACCCTAAGACTTAATTGAATTGGACGAAGGGGTGCCATAGACGTAATAGTTTATATATATATATATATATATATATATATATATATATATATATATATATATATATATAATATATATATATATATATATATATATATATATATATATATATATATATATATATATATATATATATATATATATATACTATGTGGGCTTTTCACGTGAATTTCGGGGCTAAAGGAGATACTTTTTGTGGTACCTCCAATCTCAAAGCCGTTGCCCCGAGTGAGGAAGACCAACCTACACTCGGACCGTGGACAGGGTTCAAACCCGTGCGCTTGGAGACCCCTCGGACCCCAAAGCACGCATGGTTTCTCCACAGACTTAATGAAGTACAAGACATTTTCCATACTTTTAAATTAAACGTGAAATGAGGTGAAATTTCTCCATAAACTAAATGTAATGCAACAAACATTCCTCATAGGTTTAGTGAATCCCAGCAAACATTCTCCATAAACTATGAAATGCAGCACATATAACATTACCCAAAGACTTCAATCAGTGCAACAGACATCCTTCATAGACTTCATGACATCAAGCAGCAATTCTCCATAGACTAAACAAATGTTTTTTACTTGTATTGGTGTTTGTACCTTGCCTAAAAAGCTTCAGCCATTAACATGAAATCTATCTAAAGAAACTGTATACCATATATTGGCTCTAAATAAATGTTTCAAATGTTTCAGGGTGGCATCTGATGCAGTGTATGAGAACGTGGACCTGGAGGAGCTCATGATGCAGCTACGGGAGGCCGAGAACCTGGAGGAGCAGGGCGACATCCTCCACTACCTGGTATGGTGGTGCTCGTGACAGAGGGAGACAGTGAAATGCTTTACCCTCATCACTTCACTCACTTCAATGGCGTGATGATTCTTTGTGGTTCTATTTCATACTCACAATTTCTTTCTTTTCTTTCTTTTATGGTTTTTATCTTATTAAATTGACTTTGATAACTCTTTGGTGTCACGAAATGGTGTCTCAGCAAGGTATGTGTGTTGCAGGTGGTACAGTTTGGGCTGAACCATGAGACAGGCTCAGTGATAGAAGGCCAGGCTGTCACAGTGAAGGATCTGCTGAAGGATCTGTATGAACGTGCCTGTCACATCAAGCACTGGGCTCTCGTCAGGCACACTGCAGGTACTGTAAGCCACACTGGGGGAATGAGGAGGACTGAAGGGCACAGGAGATGACATGTGTTAAAAAGATAAGAAAAGTTTGAAAGTGTTAAGACATATACATTAAGAAGATTGGAATTTGAAGGTGTTTGAGCCTAGCCACCAAATCAGCATTAGTGGTTGCTAATGGTAATGGCTTAAATCTTCCTTTGTACTGGCCATGGGCACAGTAATATAGTATGTTTCTTAATTATTCTCATGTCAAGTGCTTTGTTACTGCTCTTTGGTTTTATGCACTTGGCAACCCAATAAGAATATGGTGTCTTCATTGATTGATGGATTTGTGTGTTCCTATCCTTGCTTCCTTATCTCACAATCATTCCAGTATGTTTCTCACTCATTGTGTCTGTAGAACCCAATTATGGCCTCTTTACTAACCACATATTGCATGGCTACTCTTGAATTGATTGATGATAACTCTGCTTGCCTCTCCCTCAGGCATGCTGGGTAAGAGAGTGGAGGACCTGGCCAAGGCTGTGACAGACCTGCTGGTGCGACAGAAGCAGGTGACGGTGGGGCTGCCTCCACACAATGAAATCACCATCACCGCCCCACTGCCATCCTCCGAGCTGCGGGTCCTCATCCACCAAGCTTACGGAGCAGATGAGTCCACTGCCATGCTGACCCAGGAGCTCCTCGTGTACCTGGCTATGTTCATCCGCACTGAGCCCAGTCTGTTCAATGAGATGCTGCGGCTCCGAGTGGGTCTCATCATTCAGGTGTGTGGTGGGGAGGCACTCATCCCTTATGGTGTTAGGCTCCAGTTTTTCACCCACATCACCTCTGTGTTCTTATGAGCTTAGTGAGAAGTGCTGGCTATTTATTGAGGTTTATGTGTACTTCATGGTGATATTGAGAGGGATGTTTACTATATGGCTTAACTATGCCTGGGTCTCTTTTTGTGTTTACCTACATGTAGCCTTTTAAGAATGTGGAATGTAGTTACTTTAGTTTGTCTTTATTTTCATCACTAATGTAGCCTATTATAAGATATGTGGATATATATATATATATATATATATATATATATATATATATATATATATATATATATATATATATATATATATATATATATATATATATATATATATATATATATATATATATATATATATATATATATATATATATATATATATATATATATGCAAGTAATAAAAGTGTGTGCTTCAGTAGATGCTTGCTTTATAAACCATTATCTCTCATGGTGTCTTTTCTTCCTATGCATTCTTCCTCCTCCTCCTCTCCCATAACTCTGACCACTGTTGCTGCTGCAGGTGATGGCCACAGAGTTGGCTCGGACCATCAAGTGTGCGGCGGATGTTGCCTCAGAGCACCTCCTCAACCTGTCCCCCTTTGAGATGAAGAACCTCCTGCACCACATCATGTCTGGCAAAGAGTTCAACATTGGCTCAGGTCAGTACCATCTCCCACTCCTTCCTGCTGCATGTGGGTCAGTCCTGTGGTGGATACTGCAGTTTTGTCCTTGATTTGTGTTTTCAGTCTTATTTTTATGACTTTCTTGGCAGCTTTTACTCCTATATATCCCTTGTTATATCCCTCTAGTCCAAGCTTCATCTTTGTGGTTCTCAATTTCATTCTATTAATTTCTTGGCATTTCTTATATTATATTGTTTTGCCCCAATCTTCAAATATTCCCTGTAATAGAAAGACATTTATTACAGCCTCTGAATCTTAGTTAAGTAATGGCTTAATGCTTGAAACCCATATGATTTAGTTCACCTTATCCATGTAAATGGCAGCGGGAAGTTACAAATAGAAATTTAGATAAAGCATTTTGGTTTAATTATTTTTTGTACATTACTGCTGCCTCTGTTTTATGTTCATATACAATACAGGAGCAGTGTAAGAAGGGATTTGCTTCATCTCAACTTACTTCTCTGTATCCCCATCAGCAGTCTTGTTTTGTGGCTGTTTATATTCCTTGTTTTCCGAGTGGCCTCCTGCTTGTGTTCATGCCTCCCCAAACCTGCTCCTGATAGCCATGCCATGTGAATACCTACTGTGATTACATTTTTGTGCTGAGTTACAGTATTCTTTGTTTATTAACCCTTTTGGTTACTCTAGGGTGAAATGTAAATGCAGTCTCCCTTTTTTAGCATGAATAATTATTTTTATTGTAGTGCAATCTCATCACCTTGGCTGTCCTTTTCATTACTAACACAAGTTTACCCTAGATCTTAGCCAGATATCCTCTTGCTGGTAAAAAAAAATATTACTCCCTTGTGAGCTGATGAGAGTTTTGTGCTTCATCCATTGACTTCAGTTTATAAGTGAAGTGTTGTTAAGGATCACACTTACCCTCATTGCTTGGTGTCATTTGTGAGGTGTGTTCATTCTCAAGACTGGCTGGACAGCTGTACCTTCCTGCCTGTTTTGACCATTACTCACTGTCTGCTGGGCTATGTTGGCTTTTTTGTCTAATGTATTTTCTGCCTTTGCCAGTCTTACGCAAACGTGAAGGAATCTTCAATGGTAAGGTCTGGGACAGGGGACGGTATTCTTAAGAACTGCTTTCAGTTTCCTACCAACTCTAGGCTTAATTATTTGGGATCCAGACAATTCTGAAAGAAATATGATGTGAATGTAAAAGTTAGAAGTGTCTTTGTTGCCAGTGAAAGAAATAGGATTGTATAGGAATCCTTGAGCTTCATATAGTATTGAAAAAAATAAGACCATTTTCAAATAATACTAAAAGGAAATCTGATATAAAAAGGCTTACGGTAATGTATGAAATGGGCTCTTGTTATGCTTCGTAAATACAGAAGCTTTTAAATTCATATAACAGAATCATAGTTATAGAGTTGTTTGTTGATCCATGGAAAGCCTGGTGTTGGCAGAGACACTGAGATTTGATATGATTAGACCAGTGTTTCCCAATCTTTTTTGGTTGGGACCCTAAACGCAGTCCTAACTTGCATAGTGACCATGAATGCGTAAACATGTAGTAATAAATCCAACCGTTTTCATAATATAGTTATACTTGCAAATGTTTATGAGCGTTGGTTATTCTATGTATGAAAGTTTATATTACTGTATTCCTTCTGTTGGTTTGTGTTGAGGAGAATATTTACACTGTCCTACTGAAGTAAATCAGTTACGTTACCCAAACTCTCCACACTCCAAATGTAAGCAATTGTGAATTATTAATATATATTCTAATAAGATCTTCTGGCGACTGCTGGAAAACCTTCACAACCTTATTTTTGTCATAACCATGGGGTTGGGAATCACTGAATTAGTCCCTAAGAGCAAGACTTAGTGCATGATGTTATCTATTGTAATGCCACATTATTAAGTTCTCAAAGGTGCCAGTTAATCGTAAGTGAATTCCTGCATGCCTTATCTTTGTCTTACCCTGCAGTGAATGAAAAAAAGTACCAGAAAATAATTAGAAGAAATGGAACTGCATTAAAGGTCTATTTTTGATAATTTTCCTGTGTCTTTCCTACAGCACGCAGTGGAACCTTCTTTATCAGCAGCCGCTCCACCAAGCTGAGCAAGGTGAGATGTTGTGCTGTGTTGTGCCAAGTTCCAGTAGTAGAGGGAGCAAGCTTAGTGACTCAGTTTTGTGTGTGTGTGTATGTGTGAGAAAGAGGAAGAGAAAGAGAGGAATTAAAAAACAAGAGAATGGGTGAGTGTATAGGGTGTATTTGCATGTGAATGATCCAGGGAAAAAAAAATTATGGTAATCTAAAAATATCTGATTATTTTTTAGCAGCAGTCTTACAAAAACTATGACCCTAGAAATTTATCATACTTTCTCCTCAAGAGCTTATTAGAAAAATCTTGATACCTTATAAGAAAATAATAAGAATTTTAAAAGCAGTCATCATCATTTAGAAAACTTAATGAATAAAATGTTAGCTGATGTGCAGGAAAACATTAATTTATAGTCTTATATTTAGATTTTAATTTTGAGGATTATGAATTAGTGTACAAAGAGAACATAAGCTAAGAATCCATTGCTACATTGGCCCTCCCTCCCTGTGTTGGTGTCTGTGAGGTAGTGAGCAGTAGTGAGTTGGTGGTGCAGTGAGTGTTGTGGTAGCCTGGTGTACACTTTGCCATGAGTCTGATGCCTGTTTTGTACACACATCTTTGCTAGTGAATGTTTGGTCTGTGCTCCTGATTTTCTTGAGGTTACTTGAGTAGAAACTTTAGGTGAAACAAGGTATATTGTAAAAAAAAGCCTGAAAATATCTGCCAAATTGTAAACTGGATCAAGTAAGGAAGACCTGAATTGGCTGAGCACTGTAGAAAGAAAGCTCTTGTTCCTAATGTCGCAGTGGAAATAGTGCTTCCTTGTGCATTCCATAACTGATCTTTTCATTGAACTGCTACTAATGCCAGTAGTAGAACCCCTTGGAGAGTGTTGGGGGTTGCAGGAACTAATGCCATTTCCAACACTTTTGTTTCCGGCAGGGAGGTTTGCATGCAGAGAAGGTGAGGACAGGAAAGTTTGCATATGGTGTTGGCTTACCTCACATTCCCTCCCTCCCCTGGTGCTGCCTTACCTCCTCCTCCCTCTCTCCCTTTCTTCCCTTTGCCATTGGTATCTGAGCTCCTTGTAGCCTGGTCGAATCAATCCTGGAGCCCCACTCCCCCAACCATCACCACCGCACTCCCTTTCACTTCATCATCCACTTGGAAGCTCTTAGTAGGAAATGCTGAGCTACATGTTTCCACATTAATATTATGACATCACCTCCTTCACATTCTTGGTTTTACCTCTTAAAATTACAGCACCACAAAACAGACTTTGTGCATGTTTCCCCAAAAAGATGTGAAAACCAAAGAAAATGCATCTGTTTAATGAAAAATGTGACTTGTGACTTAATTACTCTAGTTTGGAGTTTAAACTTGCATCTTTCATCTATGTACATAATTCATTAATAGTAAACATCCAAAAAATTGATATTACATTTAATCTCTTTATTTTGTAATGTGTTCATATACGTATTGTGTTTTATATTCACAAATCTATGCATGGAATTACTTGTGTCTAAATGAACTCACTTCTTGAATGCTTTCCAAATGGGAATGAGCCAAACCTCATGTGGGTTGGAAATACTGCAGTGCCAAAACTGTACAGACTTTGTTAACATTTTGTTACACTCACCAGCAGGGGATGCATCCCAGACTCGATGTCAAAAGATACTGAAAATTTCTTACTTTTCTAAGCAAGAAAAAATTATATTTTTAAACATTTGATATGCAAAAAAGGCATTAATAGATTGAAAAAGTCTACTTAGAACCTATTTCCTGTATATTAGAATTTTTAGTGAATGTGTTGTGAAACACTGGTATTATTGTATGTCACAGAACACACTGCTGGTCACTAGTAGAGAAGAGTCTTGGTTCCTCGTGCCCTGTGTTCCCTGAGCCCAGTGCAGCGGTGCACAGGCCAACACTCACAGGAGACAGGCTTTGTGTTGGATCAGTCTGCTCTTCTTTACATACACATTGCGGCAGCACTCAGAGATGTGCTTCATTTATGGATTAACTATCATTTGTTTTGTATTATTGGTTTGTTTATCATCTGCTTTGTAAGTTGTAATTCTTGGTCTTTAAGTTTTAACGTTAGGTCATGCCTACAGGTAGCAACATTTAGTTGACATCTTGAGGTATAGTCAGCTTCCTACTTGATGAAGCAGTTTTCCTACTTATATTTTCAACAAAGGTGACATCTGTCATCCTTTTTTTCATGGCAGCTGTCATTGGCTAAAGCTGCCATAAAGGCTGCTGGCAGGCGAAATTGGCATCGGCATCGGCAATAAATTAGTTTAAGACTATGACAAGCCAGAATTTATAAATCATTTTGTATCCAGCTGCCCTTTTCAAAATGTTTTTTGTACCGTACGTAAGTATGTATCTGCGACATCATCAACGGTGAGCCCCGCTGACTGGACCCAGACCGAGACCCAGACTTTGCTGCCTCCCGGTTGTTTTTTTGTGTGTTTTGCCCTACCTTTCATGATTCAGATGATGATGCTGTGTGTGTGTGTGTGTGTGTGTGTGTGTGTGTGTGTGTGTGTGTGTGTGTGTGTGTGTGTGTGTGTGTGTGTGTGTGTGTATTTACCTAGTTGTAGTTTTACAGGGCCTGGGCTTTATGCTCGTGTGGCCCCATCTCCATATCTACACTTATCCAGTTTTTTCTTTAAAACTATGCACACTCGTTGCTGACACCACTTCTTGACTCAAACTGTTCTAAGTCTCAACACATCTTTGCGGGAAATTATATTTTTTTACATCTCTCAGACATCTTCCCTTCCACAATTTTTTACTGTGTGATGTTGTGCTTCGAATGTCATATTCTTCTCTCAGGATCAGTTTCTCATTATCCACTCTATGCATTCTGTTGATCAATTTATAAACTTGTATCAGATCCCCTCTCTCCCTTCTTTGTTCCAGGGTTGGTAGATCCATAGCCTTTAGTTTCTCCTCATATGTCATCCTTTCAAATTCTGGAACCATTCTTGTAGCCATTTTTTGTAGTCTCTCCAACTTCCATATGTGTTTCTTTTTATGGGGGGTCCACACAACTCCTGCATATTCCAATCTGGTTCTTATTATAGTACTTATCAATTTCTTCATCATTTCTTTGTCCATGTAGTGAAATGCTAATCCAATATTCCTTGGCAAATTATATGTCTCTCTGAAAATTCTATCTATATGGCTTACCGGTTGATTGTTTTCTTCCATCGTCACTCCCAAGTCCTTTTCCTTTTGTACTTTCTCCAGTTCTACTCCATCTCCCATCTTATAGATTCCCACTGGTCGTCTTTCACTCTTTCCCATTTCCATGACATGGCTTTTGTCCACATTGAATTCCATCTCCAACTTTTTACTCCATTTCCAGATCTTATTTAGGTCTTCCTGCAGTATTTCACAATCCTCTTTTTGCTTTATAACTCTGCACAGTGTGTGTGTGTGTGTGTGTGTGTGTGTGTGTGTGTGTGTGTGTGTGTGTGTGTGTGTGTGTGTGTGTCTTGGCCTGTCTTTCTTTGCACAGCTGGTGAAGCTGCATCATCAAGTAAAGAGCAGTCTGTACCTTGAGTATTTCCACAATGCTGGTGGAAAATTTTAGGTTTTTGGTATACTTATTCTTTATTTGCACGTTTTGTAATTGCATTTGTTTCTGGTTTTGATATTCATGTCTGCATTGATGTGGTTCTGCTCCTTTGATGTAGTGGCACTGTGCTGCTCACCTGAAAACATTCATTCCTGTATGCTCTGAGTATCTAAGCATCACTTTTACTTTGGTGGGACTGGCATCTATACTTTGTTTGTTGACATGTTGAGCAGAGTACCCTTCTTAATGCTATAAACACCAAACAGTCTTTTGTAATGAACACTAAATATTTGCCAGTATACCTTTTTAATGAAGGTGAGTCATTGTTGTATTCATCATCTCCTGTTATTTGTGGTTTTATTCAAACATAATTGATTTTGCTGAATATTTGAGTTGAATTTTCATTAAGATCAATAGGTAAAAAGCAAAGAAAACACATGTCTTCTGTTCAAGTACTGCAGAATCTAGAATGCTTTGTACTTTCAAAACATAAAGAAGAAAGCTTTTGAGAAAGACACAAAGTCTTGGACTCTTGCTACAATAAAATTATAGTACTGTAAAATGACACCATATATTTTTGTTTAATTTTGTTTGCTAATGAATGGCCACAATGTATTTAGATTTTTAGTTCACTGTAGCAGCCCTCCAGTGTAGTTTTCAAAGAATATCAATGCTCCTTAAATGTTATCTTGAGTGTACAACAACTGAAGGTAAACACTGACTGCAAGCAAATTAATATCTGAATTTCTCCTTGAGTGAAATAGTACATTCACATCCAAGGCAGTGTTGCTGGCTGCTGTCTGTAGCCAAATTCCATCAGACCAGAAAGTTGTCTTGTCCTCCCTGCAATAAAGCTGCAGTTTACACCAGGCCTTCAGGTGTACATAGCAGGTCCTTTATGTATTCATCACCTCATCATCAAGTCATTAATTTTTTTTCCCTTGTAGAGTTATACAACTTCTGAATCTCCCCCATTGTTAACAGTCATATACAATCTCTTGTTTGATGCCCCCTTCATGTACTGTATAAGATAAGAAAGAGTCTGTAGTCTTAAGCATCATGCAGTGCTTTATTGACTCCTATCTTTAACTGTTTGTCTTGTTTTCATCTCTGTGGGAGCAGAAGAGTACCATTGGCAGTTTTCTGGGGCCGGCAGCAGCTGAAGGGAAGAATGAGGAGCCAGACGAGCGGCACGGGCAATGGCTGAGGCGGCGCCGGCTGGACGGGGCGCTGAACAGGGTGCCGCGGAACTTCTACCCACAGATTTGGAAGATTCTTGGCAAGGTAGAGTTTTTACTGTCTGCTTACAGTCATTGGTGAATACAGGTTTTTATACACAATGTTGACAAACTGGTGACAAAAAAAAAGATGTATTAGGTAACACCTGTCATAAAAACAGTGATAGGAAGCTGTATGATGGGAAGTTTGACAAATTGTCTGTATTGCAGTGTAAAGGCATCAACATTGAAGGCAAGGTGATCCCTCACAGCCTGACTCAAGAGGTAAGACTGAGACCAGCACTGGGTGTTGATCTTAATGCCGTTTCCTGCTGTTACATATCATGATCTCAAGTTGATGAGACACTTGCTCTTTTAGTATACAGTGTTAGCGGCTAAAGTTGCAACCCACACCAATGCCAACCCAAATATTCTAAACATGCATGGAAAATATGATAGATAATGAATAGAAAATTTACTACATTTATTCCTTTATTATCATCCAATACTTGATATAGTTACCATGAACATCAGTCACAGCTTGAATGCACCATTTGGGCTGGAGAACACCATGTTAACCCAGGAGACTCATTCATATAATGGCAGCCAGGATCTGGAGAATAGTTGCCATGTGGCGACCAATACGAGCAAAAATCTCGTTGATTTTCATTCCTGCTTGCTTTAGTGTGATGATATGGGTCCTCTCTGTCTTATGGTGGTTCCAGCTATGTTTGTCCTTCAGAAGAAAACTAGGATGGCTATTGTCTACACACTGCAATGAACGTGAGGGCAGGAAATTAGCGGGAAATTGAACACCTAACAACTAGACGTGACCTTGAGTTACTGAAGTGATGTTGCTACCACATGATCACACATTTATCCCAAGGATGCAGACATTCACAGTTTTCAGATAAGCGAGAGCATGTTGAATATATAGTGATTAGAGTTTAGTTGTGTTCACCACGCACTTTAAGAGAAGGTCACAACTTCAACTGCCGACACTGTAGAGGGTTGTTATACATTTATTACTGTGTTTATCTAATACCACTACACTGGCCTACATGGTTGATTGTTCTTGGTCTTGATTGTTAATGGTGTCTCCACAGATGACAGCAGGAGAACTCAAGTTTGCCCTGGAGGTGGAGACAGTGCTCAACACCATCCCTCAGCCTGAATACCGGCAGCTGGTCGTGGAGGTGTGTACATCCACCCCCTCAGCCCCAGATGTCCCAACCCTTCTTTATCACTTAGCCATAACATTCTAACATAATAAGGCTTTAAGAGAAGTACAAAGATTAACATCCTCTCCTTGGTGCAGGCTCTGATGGTATTGTCGCTGGTGAGGGAGTACCACAACACGGATTACCTCGGGGATATTGTGTCAGCGCAGGACATTGTGCATGTGGCCAATAACATCTTCCTCTCAGACCAGGTGTGTTACGCTGTGTGGAATCTTTGTACCCTGTGGAACAATACTTATTGATAGTGACAGAAACATTAGTACTTTGATTTTTAATTGTACCTTTGTGTTGCTAACTTCTATTGTATATATGTAAGTAATAACAGTATCTTTGCTTAAATTGGAGGAGTTAAATTTTGGTTTAAACACAAGACAGTGATCAGAATCATACATAGATAAATAGTTAAAAAAATACAGTCCAGTCAGCATTGTTGTGATGGCCTCACAGAAACAACAAGATGGAGATGCAACAACGTGTTGTGCCCGGGAGAAACGAGAGCCTGGTGTTGGCGGCGGCCTGGCCTGTGGAGGTGCAGCATACATCTGTCAACACTTCTATGACAGTGCTCCCTCTGGCAGCTACGGCACCATGTCCTACATGATTCGGGCTGCCACGGCCACTCTCAATTGCTTCCCTCAGGACGGAGAGTTAGACTGTGCCGTGAGCTGAATGGCTCAGTGAGTGCCTTCTTTTCTTGATTATTTGTTTAACACTATTTTTCCTGACGCTTCAAATGCTTTCCAGAATGAGACTTCTAATTTTATTTCATGAAAAAATATTTTTATGAGGATTTCTTTCCTTTTTTTTCCAAGTTTATCTTGCCTCAAACAGTAAGGACAAATGTTTCACAACTGCTAAATCATTTTGGATTAATATTAACTGTTGTTATGTATCTGTTACAGGTGGCGTGATGGAGGCAGCAAGTGCTGCAAGTACAGAGGCAGGAGTGAAGTTTATGTTCAGGGGATGAATGGTTGTGTTCTTAACATGTGGAAGGAGGTACAGTACTTCAGGGTCACTTGAAGATCCATCAAAACTCTTCCTCCTTACTTCTTGGGAACATATCAGGAGTAAGGTTGTAGGAATATGTAAAAGTTTTCTTCATATCTTCAATAGACAGTAAGGTCTTAGAAACATATGTAGCTTTTATCACCATTACCAGTTACCATCTTTCAGTTGCCAACAGGGTAGATTAACACCACTGCTAGCTTGTTTCTATGTCCATCCACACTTAGTTGCTTTTTTTACAGGCACCGTCTAAGAAATTTCCTGAAAGTTGCAGGAGTATGGAGACGGTGATGTGTGGAGAGTGAATGAGTGTTTCGGCCGAGTGGAGAGCATTGGGTGTGCTGCCGTTCCCGGTGTTCAGTCCATAGAAACTAGAGGGAGGTCTTTCTATGAAGTAATGATAAGGCATAGGATTACTCATGCTTGTGATATGCTTTATAACAAACAAAAAACATAAACAACAAGATTCATCAGCTCGTTCATCAATCATAAAGAGTTACATATTTTTAATCTCGCTGTTGTTTTAAACTCACCTCACTGATTTCCAACAGCAACATTACATTACTCTGTGTCTGTCATTTGATCAGACTCTCCTTATCTACCTAATTTTTCTGTCCCATGTACATCTTGTTGAACTATGCAAACTGTGATGTATTTATGATTGTGTTGCCATGAACTAGAAGACAATGGTCAGGTTCAGAGGCAGTGAATGCCCTCGGCAGGTGGTTGATTCTGTCATTTCCAGAAGTCTCACATCTAGTCAAGGTCAAACCACAGGGTGCTTTTAGGAAGATGTCACGAATGCATTTTAGTCGACAACGTGAAGCTTCATGTGTTTGTTGTAGGTTTGTGGCCATGTTGGTGAACAAACAGGATTGACAGTGTAGAGCTACAGACATGTAGATGCCAAAAGAGTCTCAGTTTTTGTTGAGTAGAGAATGTAAACAGATTAGATGTAGTATTGTTACTTTCCCATCCTTCTTGAATAATTTCTTCACTCCTTTGGTGCAATATCCCACATGTAGTGTGCACAATGCCATTGGTACAACAGTGCAGATGTAAGGTATTAATCTATCAGTATTTTATCCACTTAGTAATGTTTGTGGAGGGGAAGCCCAAACTGTACTGTATTGTTTACTTTCATCAGCAGCGATCTCTGTTATAGTAATGATAGAATGTTATTTATTTGTAATTGTTACATGTAACTTGATTTTCATAGGAATGAAATGGTTTTGAAAGGAAATAATGTGAGAATATCTCTTTATAATATGCAATAAAAGTGGATATTAATGCAAATATAAATCCACTTTAAAAATGTTGATTGTTAAGACTTTGTTGTTAGTCTCTCACAGTGGCAAAGACTTAAGCCTGTACAACTAACTGTCTGTGTAGTGTTTGAGTTTCCAGGCCCCTCCAACTCAGTCCAACAACACAACCACTGACCTTCCAGACATAAGTGAGACCTTCTGTGTGTGTGTGTGTGTGTGTGTGCTCATGTATGCATGTGTTTGCCACTGAGGAACAAAAGTAATATCTCCAGTAGAGTTGCTCATAGTTATAAAATATCTGATAAGCATCACCTCACTATTTTAAGGTGTTGATGGTCATGACAGTCAAACTGTGCCAGGACTGTCTTGTGTTGTGTTAAGTTGACTCAGCCAGATTTTAACAAACCTATTCTCAGAAACAGGAACTCTGAGCTTAGATATCTCTTTTAGATAATAATTATATAGGGTTCAGTGGAGGACTAGAGTAACTTCACATCGGAATGACAGAGGACTGCGTGGGTTCAAAATATTCCCTTTCTGACATGACATGTCTTTTCTCTTCCCCTATTCCTTTCCTCCATTGCACAAAGCACAAATTAGTACAGATATATATATATTTACTATATATAACTTGCAAAATTGTATCCCTGGTTTTCCCTTTATATTCTTCCCATTAGCAACCTTTATGTTATTGTGGCTTTCTCCTTGAGCTGATGTCCTATGCATAGTTTGCCCAAGCTTCCTGCATCAGCTTCACACAACGTCTGCAGTGGTCAGGGCAGAGGATGATCAGCTATTCTCCAAGGTTCAGCACATTTAAAAAGTAAGCTTTGGGTTTTGTAAAGACCCTCTTTAGTCAAACATAGAAGGTTAAAAGATAATATTTCTGATGTGATATCCCTGTGGAGGAACTCTGACCCTGTGATTGCCAGTGCCAGTCAAGTTTTCCTTGGTAGTGTTTATTTCTTTTATTTGGTGCCACACTGGTGTGTTCTTGCCTTGAGTTTATAGATTTATTTTATTAGAAGCAGTGAGTGCTTGTGTATAGAGTTTATTGCAGCAAGTCTATTCAAATTAGCAATTCATCAAATGTCTCAGTTTGAGTGTGTATATGTACATGTTTATACACACACTTATGTAATATTTATTTAGAAACTGAAACTGTTATTATTAATATATTTTAGTCAATAAAAACTTGATTGAAAGTCATAATGTAAGTCAACATCTTTAATTATATAAGAAATGTTGGCAAAATAAAAATAACATATCTAACATGGTCTTCCACTTTTTTTACTATACACATTGCATGGGAGTGAGAGGAGAGCTGTGCACACACTGACTACTTGGCCTTGTGCTTGGTGGTGGCTTGCCACGTGTTGAAGTGGATGAACAGGAGTGCCGCTGAAAACCTGGCCGTGACCTCCTGCTTGTCCAGATCGTGCGCCCACTCCACTGAGCCCCAGTGGGAGGTCTGCAACACCCGAGCTTGTCAGAGGTGGGAAGGTGGAGGGAGCAGTAGTTGTGGTGGTGGTGGTGGTGTAGAAAGGCAAAGGGGGTGGTGGCATGTATGGTGACTATAAAATGGGAGGAAATGAGAGTCAATGGGAATGAAGATGGGGTGATGACAGCATTACAATAATGACATGATTTGCAGCATATTTTCAAGTTACCTGGTATTCTAGTTCTAGTCTTGAAAGAAAAGCAGCTTTTTCTGCTGTAATTTTGCGCTCTGCAGCAGCAATAGTGAGGATGACGGACTTCAATGCCTCCACTCCGTACAGGAAACCTAGGATAAGGAAGGTTAATCAAGTGATCAGCTAGCCAATATGAAAGAATTGTGATTATTTTGTTTTTATTTTATTTCTTATATTTATTCATTTATTTATAATTGTTTATTTTATTTTATTTTATCCTATTTTATTTGTTTGTGTTAACCTGTTAAGTTTGTTATCCATTTGACAATTGAACCATAACAAGACTTGTGCTAGAGAACTCAGCAAGATCCTCACCATTGACTGCCCACACATCATAGGAGAGAAGGTATCGCCTAATAGTTTCCCGGACAGGGTCAGGAATGTCCGCCCCAAAGAGCCCGGCGCACGGCTTGATGTCTGCATCAAATTTTTGGTTAAACCATGCCAAGATAGGGTCCCATTCCTTGGCTTGCAGTGTGTTCAGCTCCTCACTCTGCTGAAATATAGGGCCAAGTGATGGAATCTTTTCAATACTATCTCTGTAGCAACTTGTTTCTAAACTAGATGCCACAGAATGAATACATAGCCATAAATACTCATTTCCTCACACGCACCTCCTCTCGGAACAGGAGAGTGTCGGTGTCCAGGTACTCCAGAGTCTTGTGGACTGTGTCCCATTTGGTCTCATGGTTTGGGTTGTCAATCACAGTGTAGGACAGGCCAGTCTGTAGATCAGAGAGGTGAGAACATCAAATCAAGCCACCACCAATCACCTTTATTCTGATAAATCACCTTAACATGTAACTCCCACACTTACCAGATGCATGAGACTGGGAACAATTTTGTCTTTAGAGGCTGCCCATTCTTGTGCCACAGCCAGGGCAAGGCCATAGTTAGGAATCTGAGAGGTAAACAATAGTGAACTATGATGAATAAGTCACACATGAGGCAAAGAGTTAAGTGAAGAATGAAAAACAAGAAAGATTCACAGATGAAAAGAAAACTGTGATCACAAGTATGCCTGAAAGGCACAGCTATTCACTTGGGTAGTCACATCTTACGGTACCATATGATTTGTTTTCCCCATGGTAAGACTACAGCCTCCACTGATTAATTAATTCTATGGAGACAAATAGAATCCAAATTACCACTTTGCTTTCATGAAAGTCCAACAGTAAACAATAAATATTTAGTAATCTTCCACAGTACAGCTAACATGACCTGCCTGTAAGGTGTGTCCTTTTGGAGTTTTTAGCTTGTGGAGATCCAAATTCACTTCATAGATACCTCCATTCCCTGCCACTGTCACATTCTTGTAGAAACGTCTTCGTGCTGTGTCAAGAAGAGGGAGTAAAAGACAAGGAGGAAGAGAGGGACTGATTTGATTAGTGACTATTATATGATGAATATGTAGCACTGTTTTGTAGAAGTTAAGGTCAATTTGTCCCAGAAGTTATACACACCTTCAGGAAGAAATCTGCGAGGCAAGGTCACTCTAGCTGTCTGTTTTAGGAGCTGGTGAGCAACAGGCCACCACAGCCCCCGCATGTTGTGATGACTGTTTCCGCCTTGCTGTAAGAGAAGAAACCTTCACATGAGATGCTAGTTGTGTGTGGTGGTGGGTTTTGTAGTGTGTGCAGTGGTTACATTCGCCAGTTAACGAAACAGTAATATACCAAAGAGAACACACTGCAATGACATATTGAAGTCAGTAAGGTACAGAACAAGATGAGGATAAACAGTCTTCCCTGGCAATATAAATAAATCAATCTTTTCTCACTGAGGCAGCCAAGTGGAGTAGAATAAGGTTGTTAGTGCAGCGTCAACAGTAGAGGCAGGAATGATAACTTGAGAGGCAGACACGGCTTTCCTATTCAGTACAGAGATGCCACAAATAGTGCGACTCGTGAGTGCGACTCGTGGTATATAGCTCCCCGTGTGTTCTTATTCCCTCTAAGTCCCTGAGTCGATAGTGGTGATAGTAGTGGTAGCAGCAGTAGTTGTAGCACTGTACCTCAATATGAAAGACGTCCTGAAGTGAAGACAGGACCCGGCTGGTAAACATCCCCCATTATCATCATCATCGTCATCAGCTTCCTCGAGTCCATCAGTGCTTATGTTATGTTGTTTGTTAACTTACTTGTCTCCCTCTGCATGTCTGGGCTATGTAATGGAAATAGTGACAGATACTCTACACGTATGGAAATTGTAATGTTAAAGGTCCAGTGTGTGTGTGTGTGTGTGTGTGTGTGTGTGTAGCCGCAATAGTATGTCTAAAATAAAATAGTAATAATAATAGCAATAATGATAGTAATAATAGCAGCAATAATAATAACAGGCTGCACAATGTTCTACCAGCAAAACAACTCGTGCCTTGGGATGGGCATGCGCAGAAGGCCAACTCGCAAGTAATTTCGCAGCTCAGCCTCAAGGATTTAGCAGGACACCCGACACGACACCGCTCCTGCTGCTGCTCCACCACTCCACCGCTCCACCATCGTCACCACGTCCCTGAGAGGTGGGTGGGGACATGAAGGGAGAGGAGGAGGAGTATTGAGGACGTGGATGGAGAAATAAGTGTGTTTTGAGAGTGGGTTTAAAGGGAAGTGTTTGAGGGGTATGCCTTGCAGGGTTGGTTTGTAACAAAGTTGTAGTTTTCCAATTAAAAGTTTCCAAGTATTTATTCAAGTTTCTTATTATTATTTTATTGAAGTATGTGAATTGATACCCGTGGTTTACTTTGCAGACTAATTAATTCCCTGATCACCAATTTTACTCGTCATGTTTTAAAGATCTTTGCTTTCTGTAGCTATTCTTGTGACAGTAGATTCTTCATAGATAAAGAAAATAGAAAAAAAAAGCATGTGGTCAGTAAGCCAAACGTCTCCACCGAACAGACAGTCACGTTCCCTCCTGAGGCAGAGTGAACACTGAACAGGTGCTCTCCCTCCCGCCTTGGTAGCCAGCCCACTATGAAGGTTTGTCAGGGAGCGCCCGGCACCGCCTCACTAACACTGACGCTGCCACCAGTGCTTTGTTCACCCTGTTCATGTTCCCTGGAGTCTGTTGTGCTGCCTTCTGCTAACTCAAGCTGCTCTACATGAATGCCAAACCAGCCTTTTTTTTTTTTTTAAGTAATAAGACAATTTTTTCATATTTAAGTTTGGCTGTTTAAAGAAAGAATTGACATGTGTTTTAAAACATTTTGTTAACTTGATGGTAAATTTGTAGAATAAGGCCTCCCGCCCTTTTACTGCCAGTGAATGGGTTTTTGGGTAGTGAAAGATAAAATGAACAATTTTACAACTATTAAAAAGTCTACAAGGCCACACCTGGTTATTTAAAAAAGAATCCCAAATGTACTGATAAAATATAATCTAAACTAATTTAACCTAACCTACTCCACCTCTCCTCAACCCCCTCCATCCCCCACTCTAGCAAGTCAAGGTTGCTATCAGAGCAACAACCTTCCATTATGGACGTAGAGTACAAACTGTGGCACATGTGGCCCCAGAAGAATGGGCAAGGAAAGTATATGTAACTATGATAATAGGAACACTGTAAATGTTTGTCCAAGCAAGACATATGTTTAACATTGTCACATGTGCAAGATGATGTAAGTAGTGTAAAAGAAAGAAAACTGACAAAATGACTCACTAGTGCTTGTTCTACTTATGCACATAACTACATCATATAAAGCTGTTCCAAGGCTCTGTCGGACGAAAACTAGGCAGTAGTAGGACTTAGACTTTGTGAGTCTGTTCAGATTTCAGAGCACCATTGCAGATGATCTTTGCACTTCTGTTGATTAAAATTTCCACTGACACAGTACAGTAAGAATGCTACCCAAGCATATAAGTGTGGTGTGCATAGGGTACAAGGCCTAATTCTGCAGATTCACCAATTGGCTTGTTTGCTTCAGGAGTGGTGCGTCAAGCCAACCTCGTTTTTTAAGTGACAAGACTCCTGATTTCCCCTAATTTAAGTTTGTTCATTTTAAGAGAGGAGTGTTAAGGCATTTTTAAGCCTTTTGTTAACTTGGCATGTGTGTTTCAAGAGTGGTGTGTCAAGGCAGCCACTATGCTTGGAGTAATAAGACACACATGTTCCTGTTTTCTTATATAACATGCTGTTGTAAGAGAGGAGCATATATATATGTTTTAAGCCTTCTGATGACTTGGTGTGTTTATTTCAAGAGAGGCATTTCAAGACTGTCTCTGCCTCTTATATAACCTTTGTTTCAAGTGAGCAGTGTTGACGTGTGTGTTTTCTGCCTTCTGTTGTGTTTGTTTCAAGAGATGAGTGTCAAGAGGTCTGTGGTTTTGTCTCATAATCAAAGTGTTGCTGTTTCTAGAAAGGAGTTTAAGACTACTGTGGTGCTGTCTGATAACTTGTGGTGTTTCCAGCAAGGATTAAGACACCTGAACTAAACTGTCATTATTTTTTTTTTTCTTCTTTCTTTTTTTTAACTTTTTTTGAGTGACAGTTGAAGTTTTATCATGTTTCTTTTATGATAACTTTTGTGCAGCATACCTTTCACAAATATATAATGTCAAGCACAAGAGCACAACAGTCAGCACACACCTCATTCCAGGCAACACACACCTTTCCCTCAATTCCATAGTTATGACACACACGTCCCTCCCACACACCACTCCCAGAGTCCCACAATTGATGCACACCACTCCAGTTAACACACACCTTTCCTTCAGTCCCACAGTTAACACACACCTCACTTCCACAGCCTCACAATTGTACACACCACTCCAGTTTACACACACACACACACACACACACACACACACACACACACACACACACACACACGTAGTGCAGTGGTTAGCACGCTCGACTCACAATCGAGAGGGCCGGGTTCAAGTCCCGGAAACGGCGAGGCAAATGGGCAAGCCTCTTAATATGTGGCTCCTGTTCACCTAGTAGTAAATAGGTACGGGATGTAACTCGAGGGGTTGTGGCCTCGCTTTCCCGGTGTGTGTTGTGTTTGATGTGGTCTCAGTCCTACCCGAAGATCGGTCTATGAGTTCTGAGCTCGCTCCGTAATGGGGAAGACTGGCTGGGTGACCAGCAGGCGACCAAGGAGGTGAATTACACACACACACCTTTCCTTCAGCCCCACAATTGACACATACCTCACTCCTGCAGTCCCACAATCAACACACCCCCAATTACCACACATCTTTCCCTCAGTCCCACAGTTAACACACACCTCACTCCCCGCAGGTCAAAGGTCCAAGAATGTCTGCCGATATCAGCCTTTCCTGCGCAGCACTTGCCAAAATCCTTCTCCATGCAGCCCGCTACCCTCAGACGGCAGTGAGTGGGGTGGTGCTGGCCCCCGCGCGAAGTGGAGGGGGTGGAGACACTGGTGCCCCATCCACTGTGACACTAGTGGATGCCGTGCCACTCTTCCACCTGAACCTATCCCTGGCACCTATGCTGGAAGTGGCTCTCACCCAGGTATGTGGAAGGGGAGGTGTTGGGTGGATGAGGAAGAAGGTAGGGTGAGTTTCAGAGAGGGAGGAAAAGTGTGGGGTTGGAGTGTGGAATGAAGGAGGTGGTGGGGAGGAATGGATGAGAGAGTGTATGGTGGAGGAGGAGGAGAAAGAGAAAGAAGAAAAATAATCTAATGGGGTATGTGTAAGTGTGGAAAGAGAGGAGGAAAGGTGAGGGATAGGTAGATGAAAAAGAGAGAAATGATAATGAAGGAGGAGGAGGAAAAAATAATCTGATCAAGTATAGTGTGGGAATGTGGAAGAATAGATGGATGGATAAATGAGAGACAGAGAGAAAGAATAAAGTGTTGATAGATAATTAAATATTAAATCAAATATACATATCAAAATACCTAACAAACCATATTAATTTTACAAGAAGTACAAGGAGGAGGACTAAAACCAGATTAAGTATAGATGAAGAAAGCAAAGACAGATGAACTAAGACATGAAATGCAAGGAGGTTAAGACACAGTAATGGTGGTGGTGGTCTTGGCAGATTGAGCAGTGGTACAAGGCGGAGGGGCTCGTCATCGCCGGCTACTACCAAGCCAACGAAAACATCAAGGACAACCTGTAAGTGTCTCTTGTGTCTTCAGTGTTAGTGTGAGCTGGAAAGGGCAGGGAATTGTGCTGAGAGAGAGAGAGAGAGAGAGAGGTGGAGTGGTCTTTTAAAATTATTTGTTTTTTGTGAGTAGAATTAGAGAAAATAGAACTACACCCTTACCACACTAATGCTCTGTGTTTCCCCTCCCTTCCTCGTCCTCCAGACCGGACTTTGTGGCGCTGAAGGTGGCTGAGAAGATTGCCGAGAACAACAATGATGCCTGCCTGATTATGGTGAGTAAGGGTCCTGCTCTAGTGTCCTTCCTTGTGCCTGAGAAAAAAAAAAAAAAAGAGAGAGAGAGAGAGAGGTTAAAAAAACTGACACTAGATAGCAATAGAATGGTGAATTTTTGTTTTGTTTTAAAAAAAGATTAAAAAAAGAGAGATTACCAGGGTAAAGTGACATTAGGGAGATAGCAATAAACACTGAATTTTTACAGGCATTTCATTCCTTAAAAAAAAAAAAAAAAAATTGAGAAAGGTAATGGGGTGAAAACTGACATCAAATAGATAGCAACAAAACACTAAATACTTACATGTATTTGGGTTACCTGTGTGTGTTCATTTGTGTGTTTCAGATTGACAACAGCCGCCTGTGTCTGGACCTGTTGTCAGCGCCGGTCATTGTGTCGCAGCTCACCTCTGAGGGAAAGTGGAAGAGCAAAGATAGATCAAGGTAAGTGTGGTGGTGGTGGTGGTGGTATTCTCATTGGTATGAGTCAGGGATTCTCAACCTTTTTCTTGTAAGAACACTCAGAGTTGTAAGACGATGAGTTACCTGAACCCCTCCCCCCCATAAACTGACATTGAACAGAATATTTATTTAGTGACTGACACTAACTCTCTCAAGTAAGGGAAGTAAGGGGTGTTGTGTTGCAGTGTCAGGGAAGTAAGGGGTGTTGTGTTGCACTGTCAGGGAAGTAAGGGGTGTTGTGTTGCAGTGTCAGGGAAGTAAGGGGTGTTGTGTTGCAGTGTGCATGTGGAGCCAGGGGCACTGGACGTGGTGTCACAGTTGCTGCAGCGGCGAGTACAGCACGACGTGTGTGACTTCGATAACCACCTTGATGACCTCACCTGCGACTGGGCCAACCCACAGATCAACAAGCTCCTCACCACCCTCAGTGCGGCTGCCCAGGACTAGCTCACCACCGCCACCACCACCGGAACATCATCACATCTGTCTGTGTGTCTTCAGTGCCTCCGGGTTTTGTCTAGTGGCTGGGTGTGTACAGTGGAAAAGGTAGGGTAATGCTTTGAGGGTGTGATTTGTGAGTTAGGTGTCTGTTGATAAGAGAGTACTTGTTTCCAGTCTGCTCATCACACACAGCAGGGATAGCGAGACACAAGGGTTTAGTCACACTGTGAGGGATAACACTAATGTTCTTGTCTCCTGTATCTGACTTGCTGATCACTGACCCTTGTTCCAGTAGACCCTCCAGTACATCATTGCTGAATCACTGATATTGGCAGGAGAGAGGAAGGGAAGGAGGGAGGGAGGGGGTGGCAGTCTTCTTACCTCATAATTCCATATTTATTTAGAATACTGGTATATTTGAAAGAAAATATATATATGAGTACATTTATATAAGATTTGTATTGGTAGAGAAGTTTAGGCTGAGTAGAGAGAGAGAGAGAGAGACTGACTGAGACTGGCATGGTATATTCTGTGGGTCATAATAGGCAACTAAACAAATTTAATGGGACAGAATGTGAGGATTGGCAACCCTCTCGTTTCAATTCCTGCAGTGACTTTCCAACATTCCTCTGTGGCAGTGCAGGGTTGGTAAACAGATCTTGAGTTCATAGCCAAGTCTGCTGAATGAGGCTTTGGTATACTTCCTGTCACACCTGCTGCCTCTTCCGTTCCATTTGTGTATGTTTTCAGTATTATGGATCCTTTCCTTTGGGATTATTAGTTTTATTTATTTATTTATTTATTTATTTTTTTTTTTTCTCTCCCAGTGAGGAAAAAAGATGATGTTTAGTGGAGAGGAGATGGTGTTCAACAGACTGAAAATTAAATCCAAGACTGCAGATGTTGCAGAAATTAATGCAGAAGTAATTGAGGGGATGTCAAGACATTTAGGGTCGATATCAGAAGAGCAGTCTGACCTGTGGCATTTATGATCCCCTCCCCAGAATGGAACTCTAAGGCTGGCATAGGAGTTGCCATATCAGTAATTTAAAAAGGGTATGTGTAGTGTTAGGTGCATGTAGTTTTGTATGAAGGAGGAGAGTTGTCTTTAGAGCAGGATGTGACAGGAACCACAGAACTAGTGCTGTTATATCTCACTGGGAGTAAATTATTGTTTTGGGTCAGTGAGCAGAGTGAGGCCAGGGACCTCTATGTATAGCCTGCCATCAGGAGAGGGAGGTCGAGGCGAGGCATAATTTTATCACAAATGCATTCACCTAGTCATTTGGTGCAAAACTCCTTTATCTCTTCTAACATGTTTCCCCTGGCCATTCACAAAACACAAACATAAGGGAAGGGAAGTGTGGTGAGTGTGTGTGGTCTTTGGAGCCACTGTATATGTATTGTTAATATTGTCATTCATTTTTTTAATTGTTTGTATATCTTGTATGTATATTTATGTTGACTTTTAATGATGTACTGAAGGAAGATATCAAGTTGAAATAACATGTAGATAATATTGGGTTTTCCACAGCAGGGAAGGTATGGAGAAGACCAGAGTAATGTTGTGTAGAGTAAGAGTAGTATTGGTTGTAGAATGTTGGAGTATTGTACTGTAGTGGAAGACAGTAGTGGTGCTGAAGAATTGGTGGCTATCAAGTTGAGTGAGGATCTGGATACATCTGTACAGTAAACCCTTAATTTAACAGAACAAAATGGTAGATTTTAAAATTTTAAGAACCTTCCTGATAGTCATACAATGCATTAATTCATAATTTCAAAGATTAAAGTAAAAACAATCAAGCAATCAAAATTCTATGTGTATGTGGTAACTGATTTCCTGTAGAGCAATGAATATGTTACATTCAAATAAGCTTAATAGACACCTTGCATATCAGTGAAAGGATTAAACACTCAGAGCATGAACAGACACATTCCCTTCTGGAGCATTAAGACTCCTCCCCTTTCCTCTATTAACCCCTCAGATCAAGGGTTCACTGTACCAAGATGCCAATGAAGGCAGGGATTACAGTGTAGTCAGGTGTACACAGTGCTGGTGTCAATTGTAAAGGAAGGCGTTTTCACCTGTGGGAGTAATAAAGACTGATCATAATCTTTGTACTGTATTTATAAAAGCATGAGCTAATGTTAAGAATCATCTGTATATATACAGGAGCTATACAGGATGCACACACACACACACACACTCTTGCAGTAGTAATGGGTGAATCAACGCAACAGGATCATAAACTATAGATGGAATATAATTTGGACAGTAGAATTACAAAAATACATAACATTTAATCAAAGTGGTAGTCACAAAATACAGGAAATATAATCATTGGTTGAGTCAGAATATAGTACATGAAATATAACCAGTATATAACATAGGTGAAATAAAAGCATTGGTAGTTCACAAAATAGATGAAGTATAATCAGTCGTAGAGTCACAAAGTAAATGAAATAAAGTCAAGTCACAAAATAGATGAAACAATCTGCAGTTGAATCACAAAAATATGCAGTACAATAGAATTATTAATAAAGGAAATATAAAAGTATGTAACAGATAACAATGTAACAAGTAACTCGCTCCACCAACAAACCAGTGGAATGTACACACACACAGATGTACCATACACTGCTGGTAAACTACTGCAAGGCAAAATGCTTTGTCAAAAATGTGTTCATGAGCTTTACTTGACAGAATAAAGATGCATTAACCTATATCAGATTAATACTTGCAAATAAGAAGAGCATGCTTGGTATTAATCATCAAATATAGTTATGCACATGGTAATAATACTCTTACTTACGATTTCATTAAATAGTATGTTAAGTGAAAAAGCCACAAATCAAATTATGATAAGTCAATGTGTGTGTACAGTGAACCAACAAACACCTCTGTCTGTTCAGGGAGGAATCCCTTACCAGGCAGCAGCAGGAAATATCACAACCCAGGGCCAGGTGGAAGGAAACTAAAACAGCACCAGCCTTTCTGCTCAGGGACAGTCTCTCTAGAACATGAGGTGTTGGGAGGCAGGACTAACACAGCACCACGCCAGCCTGGGACACTAAAGATTAATGAAATCTGGCACAGCATTCTCATTTAGTGTGTTGACTCAAAGACCTGTTTAAGTTACTGTATTATGATTTCCTACATTCTTGCAAGGAACTGGAGATCTTACAATTGGTGCTTTGCCAGACCTACTTCACCACATGTAACTTAGTACTTTACATTACTAACTATTCCTACATCACCTCATCTACTTGTACCTCTTGGTTCATTCTCCAGGGAACACAAAAATGAGTGAGTCTGGCACTTCTCCATTTCACTAATTTACTTAGGCTTGCTTCTAACTACATGTTTGGTGTGTCCATCTGGAGACAGAGTGTCATCAGTGGTGTCATTCAATGACATAAAAGTCAAATGGGCTGCTAAATATCCATCCATGATGCTGGAGTGCTGTTGACATTTACACAGCAGCAACAGCCAACACCACCGACAATGCATGGTCTCCAGATAGATGTGTGAAACATGCAGTGAGAAGTGAGCCTTGCCTTGAGAGAACTGAAAATTATCCCATGACTCTCTTTCTAAACATTAACTGTATTGCATTTCACTTCACTAATTTGAGACCATTAACATTTGTCTTATAGCATAGCTTCCATTTAAGAGGTGCAACCCATCCCTTGGTCCTCTTTAATTCACTAAAGTTCACTCTTGTTATGTTCCTTCTATTAATTCTACTCCAGTAAGACACCAAGCTAACTTACTACAAACCCTAACACCACAGAGCTCCACACATCCACACACCTGCTATAAACTTTATCTTCTACACACATCCGTCATCTATTCCACAGCAATCTCTTATCTGCAAACTTACTCACTAGTTTGTAAAGAAATCTGTATTGCAGTGTAAGCTTTATTTTATGCTGTGTGATGACACACTCTCTCTCTCTCTCTCTCATCATGACAGCCCACAGCATATCGCCCTGCCTGCAGACTTCCTACTCACAAATGAATACTAACTTCATCATTCAAACACTCATTTTTCACCTGCCCTTCAGAATATGCCTCATTCACCATCCCTCCCTTCCCTGACACACCCTCTTAAAATTATCCCTTCACTTTCAGGGGACTTATCACAGAGTACGAGGTTTGTGAACCATATGATTCTGGGTGCTTATAGTGTACTTTGTGGTGCGTAGATAGAACCTTTGTAAATATGTGATGTGCATACCGTGATGATTCAAGCTTAATAATTACACCACGTGAGATTATGTTAGTTTCTTCCTGAAGTTAAGAATTTGGCAAACGTCTTTAATATTAAGGCTGTAATAGACCCTTGCTATTTTGATCTGTGTGTGGTGTTAGCCAGAGAGTCAAGGCTGGTCAAGTCATATACAGTTGTAGTCAAAAGTTTGGTAACATTCCAGTCTTTAACCCCTTCAGTACCAGGGCGCGTTTTCATATTTAGTTTGCTTAGTACTTGGCGATTTTCTACAGCTCCAGAAATACATGAGGGAATTAAAAAAGTTAAGAATCTGGCCAGTAACCTTCTGACCACCATAGACCCTTCCTAATGTCAATAAAATGGTCTAATCATACACAAACCTCAAGGTAGAAATATGTCCCAGTACTGAAGGGGTTAATATGATCTTTAAAGCTTTTTCTTCAATGAGACTTTTACTCTGCTTACAGTATAAAACCAGATATCTGATAAAAATTAATATATTACAATTCAACAGTAATGCCAATACGGCCACATTCCCTTACATGTCAGGCACCTTTTGTGTTACTGCAACGTTAATTATTTAGTTCCTTAAACAGTACTGCAGCACAGACCAGACAATATCAATCTCCTCTCTTTTCATCTGTCCATTCAAATAATCCTTCTTATTATACTCTGGTAAAGGACAACCATAACTGTGAAATAGAGTTATGCTTCCTTCTCTTATAGAACTCAGAATAACAAGGGTCTGGTGAGTCAATGCGCTGAGCAGGAGTGGGCAATCAGTGACATGGAAACAGTCTACAGAGAGTACCGAAGTATTCCTTTGGGCAAGTCCCTCAATTTTATATGTATATTTATAGACCACCATAACACCGCTGACAGGAGGCATCTACAACCAGCACACACACACACACACACACACACACACACACACACACACACACACACACACATCACCACAGCCCACAAACCCACAGTACATCCCCCTACAGTATGTTTTTACAAACCACAGTTGCTCATCACAACTGTGCACCCTATAATTAAAAAGTAACAATAATAATTCTGATATCTATCAATCTACACATGAAGTTGACATCCATGCAGAGAGGGGCACTCAACACACACCAATACACACACAAACAAACGCACGCACACACACACACATACAATCATATTCCCACATCAGAGCAGAGATAAAACTTAAGTACCCTCTGTAGGCTTTCCCAGAGCTCACATCTGCAGTGTACTGGAAAATATGCTAATACAAAATACTGCTTAACTTATCAATGCTAAATACTGATACAATGTACTCAATGCCCAAAGCTAACACAGACGGACTGCCACAGAGACGGACTAAATTTCACACACTTTCCTCTACTTTGAAGGGATTATGCAATTTCTTCATCCGGACATGAGACAAAGCAGCATCTCTCCCTCCCTCTAGTAAACTTATGGAATTAAAAATGGGTGGAATTGGCAGGAAAATATTAGAAGGCAGCAATACTTTTCCCTGTCTGAATGTTCTGACAGCTCCCTTGCAAAAGAATGAATAAAATAAACTGTCAAAATACTGGAGTCAGTTACCACCACTACTCATTTTCTTACACTAACAACTCCACTAACCTCTGCACCTTGGGAGAAGCTCGATTATTAAGCAGATTATGTGAAAAGATAAAATATTCTGGATTAATTTGGCAATTGATCAAGATGGCACACAACTTGTCTTGCATCATGCAGAACAAAGCCTGTCACTGTGTGAAGGCTGTGGTGCTGTGAAGGTCAAGGTTGCTATGAGGTCTCGCCTGATGGGCCAGCTGTGTGAATCTTGATCAACACTTGCTGGAGTAATGGGCAATTATATCTGTGATTGTATGACACAAAAACATACATGTGAACATCAGAATCCCACACACACACACACACACACACACACACACACACACACACACACACACACACACACACACACACACAGTCATCACAGGTCCTCCTCCTGCAGCTCCTTCACTTGCTGGATGAGTGCAGAGAAGTTAGGCCGCACCTCAGGCTCCTGGTCCCAGCACGGCCTGATCAGCTCAGCGTAGATAGTCGGGTGACACGGTGGCTTCAGGTTCAGACGCTTGCCAATCTTCAGCATCTGCAACATCACACATACATCAGTGCATGAATGGATAGATAGTTTGTACTGACATGAACACAAAATTTATACTAACTTAACAAGGATAACTTTATACCAGTATAGACAGACAGATTGTGGCAGGATGCCCACATTCCCACATGACGCTTCATCTGCCTCTCCACTCCCTTAGGGTCACACACCATCTGGAAGCCACACAGCTCCCCCTCACCTCAGTCCACGCCAAGCCAGCCTCAGATGTGAACATGTAACTCCTGGTTGGCAGCTCTCACTTCCCACTGCTCTATGTTTTGTTGTACTTTTATATTAATACATTTAGAGCAGTTGTTTACCACGAGATTCACTACTACCACTACATTGTAATATAGTTACACTACTAAAGTCCGTTCATCCAAAGAATCCTGGATTCTTTGGATGAACAGACTTTAGTACAAGGTCATCTACATCAACTTAATGCTAAGGACTGTATTCTCACACATTTCAACACTGACTAGATTGTCTGAACATCAACAGAGTTACAATTTTGAGACTTGGACTGGAAAAGCTAGACACAAGTTACTAAGACTCTTTAAACACTGGCACCTGCACTCACCTGTATAAGAGTCTCAGGCTTCTGGGGAAGATCCGGCTCCTGCCCACGGGTAAACATCTCCCAGCAGGTCACCCCATAGGACCACACATCACTCTTGTGTGAGAACTTGCCCGTCTCGATGCACTCTATAGCATACCTGTGGGTGGGATGGAGGTGAGACATCCACACACACACACACACACACACACACACACACACACACACACACACACACACACACACACGGCCCGGTAGCTCAGTGGTTAGAGCGCTGGCTTCACAAGCCAGATGACCGGGGTTCGATTCCCCGGCCGGGTGGAGATATTTGGGTGTGTTTCCTTTCACGTAGCCCTGTTCACCTAGCAGTGAGTAGGTACGGGATGTAAATCGAGGAGTTGTGACCTTGTTGTCCCGGTGTGTGGTGTGTGCCTGGTCTCAGACCTATCCCAAGATCGGAAATAATGGGCTCTAAGCTCGTTTCGTAGGGTAACGTCTGGCTGTCTCGTCAGAGACTGCAGCAGATCAAACAGTGAAAACAGTGAATTACACACAAACAAACAAGACCTGTTATCACTGACAGAAGATGGAAATAGATAGACGAGAGGACACTCCAAGATCATGAAAAGTCAATGTCTGAGGAATATTAGAAAGTTTAGCTTTTCACATAGGACAGTGGACATCTAGAATGGCTTGAATGAAGAAATTGTAACAGCAGAAAATGTGCATAAATCTAAGGAAAAGTTGGATAAAAATAGATATGGAGACAGGTCACTGAGCCTGACTCAAATCTTGTAATATATAAATACAGTAATACTCCGCTTAACGAACAGGATAGGGGGTGTCAAAACTGTTCGTAGAGCGAAAATTCGTTAAGTGGACGCAATTTTCCCATAGGAAATAATGAAAATAGTGGGGGGATGTGTTCTGGGCTGGTCCCCAACATACCACATGGGTGAGAAAAAAAAAAATTATATATACGTTTGGCAGCATATTGGACCACCGTTGTACCACTACTTTTATATGAGTCATTGGAAGTTAGAGAAGCTACGTACAAATTGTCTCACATTCTCGCATTTATGTTCACAAAATAACATTTCTATTAGCTTTTTACAAACCTTGTCCCCAAGAAAGGATTGTTTTGTAATACATAAAGTGAAATCTTACATGGAATACCAAAAAATAAAGCAGAGATGAGATCAGCCACAGACGAAACGGGAGACTCACGGCCACTCGGCCACTTCTTCTTGTGACCCTTTTAGCCTGCATGTTGTCTTTCCCCATGATATTTGTTTCCACTCCTCTATTGCCTGCTATAATGGATATCATTTCTTAGTATTCATATACGCTCATGCCATGAGGATAACCTTGACTCCATGGCACTGAATGACAGTGAATTATTAATGAAATACCGCAGTATGTCATTAGTAATTCACTAACACTCAGTGCCACGGAGTCAAGGTTATCCTTGTGGCAAGAGCGTATATGAATACTAAGATATGATATCCAATATAGCAGGCAATAGAGGAGTGGAAACATGAACATCATGATGAAAGTAACACGCAAGCAAAAGGGTCACAAGAAGAAGAAGAAGCGGCCGAGTGGCCGTAAGTCTCCTGCTTTGTCTGTGGCTCATCTCATCTCTGATTTATTTATTGGTATTCCATGTAAGATTTCACTTTATGCATTACAAAACAATCCTTTCTTGGGGCAAGGTTTGTAAAAAAGCTAATAGAAATGTTGTTTTGTGAATATAAATGCATATAGAAGACAGTAACACCACCTCCAAAGGTGGTGTTCCCAGCAACCTCAGAGCAACCTGAAAGCAACCTTGTCACCGTCCCTCCAAGCGTTCATGGATGCCATTTCGCTGCAAGAGGTTGCTCTGACATTGTTAAGGAATCTTGGATCCAGCTCCAGGAGTGCTAGAGACAGAGGTGGGGAGCCAGCTAATCACAGCGAAGCTGCCGTGTTTGATCCCTCACCCGGTAAATTCAAACCCAGAAAATTCGCTAAAATGGATGTGGTTGTACATTATGCGGACTTTTGGTCTAACTTTATATAGTACGTTAAACTGGAAATTTGTTAAACGAACGTTTGTTAAGCGGAGTATTACTGTACACACACACACACACACACACACACACACACACACACACACACCAGGACAGGGGCAAGGCACGATTGGTCTGCCTGATGTAGTAGTTCCCTTTATTAGGTTCTTGCGCCAGCCCAAAGTCGGTGATCTTGACGGTGTGCTGGTCGGCCACGAGGATGTTGCGCGCTGCCAAGTCCCGGTGGATGACACGAGACTGTTCCAAGTAATCCATCCCCTGTGGCAGAGAGTTACTGTCACTGTCAATAATAATGATAGCTGTGTGGTGTGTTTGTTCTTGCTTGTCTAACTCTATACAATAATCTCTCCTTGCTTTATCTGTTACTTCTATCACTTGTCTTATCTATTCATATATCTATGGTAAATTTTTCATCAGTCTCTTTCCCTCATTTATATAATTTGCAGCAGTTTCCTCCTCCTCACTCTCCTTCTCTCTCTCCCTATTCCTACCTCTCTTCTTGCTGCTACAATATCTTCCTGATCCTCTTTTTGCCGCTACTATCTCTTCCTGTGCTCCTTTTGCCTTTACAATCTCTTCTCCTCTTCTTACCTCTACAATCTCTTCCTGCCTCTCTTCTTGCCTCTAAAATCTCTTCCTACCCCTCTTTTTGCCTCTACTATCTCTTCCTGTCCTCCTCTTGCCTCTACAATCTCTTCCTATCTCTCTTCTTACCTCTAGAATCAATTCCTGCCCCTCTTCTTATCTCTACAGTCTTTTCCTGTCTATATTCTTATCCCTATATCTCTCTTCTTGCCTCTAAAATCAATTCCTGCCCCTCTTCTTACCTCTACAGTCTTTTCCTGTCTATATTCTTATCCCTATACTCTCCCACTCCCACCTTTCCCTCCACTCACTCAGTCTCACCTCAGCAATGTCCACAGCAAACTTGAGTAGCATGGCATTGTTGATGTGCTCACGGTGGGTCTTGAGGTAGTCCTTGAGGGAACCCATGGGCAGGTACTCCATCACCACATACATGTCCTCCTCGTCTGAGTCCACCAGTCCACACAGCCTCACTATGTTGCGGTGCTTCAGTTTCTGCAGCGCCAGTGAGAATGTTAGTCTGTGTACTGTGTGGTGATTGTAACCTGTTGTGTGGGATGCCTACCTGGTACTTGTTGGGAGATGAATGGTGAGTCTGGATGTAGATGAGATAACTTGGTATTTGTAAGGTGTGGGGAGAAGAATGAGAGGTATGGATGTAGATGGGGTGACTTGTGATTGGCTGGTATTTGTAAGGTGTTGGGAGATAAATGGTAAGCCTGGATGTAGATAAAATTAGAATAAGTCTGGATGCAGGTAAGATGAGATGTGATTAGTTGGTATTTGTAATGTCTGGGGAGAAAATGATGGATCTGAATGTAGATAGAATGAGATGCAAGAGAAGTGGAGCTTTGCAGACATCATATTGTGTTTGGGATGTATTTAAGGAGAGATGGCAGTGATGGAGTGTACATTAACTGAAGGGAAAACTAGATATAAGAAATGGGATAAAAGTAACTCAGGCCCTGTACACTACAACAAGACAAAACACACACAGGAAATGCACTTCATTTACATAAATTGATGAATAAATAAACTAAACAAATCAGAGTCAATAAAAATCAGTAAACGTGCAGAGAGACATGAATACTTAACAACAACATGTGCCCTTTAAGCAATTACTGGTTAAAATCCCCTCTCTCTCTCTCTCTCTCTCTAACACACCTGCATGATCCTGAACTCCCTCTTAAGGTCGTCAGTCTGCCCCACAGCCTTCAGGGACTTGATGGCCACCGTCTCCTGCCGCCCCTGAGCATCCGTCATTTGGCCACGGTACACCTCCCCGTAGTTACCCTGTGGAGGTGCTGACACTGAGGCTCGTATTCTCAACACTTCTGTTCTTCAACTCCACTATGTCAAAAGCCTTTAATTAAATTTACACAGTTCTTTAAGGTGTTTTTACTGTTCTAGAGGTAGAGTGACAAGATTTCTACATTATTCACTAGAGGAACACTCTTGAAAACCCCACCAATCATCTCTGTGGCCTTGGAAAATATGTAGTCATGGTGGGCAAAGCATTTTCTGAGGCATAACTGATGGGACTTATGGAGGAAACTGTAAGTCACATTAGTTAAAGATCCACAAGGAATAAACAAATAAACAAAGTTCCCACCTCGCCAATCTTGATGCCAAACTTGATGTCGGACTTGTCAAGGTGCAGTGGCTTGGTGGGGAGGGCGGGGAGGGGCGGCAGGCGAGGCGACGGCAATGAGAACTGAAGCAGCACATCCAGGGGCTTCACGTTCCTGCAGGAGAAGAGAGAGAGATAAGAGGCTCTTAGGAGGAAGACCAGAGGGAAAAATTACTGTGAGGAAAGATAATAATGACAATAATAATGATAATAATGAAAGGTTCTTAGGAGAATAACTAGAGGTAAAAAATTAGGTTACTGTGAAGATGATAATGATGATAATACATAATAATCATAATAAACACCTGGCTTGGGAGGAGACAGGGAGGGAGAAGGCCGTTCCCATCTCGTAAATGTGTAGTGGCTGAAACTCTGGGGTGTTGAGGGAGATGAGGTCATCCACCATTAGATCCGGCAGCTGGCTGAGGGTCACCTGTGGGAAGGAATGAGTCACTAAAAAGACTGAGAAAATAGAAAAATACAAAAAAAAGGTGTGAGGCATTATGAGACACTAGAAAAAGAAAAAAAATAGACAAATAAAATAAAAAACAAAAAGATGCATGAAGAACTAGGAGTCACTATAAAAAAAAGTGAATTGACAAATTAAAAAAACTGGAAGGGATTGAGTCAGTAAAAAATAACAATAAAAAAAATGCAAATACACAGGTAAATAGAAAAAAAAACTGTGAAGGATATACAAAAGCCAGTACAAAAAAAAACAAAGATAAAACAGTAAACAGACAAATTAAAAACTAAAAACACAAAACAAAGAAGAAAGTCAAACAGAAATACGAAAACAAGAAAGAAAAATAACCAGGAAACACATCAATCCCACCCATCCCCTCATCACCCCCCCTTCACCTGACCTGCGCCACGGAGCCATCGGCGTACGTCAGGGTGGTGAGCTGGGTGGTGACTGAGGTGGTGTCTTCCTCGGCCACCTTGACGCTGCTCTCTGCCTCGCCGTTCTGCTGTCTAGATTCTGTGTCCTCTGAGTAGATGGTCTGGTAGGCGTGCTTCTGCCGAGAGTTGAACACTGCAGGGAGGAGAGGGGAGGTGGCGGGGTTAGAGGAAGGAATGATAAAAGAAGATAAAATGGTGAAACTAATACAGGAGATATGACAAATGTGATAAATGGTAAGAGAGATTATAGAGTAAAGTTATTAATGGAGAAAGAATAAAAATGATGAATGGTAAGGGAGACAAAATGGCAATTAGTAAAGGGAATGAGGCTGAGTGAGACAAAGTCGTGAGAATTATTAAGGGAATGATAGAAATGTGAGAAAATGTTAAAGGGATGCAAAATGGCATGAGTTACCAAAACAAATATGATAAAACAGTAGAATTATTATGCTAAAGGAGAAACATGAAAAGACAAGAGGCAGCAGAACCATAAATAACACAAAACATTACCAGAAACACACAAAACATGGTCAAGAAATAACTATAAAAACAAAAGAAAAATATACAGTAAGACCCCACACTTGGTGAATCTCAGCTTGGCGAAATTAATATCTGGCGGTCGGGTGGTCACAGACCACCGAGTGCACGCTTGGCGATTTGAATGCAAACTTGGAGGTACCCTGGCAGTTGCACGGCGAACCACGTGGCTCCCCCGTGACATCAGACCTCTCTAAACCTATCAGAACACAGTGTGAGAGTCCCCTTCAGCCATTTTGTTTGTGCTACCCTCTGTTCTGCTAGTGTGGGAACAAATTCTGGTGATTTATTGCCAACATGGCCTCTACCATCGCAACAGGTGGTACCGGTGGGGGTAAGGACAAAAGTGGGCGAGGAAACGGGTGGAAAAACGGGAATACAGACAAGGAAAGCATCACAAATGCTTGTTTATTGGTCTGTTTTGTACAAGTGTTTAAATATGTGAAAGCAAAAGATTTTATTTTAGCCCAAAAGATGGTATTTTAGGAGTCAAAAGAGAGACTATGGCAATGACCAAAGACTGATTGAGGCATTTTTTAGGTAATTTATATGGTATAAAGAACTCGTGTTTGGCGAAATTCACATTTGGCGATAGTTTCACCAGACTAATTAATTTGTCAAGTGTGGGGGCTTACTGTAAAGTAAAACCACATGAAATTAAATAAACTCACATTAGTAGAGTATCTACTCTAAAGTGGCTCCTGGCTCTCACTCTGAATGGGATCCTAGAAGAATGCATGGTTGTCAAATCTTGAGGAAAACCATAAGCTGTCCTTGTGATAAGTGTATTGATCAACAGACAACAAGTATTATTCACATCAAATCAATAATATCATCAATGAGCTACATGTTTTGAACTCAGGAGCCACTTTCGAGCACACAGACTATACATAACTAAGACCATCGCCACTACCACCAACACCACCACCACCAGAAGGACCTAGACTCACCCTGGTACAGGATCTGGTTCACATCTCTCATGACAGCCTGGGGTTGGCGCCTGGCCTGGGGATCCGGGGACCAGCAGCGCAGCATCACCTGGACATAGACACATCATCATCACCTCACCACATCACCACAACATCAACACTCAAAAAGGAAGACTGGATTAGCTCTTTTTTCTATCATGTTCCTTCGCTACAGCTTTCGATATTCACACATAGGGCACATAAAATAAAGCACTATGCACTTATTCACACACAAACAAACAAACAAACAAACACACACACACACACACACACACACACACACAATGGTAAATATGGAGAATGTGGGCTAAAGATTATATTCACTTTAAACACATAGAGTACAAGGGGACACAGCATGAAGTTAAAGAAAGAAAATTATAAAAGCTACAAAAAGAATTATACCATTCCTCATAGAAGTGTGAACAAATGGAACGAGTTTAGTGACGAAACTGTGAATGTTGAAACTGTCAGTGCTTTTAAGAAGAAATTGGATATAGATATAGAGACAGTATACTATGAAATCACTCCTCTCCTGTAAACTACAACTAGGTAAAGACAACTAGTAAAAATACACACACACAAACACACACACCCACACACACCCACATACACACAAACACACACACACACACCTGATAGAGATCATTGGGGCACCTGTCAGGACGTGGCAGAACGAGCCCTGTGGCATACAAGTTCCGAACCTCTTCCATGTCAGCACCTGAAGTAAAAGAAGTCAATTTAGCACACAAGAAATTGTAGTAGAAGTAGCAGTAGTAGTAGTAGTTCTCCCAGCCCTGCCTCACCTGGTAGTGGTGTTGCTCCGAGGGAGAAGATCTGCCAAAGTGTGGTACTAAAGGCCCAGATGTCGGTGGTAGGGTCGTGCAGGGCGAGGGGCGGCTGGATGTGGTACTCTCTGGGGATCCAGTGCAGGTCGCGGTGGTCGTATCTCACCAGCCCAGGGTCACTCAGCTTCACCTGGTCATGGGAGGTCACTGTGCTGTCTTATCTGTTTGCTGGGGCTGTGTGTGTGTGTGTGTGTGTGTGTGTGTGTGTGTGTGTGTGTGTGTGTGTGTGTGTGTGTGTGTGTGTGTGTGTGTGTGTGTGTGTGTGTGTGTGTGTGTGTGTGTGTGTGTGTGTGTGACTGGAAAGGATTGTATTTGTTTTTATAGTGTTTTAGTGTTTCTTATTCTGCATTTGTGCTTATCAATCTGCCTCTCTCTCTCTCTCTCTCATATATATACACACACACACAGCCACCAGCACACCTTGAAGCTCCGGTCAGTGTGCTCCACCACCATTATGTTGTGGCAGCGGATGTTGTTGTGGTGGATGTCCTCCACGTTGAGGTACCACAGCGCCCGGGCAAGGTGGGTCGCTGCCTCCACCAAGTCCACCTGAGAGACAGATGGGTGGAGGGTGTCAGGTGGTGCTTGTAGGGTTAATCAAAGGTGGGGATGTTATGCAAGAGGGGTACTGGTCTAGAACAACAAAAAGAACTAAAAATAAAGAAAGCTCAATGAATAGAAAATAAAAATAAAAGGTCCACTGTGTTATGGTTCATTAGGTAAGCTGTCACTGGTTACAGAACTTAATGGAAGAGTAAGGTAAGGTTTCTCAAGATACCACACTTCCACTAACACAACCATTCAAGAAGTGAAGGATCCTTGTCAAACTATCACTGGAATCATGAAAACACCTTTGAAAATATTGATAGCTTTCAGTAGGACCTTTAAAGAGATCCTCATTAACCCCTTCGCGCCGGATGTTAAAAAAGCCTGCCTGTATGATATACGGGTGGTAGTGCCGCGCGCCCGAGCACGAGAAACTCGTGCAAGCTTGTCATACTTGTCGTCTTTGTGTATTATGCTGCTATTTTTTAGTCACTATATCACCTTCAAAGAGAAAAGTAGACGCTTCTCTTTTCGGAGAAAAAGAAAGAGAGAGAGAGAGAGAGAGAGAGAGAGTGTGACATTTGCTAATATTTTAGACACAAGTGAGACGCATGTAGCTTATCTTTCGAGAGGAGGAGAGGAGGAGGAGAGAGAGGAGAGGAGAGAGAGAGAGAGAGAGAGAGAGAGAGAGAGAGAGAGAGAGAGAGAGAGAGAGAGAGAGAGAGAGAGAGAGAGAGAGAGAGAGAGAGAGAGAGAGAGAGAGAGATGGGAACAGTCTATGCCATTGGGTAATTTTAGACACAAGGTCGGACGCATGTAGTTTATCTTTAGTGATTGGTGGAGACAAGGATGGTGGGAGGAGCACTAGGATTTCAAGGACAGCATACAGCGTGTGTAGTTGGTATCCAACACACTATACGGGACAACTGAACTGAAGAAAGCTCAGAAAAGAAATATGATGTCTACGTAGGCATCACCGTATTTGTTACTGGGGCTTCATGACGCCCACATAGGCGTCACAGTATTGAAGGGGTTAAAATATCACTGGAATCACAAAAACACCCTTGAAAGCCTAATTAACTAATCTAAATGTGACACTGAAACCTCGGATAATACAAGCCAAAGTATCTCACCATCACCACAACCACCACCATCACTTCACCTCCTTCAAAGATGTGTGGTGCTCCTGCAGATACTTGTCGAGGGGTCCCAGGGGCAGGTACTCCATCACCAGGGCAAGGGGGCTGAGAGTGATGCCCTGCACAGCCACCACACAGTCACACGTCACAAAGGCAAACTGGTTCACCACGGCCAGGTAGCGTTCAGTGTCCTCAATACTGTGCAGCTTGGGGACCTGTGGGGGGAGCAGGGTGAAGGTTGAGAGGCTTTACCCTTAGTAATGCTAACTCCTTGGTGTGGTCTTGTTTAGGAATTATACAGTGGACACATCACAGACTATAAAGATGATTGGTTACCTTACAGACAACAGGAACACTAAAACTACATAAGAACTACCTTTAATTGTTAGAAAAGACAAGAAGTAACAGTGGAAATAGGAGAGAAGAGAGATAAGAACACTGAAAGATAGCCAAAATTTCATAAGTAACCTTTTTCACAACAAGAACACTAAAACTACTTAAGAAATAAGGTTAATTGTTAAAAAAAAGAAGAAGCAATAGAAATAGTGGGAGAGAACTGAGATGAGAACATTGAAAGACAGCTGTAATTTTATTGGTAACCTTCTTGACAACAGGAACACTAAAACTACAAAGGAAATACCATTAATTGCTAGAACAAGAGATGAGAAGTAGCAGTGGAAATAGTTGGAGAGAACAAAGATGAGAGCATTGAAAGATGGCCAAGATTTCATTGGTAATCAATTTGGCAACAGGAGCACTAAAACTACATAAGAAACATTATTAATTATTAGAAAAAGAGACAAGAAGTAGCAATGGAAATAGTAAGAGAGAAGAGAGATGACAAGAGCATTGAAAGATAGCTGAAATTCTTTGGCCCACGAGAAGAGAAAGAAAAGAGAATTTAAAAAGGAACAGTAAAGGAAAGGAAAGCAAGAGGAAGACCAAGATGGAATAACTGAAGCTGGTACAAAGAACAACATGCAAGCAGTTCAAAGTTTTAAACACATCAAAGTGAAAGTCTATATCTGTCAATGTCATGATGAAGAGGGTGTGACTGACAGATGAAGTTGAGATGAAGATGACGAAGGGAAGAAGGATTGCAAAAAACAGGGGTTCTCAAAGTGGTCGATATCGACCCCCAGGGGTCGATGGGACCATCCAAGGGGTCGATGAATATCCAGGGGGTCGAAAGGGGGTCGATGAATAATCGAAGAGTCAGTAAATGGTACTGCTGGAGTCGAAGGGACCTTTGAAGCCCCCGACTAGAAATCCCAGATTATAATTTGTAAACATCTGAAGAATATCGGGCACCATTAAATAAAAAAAAAAAAACATAATTTATTGATTTCAAACAATAGGAAATTTTAGCAGTGCTGGCAACACTACATTCAACCAATCTTCCTTGTCTCGCACCTCTACTGCCCGTACCAGGGTCCGTACAGGAAGCATTCCTGTCTCTGTCCTGTACTGAGTGAGCGAGCGTATTCCCCGCCCCACCCCGCCCCACCCACACATCTCGCTGTCTCGCTGCTCTCGCATTCAGTGTACTCTTAGCTCCCGTAACTGGTCCGTGAATTGATTATTGTGACGCATTGAAAATTGTGTGTAATAGACATAATGGCTGCTGTAGCTGCTAAGAAGAAATGCTGCCAGTATTCTCAGGAATATTTGAAATATGGATTCATTACTTCATTAAGCAATGACACCATGCCATTATGTCTCTTGTGTGAAAAGACTTTCAGTAATGATGCCATGAAACCTGCAAAGATGAAGGACCACCTTGAAAGAGTTCACTCTGATAAGAAACACAAAGACCTTGACTATTTCAAGACACTGAAAGAAAAACTCAAGGGTCGATCAAGTATCAAGACCTTTTTCAAAGCCCCCGCCAGTGCTGATACTGAAGGAGGTTTAAAAGCCTCATACAAAGCAAAGAAAGGAAAGGCACACACTATTGGTGAAGAACTCATAATCCCAGCCATTAAAGAAGTTATAGAAACTGTTATGAAGAAGGATTCTAGCTCTGTTTTGAAAAATTTGCCATTAAGTAACAGTACAGTGCAAAGAAGAATTGATGAAATGGCAGATAATGTTGAAAAAACCTTGGTGTCTGAACTTCAGGATAGTAAGTTGTCTCTACAACTTGATGAATCAACTTTTGGCAGCTCTAATCTTCTCATGGCATATGTGAGGTATTACAGTCAAAGTCAAAAGGACATAATTGATGAATTTTTGTTTGCTAAATATCTCACAGCTGATGCCAAAGGTGAAACAATTTTACGATGTGTGCAGCAGTATTTTGAAAAGCACAACATACCTCTCAGTAATATTACTGCAGTGGCTACTGATGGTGCACCAGCAATGATTGGCCGGTACAGAGGATTTGCAAGCCTACTCAAAGAAAAAGTGCCTAATATACGTACTGTACACTGTGTACTGCACAGGCAACATCTTGTAGCCAAGAAACTCAGTGGTGAACTGCATGATGCCTTGAAAGTGTGCATCAGGGCAATTAACAAAATCAAGGCACATCCACTTAACTCGCGATTGTTTGCACTGCTGTGCGAAGAGAATGATGACATGTTTAACCAATTGCTCCTGCACACTGATGTAAGGTGGCTGTCTAGAGGTCACAGCTTACAAAGACTTGTTGACTTGTACAGCTCAACTCTTCAGTTCCTGGCAGACGTGGACTCATCTCTATGTGAAGAGTTGAAAAAATGCAAAAATGCCCTTTTCTATTTGGCAGACCTCTATTCTAAATTTAATGAGACACAAAACGCCTGCAGGGTAAAGATGTTACCATCATTCAGGCCAGGACAGTTCTACTGGGATTCCAAGGCAAGCTTGGCTTGTTCAGAGCTTCACTGGCCCGTAGAGATTTTCAGTATTTTTCAAACTTACAACAGGTACAAAGTGAAAAAATTTCTGATGGTGACCTAGAAACATACATAACTCATCTGGAGAATTTAATTGAAGACTTTAAAGTGCGCTTTGAAGACCTGGAGAAAATGAATGTGCCTGAATGGATCCTAACACCGTTTGATGTTGAGATAGGGAATGCAGACATTCCATTACACTTGAAGGAAGAATTCATTGACATGACTGTGGACCTGGAAGCAAGTGCCTTGTTCAGAAGAAAAGGCCTCCGTGAATTCTGGATCAACGAGAACAACGTTGCTAAATATCCTCAGCTTTGTGCAGTGGTTGAGCCATTTTACTTGCTTTCCCAAGTTCATACATGGTTGAAGCTGGTTTCAGTCATGCAAATGCAGTCTTAACAAAGCAGAGGAACAGACTAAGCTTGGAAGAACGAGGCGACCTACGGCTGAAGCTCACCAACCTGCAACCTAAAATCAGCATCCTTGTTGAGGCCCATCAGGCACATCCTTCACATTAATGATGTCAACATTGAAGGAGGAAAAGGTATGTTGCACTGAGAATTAAGTTGCATATACTCGTACACTTCGACATATTTTCATACTGTGTTTAACGATTTTATAATACGTACTGCATGTCTACTACTACTACTACTACTACTACTACTACTACTACTACTACTACTACTACTACTTCTTACTACTACCACTACTACTACTACTTCTACTACTACTACTTACTACTACTATTGCTTTTGACATTGGTATTTTTTTTCTTTAATTTAAAGCTAGGGGTCGATGAAAATTTTGAAGTCTCACTGGGGGTCGACGAGTTAAAAGTTTGAGAACCCCTGCTGTGACTGGGAAGGTGAAGGAAGAGGAAGGCTGAAAATTGAAGGTGTGACTTGGAACAGGGTGGAAAAAAAAAAAGACTGAAAATGAATGAGACTATGACTGAAGCATGAAGTTGAGATAGTAAAGAAAGTAGAGGATTAAAAGAATGAAGATAAAAGTTGGTAATGAAAGACAGAAAGACTGGAAGGGTGAAGGAAGAGGAAGAGTAAGAAAAGAGTGTGACTGAGGAATGAAGCTGAGATGGGGATAGTAAAGGAAGGGGAAAAATTATACAAATGAAGATGAAAGTTTGTAATGAAAGAAAGAAGAGGATTATGAAGATGAAATAGGAGATGATAGCTAAGAGAGAAGATAAAAGTGAAGTGAAGATGAAGATAGAAAAAGGAAAGAATTTATTGATACAGATATAGCTACACACACACACACAGACACACACATTGTCACCCTGCCGCAGAATGGTGTAGCAGTGTGGTGGTGCGTTGGCCTCCACCACAACATCCAGAAGAAATGTGTCATACTCAGTGGAAGACTCTCGCAGCAGGCCCACCCCCACCTCACTGCCGCCCTTCTCCTGCAGCTTCCTGGCCGACACTATGCTCCTGAAGGGGATGATAATAATAATAACGGGAGAGAAAAAAATAATTTTTCTTATGTAGTCTCTTCTGTGTCCATGTATCATCATTGTCCCTCACTAGACTTGCCTGCAAGGCTCTCCACTCAACCCTCTCCCTCTCTCTCTCTCTCTAAGCACCTCCTATGTAGTCCTTAGTGTGAATTGAGAAAAATATACAAAACTAGAGAATTACACCATCTTGTATTAATGAGTCCTCAGACAATTCCAAAAAGAAAACATCAATTCCTCAGATACTTAATGGACTTCAATATTAACTGGTCCACTCACACTCAACTCTCACTCTCCATGGTCCACTCACACTCAACTCTCACTCTCCATGGTCCACTCACACTCAACTCTCACTCTCCACGGTCCACTCACACTCAACTTTCACTCTCCACTGGTCCATTCACACTCAACTCTCACTCCACTGGTCCACTCACACTCAACTCTCACTCCACTGGTCCACTCACACTCCATTGGTCCACCTTATACTAGTTCTCACCCTATTGGTCCGTGGCACTTGCTGGACCGCAGGAAGACCAGGGAAGGCGTGGACAGCTCTCGGCAAAGGTCAAAGGTCCAGGTACACATCAAACGGTAGTACCTGCAGGGAAGATACAGGTAAGGTACAGATATGGTGCATCTCTCTCTCTCTCTCTCTCTCTCTCTCTCTTAGAAATCAGTGTAAAGAAAGGTGCTGTATTTCTTTTCTTTATTTTTGCTTTTTTTTTTGCTTTTTGGCTTTAAAAATCTGTTATATCTTTACATTCCAATATTTTAATGCTGTGTTCTCTTCCTGTGTCTTCCTGTATGTCACTCTCTCACTTCCTGTCTCAGTTGCATGATGTTAAAATCTCTCTCTCTCTCTCTCTCTCTCTCTCTCTCTCTCTCTCTCTCTGCTTCTGTATTTCCATCTTCCTAAACTCATTTAAGGAGGAGGAGATCTAAATACACTTATCTCATTCTTTTCGCTGACTATTTTGAAACTGCTCAGGAACTGGGAATTTAAGTTGGCCTATTTGTTTAGTCATCTTTGTTTCCCTTGGCCAGATTCTTCCTCTTACATAAAACAAGGGGAAAAACACTAGTTACCCAGTGAGACATCCAACCATTGCCTCCAGCTCCTCCATAGTAGACAGCTTGAAGTAACACGGCACGCCAGTCTTGCGGGACACCTCAACTGTCAGGTCCTGGGAGCGTGTCGTCACAAACACCAGGTCCTCGATGCAGCACAGGTGGGACCATGACTGTTGGGTGTAGGTGTGGCTCAGTGTGACTCACTGTGGCTGTGTGTGTGTGTGTGTGTGTGTGTGTGTGTGTGTGTGTGTGTTCTTCAATGTGGCTCTGTAGTCTGTGTGTCTGTGTGTGTGTGTGTGTGTGTGTGCGCGTGTTCTTAAATGCTTTGCTCTCATCAAATTACAAAAAAGTGTACCTGAAATATATACATCTATATTTTTTATTTAGTGAGATGCTCAGTTATGTAAGTTTCCTGCAATTTGCTATATTAAGAAGCCACATTTGTCATTTGTTAGGTTGTCGTGAGTGTTCTGTTTGATGGATACAAGCTTCAATACACAAATCATATAATCCTCACTGCACCTCTCAATACATCCTTCATAATACTGATTTTTATTACTTAGTCTCTTCGGTACCATGATGCATTGCCATATTCATTCTGCTTACTTTCTGGTGATTTCATACAGCTTCAGAAACTCATGTGAGGGATTAAAATAGTGAAAACTTTGGCCACTATTCTTCTGACCTCCATAGACCCTTCCAAATGTAAACAAAATGATCTAATCACACACAAATCTCAAGGTAAAAATGTGTGACATTAATGAAGAAGTTAAAACTCACTAGAAAGTCCAGCAAATAATATGAATAAAAAAAACCTATAGGTAAACTGTACAGCCAGGTAGATCACTGTAATTGAAGAAATAAAATAAAAAACACTCCACAACATCAAGAAAAATGGAAGTCTATAGAAGAAATACAAATGAAAAGGTCAAAAATGAGCAGTGAAAACATGGAGGCAAGCCAATAAACAGAGATAAGAACACTGTTAAGTACTGCAAAGAAACAGACAACAGAACCTCATCACCAACACACAAACACACACACACACACACAAAACTGTCGGTGCTTTCACGAAGAAACTGGATAATGACAGAGACAAGATACCATGAGATTACTCCCCTCCCGTAAACCACAACTAGGTAGATACAGCTCGGTAAATACACACTCACAGCCTTCTTGCTGGGCGAGTGGCTGTAGCGCAGGCCGGGGTGTTCAGGGTGGTAGGGGTCAATGCAGAGTCTGGCACTGTGCACCGCCCCGCCCTCATCACGCAGCACACTGTACTCCTCACTGCCGTAGCCGCACTGACTCTCCTCAACCTGTGCAGGGAGGATTCAGGTGAGGCTGAGTCGAGGGAATTGGATAGACTTTTGCTGTGACAGAGTAAGACCCATATTAAAAAATGCTTTGTTCTCCCATGACAACTATTTTCAAAGGCTCCATATGAAGATACTCATGTTTTTAAGGGTATTTTCGTGGTTCTGGTAATGGATTAGCAAGATTTTTAGTTTATCATATGGAAAAACTGTCATGAAAATCCTACTAGTTGTCTCTGGGGACTTGAAAAATTGTCACAGTGAGAGAGCAAGACATTTCTGAATATGGCCTTATGAGTTGAGACATGGAAGAGTTTTTTTGTTTTTTTTTCTTATTAAGAGAGTTGCTGGTCGGGATGCAAGCAGTTAGCAAGATCAGAAGAGCAGTTACAATGGAAATAATCAGTAGAATATAGGAACAGATAGACTTGCACATTGAAGTTTATACACAAAGGTAAGATAGATATACACACCAGCATCATATATGTACTCTGTCACTCTCTCTATAATGCCTCGGCTACAATTCTTTCACACACACCTACACACACACACACTAATAACTTAACCACATTACAAACCACTCATATCACATAAACCACCACCACCACCACCACAAACCATAAAGCCTGAGAGAAGCCCAAGGAATCCTAGAGCCACAAGAAAGAGCCCGCCACCCTCACCTTGAAGAGATATCGCTCCCGCACAAAGCTGGCCTCTCTGTTCTGACACGTCTCCACAAGCTTCTCTGCGTTCCTCTTCACGTTGAGTCTGTTAGCCATGCCATTCAGTTCCCGAGGCATGAAGCTCTTCAGGTCTATGTCGCCAACCTTCCTCCCTGCACACACACACATACACACAAATAGATTGATGAATAAGCAAATAGATAGTGAAGGTTCTTTGGCCATAGCATCATGACTCTAATCTTTCTCCCTGCACACATGCATACACACAAATAAATTGATGGATAAAGGTGGGTTCACAAATGTCAATATGCCGATGGCAATGCTACTCATTACGAGGGATGATCAGAAAATAATGCTGGGAGGGAGGGGAGCGAGGAGCAACAAGTATTGCCTGTTGTAATGTGTTTGAGCTTGTTGCTGTTTGTCTGGGTTACATTTTTTCGCTGCGCTGTGCGATTGCGTCATTGTTGGTTTGTGCCTATAACTGGAAACATGGATTTTTTTAAAGAAGGTTGCAGATTCTATACTTTCACAAGGTGGAAACTTGGGAAAAAGCAACGGAGATCAGAGGGGAATTATTGCAAGATTTTCCTGAGTCAACTCCATCACTGGAAACTGTTTCCCGCTGGATTCGAGCTTTCACAGCCGGAAAAATTCAGCTAGAAGATGATCATCGTCCTGGCTGCCCTCGGACATCTGTGACCAAAGCAACAATGGTCTGTGCACGTTCCATCATTGATGAAGATTCAACGGTTACTCTTCGATTCTTATCCTTGGAGCTTGGCGTCAGTTATGGGAGTGCACATGGCACCATGCATGAACACTTAGGGCTGAGGAAGAAGTGTGCTCAATGGATACCTCATTTGCTTACAGAAGAGCAGAAGAGCGAACGGGTGCGGATTTGTCATCTATGACTGGCTGAATTCGAGCTAAATGATCTGAAATGATTCTCAGATGTTGCTACCAGAGATGAGTGTTGAATTTCCTTCTTCACCACCAGAGACAAGTAGTCTAACATGGTGTGGCTGAGTGATGCAGAGCCTCGACCTCAGATTTCGGAGGAAAGATTTTGCAGCAGGAAGCGCCTTTTCAACATCTTCAATTCTCAAGGACCAATGTGTGTGGATCTAATGCCTCAACACTCAACTATCACAGCCCAGTACTACAATGACCACATCCTTCCTTGAGTCTTGGGACATCAGGCCAAGTCTGCACCAACCTGTCGCCAATCGTGCCTTTGCTGCCCCCCCACAAAGCTTGCCTCACTGTGCAGTTCCTGGAGCAGCAGGGGATCACACTTCTCCCCAACCACCCTACTCGCCGGACCTTGCTCCCTGTGATTTTTGGTTGTTTCCAAAAGCCAATCACAGGGAAGCTGTTTCATCATATACAAGATCTGGCACAAGCAGTCAATTCAGAGCTATGAGGTATATCGGTTTCTGAGTACCGTGATTGCTTCATAAAATGACGAAGGAGGATGGAATGCTGTATACAGGCAGGAGGGGAGTACTTTGAAGGAATGTAGGCTACTATTTGGATTTACCTCTGTACTGTGAAAATATATGGTCTCACTGTCATTACTTTTTGATCACCCCTCATAAAAGTATCCAAAGAGCCCCCCAAGCCAGAGCACATCCACAGATGGTGGCTGCGAAGTATTGGATGGTTTGTGGGAAATAAATGTAAACAAACAGCTACCCAACACCATGTCTTCTCTAGAAGACTATCCACAATTACAGTCAAATTAAATCGCCACAGCTGTTCAATCCTCACCTTTAACAAGAGACTTCAGAGACAGAAACAGTCCTTGGAGAGTGGCAGCAACCTTATTAAAAGTTCTTCTAAGGAGGCTTTTTTTCCTGTATAACTTACATCTCAGCTCCCAGACATGTTGTTTGTCCCTCACTATCTCCAACATCTTCTCTGTTTCTGGACACATGTTCAAACCTTCTTGCATGACTTCACAATGTATACAAAGCCACTAGCAGTTGGACAAGATCAGTGTGTTGGTCTTGTTTTGCTGGTAGAAGCTCTACCCGCTAGGCACCTAAATCTACGTGACACCACTAGAAGGTAGCACTGCCACCTGCACACTGATACGTGTGAATCCATCACCAACCTTTCTCCCTATGGCACACACAAAAACACACACACACACATACATACACACACACACACACATAGATGGACAGGAATGAGTAAATAAATAGATAGATGGATAGATAATGAGTTATTAGGATGATATTAAGTAAACATTGCCACATTAATAAAAAAATAAATAAATAGACTGAGGATTAAAAATATACACATTTCTAAAACCTTTAAACATGACAAATGCAAAACCTGTAAAGCGAAATATTGACAAATATGAGACAGAAATAATATGATAGTTACAGATGGTACATCACACACACACACACACACACACACACACACACACACACACACACACACACACATATATATACACACACACATACACACACTATTGACTTCAAAAACACGGAATACAAGGCAACATAGCATGAAATTAAAGAAAGAAAACTGTCAAAAGAGACATTAAGAAGTATAGCTTTCCTCATAGAATTGTGAGCAAATGGAACAAGCTTAGCGCAGAAACTGTGAATGCCAAAACTACCCAAGCTTTTAAGAGAAACTGGATAAAGGATACTACAAGATTACTCCCCTGCTATAAACCACAACTATAGGTAAAGACAACTAGGTAAATACAACTAGGTGAATATGACTAGGTAAACACACACTCACTAACCAGGGTTGTTGAGGAGGTGGAGCAGAACATCAGTCACTACCAGGCCCAAACCATCCTCAGGGTGTTTGATAAGCTCTGGTATCTCCCCTGCCAGGAAGTCTGCCCGTACCTGCACCAAAGACCTCCATCAGTCTTTGTTAGGTGAGGTGAAGTGAGGTGAGGTGAGGTGAGGTGCGGTGAGGTGAGGTGAGGTAAGGTAAGGTAAGGTAAGGTAAGGTAAGGTAAGGTAAGGTTAGGTAAGGTAAGGTAAGGTAAGGTAAGGTAAGGTTAGGTAAGGTTAGATAAGATGAGCTGAGGTTAGGTAAACAGATAAAAATGACAAAGATAAATGAATACTTGGAAGAATGACAGACACACAAATAAATAGATATATAGACAGAAAAGGCAAACAGACAGATAAACCAACAAACAAACAGACACAAACAGAAAAAAAAATTGCATCATTAGCACCCTAAAAACAAAACAAAAAAAATAAATGGAAAAAAATAAAACAAATAAATAGGTAGATTAAGGAAAAAAACAGCTACATAAACACAACACAACAAAAAATGAAACATACACACACACACACACACACACACACACACACACACACACACACCTGGTGAAAGAGATAGTCAAAGGCACAGCGATCAAGACCCTTGAGTCTGTCAAGGGTGAACGGCTTGAAACGTAGACGAAATTCCAGCGTGGGGTTGGCCGGCAGCCTCTCCACGGCACGGCCCAGACTGACCCAGAGCCTATTGCTGCAGTTCCTGAGGCCAAACAGGTGGCGGCACAGGGGACTGATGCCCAGGACACGAGCCGCTGCCACCAGGATGTCTTCTACTGTCTGGTCAGAGTCCTGGGGCAGCACCAGATGTGGCCAGTCCCCGTAGAAGGCAATGGTCAGCATGGTGGTGGTGGTGGCGTATAGGTGTTGGTCTGCAATGGTGGTGATAAAACAGGATTACTTTTTTTTTTGTTTATTTCACTCTACAACAGAAATATTTTTCTTTATATTTACTTAACTATTTCATTTTACCTTATCATCATCTTCACCTCAAGCTTCATCACTGACTCCTAATCCATCATATCCTGTTAGTATGAATGTCACTTTACTCTCAAAATACCACATGATCTTAACCTCGACTTGCATAACCTTTACTTGATCACATTACTGATTCACTCCAGTCTGTGTCACTTTACTATCAATATTACAAGTCTTTACCTCAACTTAACCCCTTCAGTACTGGAACGAATTTTTATCATGAGTTTGGATAAGATCAGACGATTTTATTGACATTAAGAAAATTAATGGCCAAAACCTTCACTATTTTTAAAGCCCACCTGAGTTTCTGAAGCTGTATGAAATCGCTAAATAGTCACCAGAATGAATATGAAAATGCGTCATAACACTAAAGACGTTAACCTGCCTCAATTCATTACATCATTGGTAGCAAATTAACAAGTCCATTTAAAATAAGTATGTATGTATTACCTCACTCTCAATCTTCAGGCAGGCACGCCCTAACCACAAATTACATTACCAAAGCATTCACGTATCAATTAAATGCAATAAAATTAAAACACCCATATCAAATCAAACTAACATTGGAGGCTAGGAACAATGTCACGTGTTGCTAAGTACAGCCTGGTGGGGGGAGGGGAAGGACATCAAATCATAACAAACACACACACAAAAAAAAAAAATAAATAAACCAAAGTAAGATTCGTGCATGCCTACCCAAGAATCACTTCTTTTTTTTTTTATTCCTCTACCATCCTCCTGCAGTGTGTGTCAGGGCGCCCTCCTTCTCTGGTCACTGCTTATCACCGATGTCCTTGTCTGTCTGGCTGTCCGTCTGTCACTCCCCCTTTTTTTCTTCTTTTTCTCACGCCATTCTCGTGTTTGTCTCTTCTCGCCCTCTGTCTTCCTCTCCTTCCTCTTGTGGTCTCTGTCTTCTGCTCGTTTTCCGCTTTTATATTTCTGCATTTTATTCATTTATCTATCAGAATTTATTTTTTTATTTCATATTTTCTGTACTTCCTTATTCATTTCTTTCATTTTCGTATATTTTCTCAGCTTTCCTATTCCTCATATTTTTTTCTCTCTCTCATTTTCCTTTTAATTAATCTTCTTCTATTTTTCACTGACGTAATGATCTTTGTGTGTTTATTCTATCAATTTATCTTTCCTCTTTTCCTAATTTTTCTGGTTCCATCTATATTTCTTCGTGATTACGTATTTTTCTCACTTTTCCCTCCTGTCTTTCCCTGACAGCACAATCACATTAAATTTTCTTCTTTCTTCCTCCTTTATCTCACCACTTCTTCTTCTGCGTTATCTATAGGTTTATCTTATTTGCTTGTTGGTTAGATAGATAGACAGCTACTTAGATAGAGGTGTGGTTTGGAGGAGGGAGGCTGGAGTTACAAGAAAGAGAAAGAGAGAAAATATGGGGAAGTCCCAGAAGAGAGAGAGATGAAAAGAAAAAAAAACGAGGAAAGATAGAGGCAGAGATAAATAGATAAACAGATAGATAGATATATAGATATGTAGATAGATAGATAGATAGGAAGAAAGAATGATTGATTGATAAGCAGATAGACAGATAACAATACAGATAGAAATAGAGAAAAAACGGATTTGATATAACACAAACGCAAGAGAGAGAGAGAGAGAGAGAGAGAGAGCAGTCAGCTGATTAGAGCGAGAGAGAGAGAGAGAGAGAGAGAGGACTCGAGGCAGTCAGTCAACTCCAGTAGAAACAGGCGTGAAGTGATAGAAGTGGCTTAAATTCCAAGTCCCCCTGGTGTTATTTGGAGCAGAGCACGGGCAGCCAGCAGGGAGGGTGTGGCTGAGCAGACACACTCCCTCTCAGCCATTGTAGTGCGGCAGTGGCAAGGCTGAAATAGACTGACATTACAAGACATAACATAAACAGGCTGACTCATACACACATACATACACGATCGTAGCTTTCCTTATTATACATACTTCTATATGTGGATTCATACTCATCCTGGCATATACGCATTGTTTTTAATTATTTTATACTACGTTTCTTTATACATTGAGTTTCTCACACATACATTGATACACGCGTCTCTGATACATGATACATACACGTTAGGACTACATATACACACCTGGTAGTCTGATTCATGTATACACCTTAATAAGTACATATATTTTTAATACATATTTGCCACTACTGTTTTTATTTAGTTTTGATGTTTGATGTGGTTTTGTTTTCATATTTACTGACTCCTGTGGTTATTTTATCATTTCTTCGCTGACCTGACCTAACCTAATCCAAACTTACATTACCTTACCTTACCTAACCAAATTTAACCTAATCTAACCTTACCTTACCTTACCTTACCTTACCTCACCTCACCTCACCTAACTTAATCTAACCTTACCTTACTTTACCAAACCTAACCTAACCTAATCTAATCTAACCTTACCTTTCCTTACTGTGTTACCTTACCTTACTTAACCTCTTTCATACACACACACACACACACACACACACACACACAGCCATGGACACAGAGACTGCCTTGCTGTGGGGGTTTGTGGTTCTGCTGTTGATTGTCATAGCAACCATCATCGGCCTGCTAGTTCACTCTGGCCTCTTTGTTCCTGTTGTGGTGAAGACATGCAAGTGAGTGAGAGAGAGAGTTGAATTTCAGTGTGTGTGTGTGAGAGAGAGAGAGAGAGAGAGAGAGTTGAATTTCTTTTTGGGTATATTTCATTGTTTAGTATTAAAACAACATTAGTGTTTTCATTCATGGGTTAAATTAGGTTAAATTTTGAGAGAAAGAGAGAGAGAGAGACTCAAATTTATCAGTTAATTTCTCTTTTTGTTATTTTTTAGTCAGTAAGCTACATTGTATATTAGCAAAGTGACATTAGCTTCCTTTCTCATCCCAGGGTTAGTATGGGTTCAGATTAATGCTTCCCTTTCATTTCCCAGGCGGTCCCTTCACTGTTTATATCCTTCAGTACCTGGACCCATTTTTATAATCATTCTGATAACTACATGGTGATTTTTTACAGCTTCAGAAACTTATTTAGGGATTAAAATAGGGAAGACTGTGGCCATTCATCTTCTTAGCTCCATACATACTTTCTAATGTAAATAAAACTGTCTAATCACACACAAAACTCAAAGTAAAAATGCATCCCAGTACTGAAGGGGTTAGTAAGTTGGCTAAGTTCATTTACATAACACACCACTACATCCCCGATAGTTTGTAATTCTGAGGCTCGTTAGTTAGTTAGGTTACCAGCGAGAGTGTTATGTGGTGGTTAGGAGCGTCATTATAGTACATGTTAGGGACTGGCATAGGTGGGTGTCATGGTAATATACTATGTATCGTGGTTGTGACTGTAGCTGTATTGATAAATTTAGTATCTCTCTCTCTCTCTCTCTCTCTCTCTCTCTCTCTCTCTCTCTCTCTCTCTCTCTCTCTCTCTCTCTCTCACACAATTAATGATTGGAGGCAGGTGGCATTTTTTTTTTTTTTTTTACACTGGAGGGGCAATTGGGCAAGGGCAACAAAAAATGGAAAAAGAAAAAAAAAGAAAGGCCCACTAGGTTGCCAGTTCCCTAAAAAAAGTCCAGTGAGTTATCCAAAATTCAGGGACAAATGTCTTGAGATCTCCCTCTTAAAAGAAGTCAAGTCGTAGGAAGTTGGAAATACAGAAACAGTTACCTCATATTGTGATTAAGTGCCTGTTAGATGGCATATATTGTTTATTTATTTATTTGTTTTGTGTAAGAGGGAAAATCTGGCTAAAGGCAACAAAAATTATTAAACTAAAATGCCCACTTAGATGCCATTCCCCGAACAGTTCCAAGAGAGAGAAAGTTAGCCAGAAGAATGGGATAAATGTCTTCAAACCTCCTCCTTCTTAAATAAGCTCAGGTCGTAGGTAGATGGAAATACAGGAGCAGAGAAAGAGTTCCAGCGTGTACCAGGGAATGAATGAATGAGAGTACTGGTCAACTTGTGCCTCGCTATAGATTATTAGCTAGCAGTTAGATTGTTCAGACATGTAAGGTGGCAGAGTTATATTCATTATGCCTCCTAGCAACCACACAAACAGTTAACTCCTTCAGTATCATGATGCATTTCTGTATTCATTCTACTGTCTATTTGGTGATATTATACAACTTCAGAAACTTATGTGGGAATTTAAATTTTGAAGACTGTGGCCATTAATCTTCTGACCTTCATAGACCCTTCCTAATGTTAACAAAATGGTCTGATCATGCACAAATCTTAAGGTAAAAATGTGTCCTGGTATTGAAGGGTTTAACCACACCATCGCTCCCCCAGGCCAGATCTTGGAGAGGTTCAGATTGCCTACAAGTTTGCCCGCGGTCCCTACAAGGAGTCTGGGGCGCTGTTTACTGAGATCCACACCCTGCTGCCGGAGTACCGCACGGTGGGGGTCTACTATGATGACCCTAAAGTGGTGAGTAGGTGGATTTTTTTTTTTTTATTTATTTATTTATTTTTTTTCTATTTATTCATTATTTTTTATTGTTTTATTTTTAGTTTTTCTTTTTCCTTTTTTGTCTTTCTTTTATCTTTTTTCTCTATTTTCTTCCTTTTTTATTCTTTATTTTCTTCTTTTTTCAATTTTTTTCTTGATAGTTTTTTTCCCTTTTTTTTTATCTATTTTCTTGTTTTTTTTTTTTTTTCAATCATTGCAGTATCAGACAATTATACTTTAATGAGGTGCTAGGTCTTTCTACTTTTCCTCTTTTTTTTTCACTTTTATTCCATCCATATCTCTCTATTGCAAGAAATAACCAGTATTCTCAGTCACCAATCTCTATCATTGCTCTCTAATGTGTTTCTAGCTCTTACTTTCTCTCACCAATATTCCATGTATCTCACACTGTAGGTAAGGGAAGGAAGGAAGTGTGAGAGAATAGAAAGTGATGCAGTAATGTAACTTTTAACATTGGATGAAGGATAAATACCTCTCTCATGTTTCAATCTCTTTGTTTTCTCTCACCAATATTCCATCTTCCTCTTCAATCATTGACTTCTAATGTGGTTCAATCTCTTTCTTTCTTTCTTTCAATCTCTCTCTTTAATCATTCACTCTTTTAATATAGTTCAATCTTTCTGTTTTCTCTCACCAATATTCCATCTCTCTTTTTAATCATTCACTCTTTCTGCACCAACAAACCATTCATCTCACTAATACAAGACTCCACCACCACCACTACCACCGCTACTCTCGCCCCAAACAGAAACAGCCACAGAAGCTCCGGTACATCGTGGGGGTCATTCTGGCAGAGGGGATGGGGGCGGCAGTCCTGCCCGAGCACCGCCAGCTGCTTGAGGAGAAGGGGTACCAGTTTACCACCTTCCCAGCCATCGACCATGCTGTCCAGACTTCCTTCCCCTTCAACAGCACCATCTCCATCATTATGGCTGTCATGAAGGTGTACCCTGCCCTGCGAGAGTACATAGGTGAGTTTGTGTGTGTGTATGAGTGTTGTGGATGTGTATAGGGGTGTGTGTGTGTGTGTGTGTGTGTGTGTGTGTGTGTGTGTGTGTGTGTGTGTGTGTGTGTGTGTGTATTTACCTAATTGTATTTACCTAATTGTAACATACGGGAAAAGAGCTATGCTCGTGTTGTCCCGTCTCCATATCTATTAATGTCCAGCTTTTTCTTAAAATCATGAATATTCCTTGCGTTGACCACTTCCACGTCTAAACTATTCCATGCTTCCACCCTTCTATGAGGGAAGCTATATTTTTCACATCTCTCCTATAAGTGGCCATTTTAGTTTTTCCCATGCCCTCTCGACATTCTTTCATTCCACATACACAGATCTTCCCTATCCATTTTTTCCATGCCAATCATCACTCTGTATATTGCTATCAGGTCTCCCTTTCTCTTCTGTTTTCCAGGGTCGGAAGTTGCATTCTTTTCAGTCTGTCTTCATAAGTCAAATCTCTTAAGTCAGGCACCATTTTGTTGCAGCCCTCTGTACTTTCTCTAGTTTCCTTATGTGTTTCTTTAAGTTCGAGCCCACTGTATTGTTGCATATTCAAGCCTCGGTCTTATCATTGCAGTAATTATTTTCTTCATCATTTCTTCATCTAAATATACGAACGCCACTCTTATGTTCCTCAATAAGTTCAATACTTCTCCAATTATTTTGTTTATATGTCTCTCTGGCGATAGGTCATTGGTAATTGTCACCCCAAGGTCTTTTTCTTCATGACTGGTTTTATGTCTTCATTTCCTATCTTGTACATACTCCTGATTCTTCTTTCACTCTTGCCAAACTCTATTTTCTTGCATTTTGTCGTGTTGAACTCCATTTGCCATGTACAGCTCCATTTCCATATTCTGTCCAAGTCTTCCTGGAGTAGTTCGCAATCTTTGTCACATCTCACTTTTCTTAACAATTTTGCATCGCCTGCAAATAGGCTCACATAACTGGACACCCCATCCACCATGTCATTTATGTAGACCGCGAACATTACTGGTGCCAACACTGATCCCTGTGGAACTCCACTCTCCACCAAGCCCCATTCTGATGGTCTGTCCTTAATTATTGTTCTCATTTCTCTTCCTACCAAAAGTCTTCCATCCATTTTAGTAAACTGCCATGCACTCCTCCTACCATTTCAAGTTTCCAGATCAGTCTCCGGTGTGGTACCTTATCAAAGGCCTTTTTAAATCCAGATATATTCCATCAGCCCAACCATCTCTTTCCTGTATTACATCTATCACCCTCGAATAGTAACATATCAGGTTTGTCGTGCATGAACGCCCTTTTCTAAAACCAAATTGACACTCACAAAGTATGTCATTTTTCTCCAAGAAGTCTGTCCATCTATTCTTCACCACCCTCTCACACATCTTAGCTACCACACTTGTAAGTGACACTGGTCTATAGTTCAATGGGTCTCTTGTTACCTGATTTATAGATTGGGACAATGTTAGCTCTTTTCCAGTCTTGGGGCACTACACCTTCCCTTAATGAGGCATCAATTACTTCACAAACTTTTTCTGCCAGTTGCTCCCTGCATTCTCTTAAAATCCATCCTGATACCCCATCAGGTCCCACAGCTTTTCTCACTTCTAAACTCCCCATCATATTCTTGATCTCCTCCACAGTTACTTGAAACTCCTTCATAATCCCTTTCTGTTCCATTACCAGTGGTTTGTCAAAAGCAGTCTCCTTTGTGAATACCTTCCGAAAGCATCCATTCATAGCCTCTGCCATTTCCTGGGATCTTCACTGCATACTCCATTTACTTCTAAACTTTCAATACTTTCTCTATTTTTGATGTTGTTGTTCACATGTCTGTAAAAAGCCTTGGTTGGTCTTTACATTTATCAATTATATCCTTTTCTTGTTTCTTTCTTTCTTCTCTTCTAATCAACACATATTCATTTCTTGCTCTTTTGTAACTTTCCCACTGCTTAATCCGTCTTTTCCTTCTCCACCTCTTCCATGCATCCTCTTTTCTTGTTCTAGCCTTTTCACATCTATCGTTAAACCAGTCCTGCTTTCCAACTTCTATGTTGTCTTATTGGTACAAATTTTTCTCACCTTCTTTGTATATTTTTATAAATTCCTTCCACTTTTCATTTGCTCCTTAGCACTCTTGAATTTCATCCAATTTGTCTCTTGAAAGAATTTCTTTAGGTTTCCAAAATCTGTCTTGGCATAATTCCATCTTCCCACTTTATATTCTTCATTTCTTCTAGATTTCTCTTCATCTATCACCTTGAACTCCAAAACTGCATGATCACTCTTTGCTAAAGGGCACTCCACCCTCATCTCCTCAATGACCATTGGCTCTGTACTAAAGACCAAGTCCAGTCTTGACGATGCTCCTCTCCTCCAAACCTAGTATCTTCTTTGACCCACTGAGTTAACACATTTTCCATTGCCAGTGTCAATAGTGTATTTCCCCATGTTGTCTCTGATCCTTCCATTGACCAGTCCTCCCAACACACCTCTTTACAATTAAAATCTCCCATCATTATAGTTCGTTCACAGCCACCCAACATTTCTTCCAGACATGTTCCTGTATCACTTATCATTTCTTCATATTCCTGTACTGACCATGCATTTGTCTTAGGTGGTACGTACACCACTATGTAGTGCCTCTTTTTTCCTTCATTAGTTTCTGTTCTGATCTTTAGCACTTCTGCCTTTCCCATACCTTCTTTCACTTGATCCACCTTTATATCTTTTTTAACCAGCAACATCACTCCTCCTCCCATCTTACCTACTCTATTTCTTTTCAAAACATTATATTTCCCTTCTCCAACCATCATCAGGTCTTCTCCCTCTCTCAGTTTTGTGTGTGTGTGTGTGTGTGAGGATACTGTGGGTGTGTATAGGTGCATGTGTGTGTGTAAAAATGCTGTGAGTGTGTATAGGTGTGTAAGTGTGTGTTTGTTATGGTGTGTGTGTGTGTAATTCACTGTTTCACTGTTTGATCTGCTGCAGTTTCTGACGAGACAGCCAGACGTTACCCTACGGAATGAGATCAGGGCTCATTTATTTCCGATCTTGGGATAGGCCTGAGACCAGGCACACACCACACACCGGGACAACAAGGTCACAACTCCTTGATTTACATCCCGTACCTACTCACTGCTAGGTGAACAGCACCTACACGTGAAAGGAGACACACCCAAATATCTCCACCCGGCCGGGGAATCGAACCCCGGTCCTCTGGCTTGTGAAGCCAGCACTCTAACCACTGAGCTACCGGGCCGTGTGTGTGTGTGTGTGTGTGTGTGGAAGTATAGTGTGTGTATATAAAAGAGCGTGCTATGTGTGTGTGTGTGTGTGTGTGTGTATGGAAGCAATAACAAACAACACACAGCAGTTCCGTCACACTTCCTGCAGAGGCGCGCAGTCTGTGTGCCCGGCCCTTCCTGGAGGTGTATGACAGCAACCGTGCCGAGATACTATTCATTGGCCCCCTAGCACGGCAGGACGACTTCTATGTGCCAGAGGTGCTGCAGGAAGAGGAGGACACCCACCAGGTACAGTATGGCAGTTGGGAGTCAGAGGTGTGGTGGGGTGGGAGGGGAGAAAAAGGGAGAGAGGGTGGTAGTGTCGAGAATAGGTAGGTAATGTTATTGTATCTTATCTTTTCATTGTTTCTTACACTAGTTAGGGAAGGAGGAAAGAGAGGGAATCAAATGTGATATAGGTAGGTACTGTATCCTAGATTTTACTGAGGAAAGAGAGAGAGAGAGTAAAAGTGGTACAAATAGATGTTATTGTATTATTGTGTCTGTTTCTCACACTACATTAGGTTAGGTTAGGTTAGGTAAGGGAAGGAGGAATGAGAGAGGAAAGGGCTTCAGGTAGGCATTGTGTCCTAGTTTCTTTTGTTTCCCACTTTAGTTGAGGAAAGAAAGGGAATAAAAAGTGGTAGAGTAATGTAATGTAACTAGTGAAGGGCAAGCATAAGACGAGGATTATTGATTGATTTACTGTTTACCTGCCATCTGTTTACTCCTGGCAGGATGATTATGATGACGACGCTCGGACTGACAACTCCAGCAGGTCCTGGGACGAGGCATCCTTCATGAGAGGTAAGGGTGGTAGGATGCTTAAGGTTGTGTATCCTCTCTGTATTTCCAGCTAGATTTATTATTTTTTTATTATATTTGTTGGGTATACTTGGGCTAGTAAAGATTCAGAGTAAAGGTGGGCTCGTACGTGTCAATATGTGGCTGAAAATGGTAGCTGCTCGAAGTATTGACAGACCCCTGCTAGCCAGAACACATTCACACATAGCGGCTGGGAAGTATCAGCTGGTTGGCCTACATTTCTTATAAGACGTGTTCATCTTATTAACAAAAGACTATGCACACTTGCAGTCAAATTAAATCATCCTAAGTATTTACTCACTTCCAGCAACACCCTGCAGAGAGGGAAGCAGTCCTTAGAGAGTGGCAGCAATTTCATTAAATGTATTTGTATGTAGACTTTTTTTTTGCTATACAACTCATTTTTCGGGTCCCAGACATGCTATTTGTCCCTCACTAGCTCCAGTATCTTCTCTGCCTCTGGACACCACATGTTCAAACCTTCTTCCATGCTGTCACAATGTAAACAAAGCTGCTAGTAGCTGAAAAATCTGTCTGTCTTGCTTTGCAGCAAGCATCTCCACCCGCTAGGCACCAAAATCTAGCCAATAACTGTAGCGGCTAACATTTCCTGCCACATATTGACACGTGTGAACCTGCCTTAAGATGCTGTAAATATGAAGCCTTTTTGTAATGCTATTATCATTATTATCATCAATATTATTGCTACTATTACTACAATTTTATTTGTACAGATCGGTATTGTGTTTGAGATTTCCTGCTTTGATTAAACATGCTGGGATGTCCTGGTGCTTGCATTCACACACACAAAACATACAAACACATTGCATGGAGGATAGGCTGTGTGGGGAAACTGATTTTTTTCTTGTTTGTACTGGGAGAGACAGGAAAGACCACTTACATTTCCCAGGAAGAATAGGAAACAAGTGTTGAGGGAAAAACAACTTTGTGTTTGGGGTGTTTAGTGTTGGAAGTTTGATGTGTAGTTTTATATATCATCAGATTTTAATATTAACTCATGGAAAAGAAGACCATTGTTCCTTCACACCTTCCACCAAATGTCCCGGATATTAAGCAAAGTGGAGCACATTTAGGGCATGACAAGTAATGACAACACCACTACCACTTTCTGAATATTCTGAGCACATGACAAGGGTACAATGACAACAACAACACCACAAACATATACTGACACATTCTTTACTGCTTGACAAGGGTATAATGACAACAATACCACTACCACATCCTTACGTATGAGCACATAACAAAGATATAATAACACCACCACCTTACCCTACACATGACGAGACTATCATGACAACAACACCACAGACACATGCTGACACATTCTATAGCGCATAACAAGGCACCACCTTACCCTACACGTGATGAGCCTGTAATGACCAACAGACCCACAAACACACACTGACACATTCTTTAGCACTTAACAAGGCTGTAGTGACAATAACACCACCACAAACACATCCTAACACCTTGAGCACTGCCTGTAATGACAACAACACCTCACCCAGCACAGCCTGACACATCCTACAGCCCATTCATTTCTAGCCTGCAGCTGGAGCCTAAGGTTTTTCTTAACTTCAGTCTGTGTGTTAGTCAGTCTGTCTCTCACTCTGACTGGCTCCACCACTCATGGGTCCAGTCTGCCCTGACTCAGCCGACTCTGAAACTCTTCTAAGTTGTGCCTTCACTGTTTTCAAAATGCTGTACGTTAACACACATTAGGTTTTAATGTTGTGGCCTAGTCCCATATTCTTAATAGACACAATAGAGTCTTCTTTATTCAATTGAAAAAAAAAACTAATTTGCTCTGATATATATTTAAACTTTAAGGGATTAATATGTGCCTTTTAATATTGTCTTACTTCTGGGGATTGTGACAAATTGGAAACCCACGAGTTGCTCTGGACAACAAAAATATTAGCTACGCCACTGCCAAGGGTAACAACAAAGACCCACCTAGATGTCAGTCCCAAAGACCACAGACCAATCAATGACTAGTAGTGTTGAAGAGGTAGTGAGTCATTCCGGCTTAAGATGCAGGCTTGGAATGAACAAAAGAATACAAAAAATACACCAGACTGTGCATACCAGCCACCTCATTGTGCTTTACATATACTACAACACCCATCCCTCTCTGTCCCTCCCCTGCCATGCTTGCCGCTGTCCTCCCCCTCCCCGACCCAGCAGAGGAGGCAGGGGGTGGTGACGGCCCTGAGTCAGACCTGTCCGAACGTGAGGAGAGCAACACCACCACTACCACTGCTACTGCCACCACCACCACCACTACCACTGCACATCCTCCACCACCTGTCTTCCAGTGTCCATCTTCCTCATCTCCTTCCATTGATGTTTCTCACACTCCTCCTCCTCCTCCTCCTCTGTCCTCTCCTTCCCCTCCTCCTCCTCCTCTTCCTTCTTCCTCCTCTTTTCCTCCTTCATTACCAGGTTAGTTTTAACATTGTCTTCTTGTTCTTCGTGCATTTTGATTTTTTTTCTTATTTTCTTTTTTTTTTATCTTTTCATCGCTCTCTCTCTCTCTCTCTCTCTCTCTCTCTCTCTCTCTCTCTCTCTCTCTCTCTCTCTCTCTCTCTCTCTCTCTCTCTCTCTCTCTCTCTCTCTCTCTCTGATATCCTCCATGCATTGTCTCCATTACTTCCCTTCCCCTCCATTATCACCTGCTTCTGCTCCCTCATCCTGCTTGTTTACTTGTTTGCTCAAATCCTTTTATTTATTTATTTATATTTTTTATTAATTTATTTATTTATATTTTTTGCATGTTCAGATTTTTTTTTCCTGTTTTTGCATTTTTTTTTTTTTTTTGGTTGTGTGTTTTCTTGATTTTGTTTTATTTGCTTTTCTTTGATTCCATCTCTTTTCTTTTTTCTGTTTATATGTTTCTCTTTTTCTTTCTGTTTTGTCCCTTTCTTGTATTCAACTTTTTTTTCATTTGCTTTTTTTGTGTTTTTGTTTTAATTTCTTTCTTTGGTGTGTGTGTTTGTTTGTGCATGTGCATGTTTCCGTGTTTGTTGCTTGTGTATTTGCTTATTTATATCTAATTTTTCTTTTCATTTTCTGCTATGATTTTTTTTTTTTTCTTGCTTATTTAGTTCATGTACTGCTTTCCTTTCTCTGTCTTTTTTTAATCTATTTTGGATAATTCTTTTGAGTTTGGCATAATAATCGTAGTAATTGTTGTTGTTGTGAGAGTACTGGTTAATAATTTTTGGTTGTTTGAGCATTTGGTAAGTTTCTGTAGTGCCTACTATATGTTGACTATTATCCTTTTAAATCAACAGAGCTATCATCACAATACAGAGTGAGCTATTGAGTGTACTGTGTCTGCATATGTACAACTGCTTATATACACACACACAGACACACTAAACCACAACACACAAATCTCAATATTTCTTATCCCCACCACCAGAGGATACCACTACCACCACCACTGCCACTACACCACCCCCTACTACCACCACCACCAGTACCACTGTCACTGCTACACCCCTGCTGCCGCCACCCATCCCTGAGCCAGCTGAGCCCCTGGATATCGCTGACACAGGGTCGGCTGGGAGCGAGGAAAGTGATGCCAATACAGCTTCGTCCTTTGAGGAGATTGATGACCGAGAGGCTGCTGCCGCTGCTGCTGCCGCCGCCGCTGCTGCTGCTAATGGTGGTGGTGAAGGCCGAGATGGGAGTGTGCGGAAGGATGATGATGAGGGGGAGCGATAAGTGACGAGTGGGGAAGATAGAGTGGAGATTGATATAGAGAGAGAGTGAAGGGTAGGAGTAAGAAAATGGAATAGTTGAGAGGGATATAGGTTTAGATAAGGGGTGGAGAAGGAGGAACAGGATGAGGTACATGTGAGATAAAGGAAAAGAAGGTAAAGATGGAGGAAAGTCACTGTAATCAAGGTGTTAAGGTGTCATGGAGAGATGGCAGGATGGATTATGGGTAAGGTAGAAAGGCAGGTTGCTTTAGGACGAGGAAAGAATGAAGGAAGGAGTTGCATCGTTAGTGAGAAAATAAAACTAAAAAAAAAATAATAAATAAATAAATAAAAATAAGAAATAGCAAAAATAAGGACATAATCTTGGGTTGAATAGGACATAACTTTTATATATCTTTTCAATGAATTAAGTGTCTATTATATTCACTTCATATATTATTATACTTCCATATGCTATTAATTTTGTTTTTACTTGCTAAGATATACATATTCATTCATTTATTATGCAATGAACAAAATAACATACACACAATTCCATATTTTAAAAGGAATACACAAATTTTAAACAATACAAATACTTTACCACACCATATCATATTGCATCATTGCATTACCAGAAACAAGATGAATACTCTAAGAAAAACAAAAACTACACTTGGTTACGGATTAATGGAAATGTAATGTTAGATAAGATATATAGAATTAAAGATTTAAGAACAAGTACTGAAACACAGGGCTTAGTGGGGGCTGGGCAGGGCTGGTAGGGGCCTATAGTGTGCATGGGGGCTTAGATTAAGAAGGGGCAGGCAGATTTGAGAATGCTGTGGGACAAAACTGGGAGATAGGACAGATGGGGATAGGGCTTAACAAGATTAACAGGGGGGTAAGGGGTGGGTGCAGGGTGTTCTGGGCTTAGTGAAGCTGTAGTGGAGGAGTGGAGGGCTGAGTAGTGGTATGACTTGGTTGTATTGGCTTGTATCTCTACACTCCACTGTCAAAGGGAATAATGTACTACTATAGTGTCCTGCAATGCTGTGATGACGATGTATTGTTATTTACTACACTCAGTCCTTCCTTTGCGCTTGATTTTGATGGTTTAGACGCTGCTTATCTCATACTCTGGGTAGCATAAAGTAGGTCATAGAAAGGTGATCTGTGGACATTTCAAGCATTCAAGAGTCCTAGCTCTGTAGAATAAGACATAATGTTGAGACTGTGAAGCACACGGTGAGAAAACTGATTGGTCTTACTAGATAGAAGGGTGAGAGGCAGACTGTGTTAGATGGTCAGTAACTCCATGCATGCCAGTTCACAATACCTGTTTGTTAGTGTAATGGGACAGCTATGTGTGTGCTTGCTGCTCTGTTCTGAAGGGCCATTGTGTCATGAATGAGTGTCTGAGTGTCACTACCTCCCATAATGCTTGTCAGGTAGCATGGGAGGTGGTACTCAGTGCTGTGTTGTCTTTCATGGGCCTGCTGCTGTGGGGATTCCTGCTCGGCCAGACATGTATCTTTCCAATGAACAATAAGGGTTACCTGAAGGTTTGCCGTCACACTAGGAAAGGGATTAACAAAGTCTTATGGTGTTTGATTGCTTCCTAATCTTGTGTTACTGTGATGGATAATGGTCTGAATTAAAGCCAGTGGTGTGTTCGATGACCTAATCTTACTGACATCATTGTGTGGAGTAAGAAGTTAGCAAGAAATGTTTCTAAGCTAATCAGATGTTTTTTAATGGTCTAATGTTACTTATTGTTTGTAGTAGGAGGTTAGGAAGTTGTTACTCTCAGACACGAGTAATGTTATGTCACTGAGAGGTGTTGGGGCAGCGATGGACATTAGGGATCAGTTTCCACCACAAAAACTTATAAGCCGTCCAATCCAATAAGGGAAAATGTGGACGTTTGATGAAATAATGACAATTGAGTGGTACTGGGTTGACTTAAGAATGTCCTTCACTGTTGTGTGTGGCAGACCTTCAGGTTATCCAAAGAATTAACATTACTTTGCATTGACACCACTTATGTGTATAGAATTATATGGTTATCAGTTATATTCCTTCATTTCCAAGGTGAAGTGTTGAAGTAAACTGTATTTCAAGGGGAAGAGGAGAGGTTTTTGTTTGCTGTGTGGTGCTGTTGAGGGGCTGTCTGGCTGGCTTTGCTGCACTGCCACCACCACCACCACTATTACCATCAACACCACCACCATCATCACCACCACCGCCCCAGGCCACCTCTTCTGCCACACCGTCACCAGTCAGTCAGTCAGTCAAGCCATGTTGTAGTCAGTGCCACTGTCCTGTCTCTTGCTGTGGGCATTGGGGTGGGTGTGTGTGTGTTTGTACTTATTCAAGCTTCTAATAAGATTTACATACAGTATTGGCTAAAGAAAAGGAAGAAGGAAACAAAAAAAAAGGAAATTATGGGGAATGTGAGTGTTTTCCTTCCATTGAAGTTATTATTAAGAGCAGTGAATTATTGTGAAGTTCAGTGTTTATTCCACCTTTAGTACATTCTGAAGTGAGTGAAAATTATTATTACGTCCAAAAATTAAATGGGGTTAATTCATGCAAGATTGTGGCTTTTGTGAGCACATATCAAGAGTGCTTCTAAGTACCCCGGGTTAAATTTCCTTGTGTTAGTGCCTGTCATGTCAAATGTACTACTACTACTACTACTTCTGTCTATACAATTTTAGCAACAAAATAAACACTACTAAATTTGACACTGATTTGTGGACTCCTCTTAAAATGGGATGTAATCTTGTTCTATCATCCATAAGTACACGAGGCATCTTTGCCATCCTCACCAGTCACCACCACCCTGTCTGTTTGCCTCCAATATTTGAATCCTCCTCTCCCCTAAACTATCCGTACTACTGCACGGTAAGGGCATAACAGCCTGCTTTTTCATGATTTTATTTTATTTTATTTATTTATTTATTCATTTTTCTTTTTTCATTTTTTTGCGAATTCCACGTTAATTTGTCACTAAAACTACGAAAACTCCCTTAAAAACCGTACGTATCTCCATAACTGGCCAATGGCGGGTAGCTGGGTATCTTTAAACAAGATACTCGATCCGTAGCCGTGTTCTCAAGTGTATGTAGAAATCTTCCACTAGGACAACTAAACAGTCTTCATAACGTTTTATTCTCTCACCACGACTTTTCTAAAGCCACATAGATGACTAGCTGGGTTAAGATAGTTTTTACCTGCTAATAACATTTATAGAAATCGTGCTAACATGCAACTAGGACCATAAAAAAAAACACCATGCGGGGCCGAGATGTTTCATAATAATGGTAGTGATGGCAGTTTTGGTCCGAGTAGTACTCGGTTTTTGGATTTGAGTGAGTACTACTCGGTTTACTCGGTTTTCATAATTCAATTACATGTTCAATTTATGCGTTGAAAATGTAATACAGGCCTTCAAACTAAAGAGTAAAGATTTTTTTCGGTATTTTGTTGGGGAAGAAGGCGGTGCATGCCGCACAACCACCCAGACATTAATGGAATAGTCCAATTCCTAAGAACAAGCCTAACAGTGCCAACAGTCCAACACACGGGCTTGGGTGAAGGAAAGAGAGACCTGTACGAGTACACGACGAGTAGGCTTACTCAGTCAGTTCACAGTTGGCAGTTAGTAGTGGTGGGCAAGTACCGCTAATAATGCCTGCACATTCAGTCGTACCAGTACAGACGCGTCTCGCCGAGCTACCGAGACCGCGCCGACGCGCCAGGGCAGCCAGTCGGTACCAGTGTGGAGCGGTACCGAGAGTGAGAATGACTCACTCTTACCCATCACCGCTCGCCTTGAGCCACCTCCACGCTGTATACGTGCTCAGTACCGTTTCGGCTATTTACCGGTACGGAAAATTTTACCGGTACAGTACCGTTAAGGCTGGTACCAGTATTACCGGTACTGGTACTGGAATTTGCCCACCAGTCCGTGAGCCGCTCTGCACTTGGCAGGACAAGGCGCTGGCCGTGAGGGACAGTGAGTGGTGGAGATGAAGATACCGATAATAGTGATATCTATAGTAGCGAAGAGAATATTGTGTGTAGCCTCTCAGTAATCAGAGGTTAACTATTTAAACATGGTTGAGGACACAAAGTGGACAGTGGAGTGTGGGTGCCTGCTAGTGACACGGACAGCCGCCGCCGAGCAGTCTTTGGCTAACGTAAGTAATATATTGGTGTAACTCATCATTTCACGGTGGTGCCATGTCATAACCTAACGTTGGTAACCTCCAGGACAACATATCAGTGAACTAACACCTGCACATACTTATAAAAACCAAATAATTCAAATCTTGAAAACGTAAACAAACCGATCCCCTGACCCGCCGCCTCTCTCTCAGCCATCATCTGCCTCATCTCTCACTCATTACAGGCCAGACAGGTCACAAAGTGGACCCATAGGCCTAATCTTTCATGTCAGTTGTTGAGATATATCCGCAATTACCTGATTTGTGTGCTATGGAGGCTCAGTGAGAAGAAGCGGGCCTACCCATGACGTCACGAGCCCCAGGCTGTGACGTCATCACCAGCTCCCGCCCAAAATGCCGGTCCCAGATGCTCGACTTCCACTATTATTTATATTTGTCTCAGTTCATTTATTTCGAGTCACAAGTGCCTTTTAAGGGTTTCTAATGATAGTTCGCAGTGTTTTACGTGTCTTCCATGCTTGAGTTGAGTGAAGTACGGTGATGTAGAGGGTGTTTATGACTTGAATGGGAGGGCCAAAATACGCTAAAATTTTTACCTCCGCTATCTGTGATTTTTTATTTGAGGTTGTAGCGAAGTGTTTGTGTTTTCAAAAGATGGTTTATCATGAGAAAAGTGTGCAAGGCTCCTGAGAAGTTAAAGATGTGGACTTTAAGAATGATATGTAGTCCTGTTAATATTGTAAACAACGTCATTTTTAAATATTATTTTTCTAATAGGGCGAGTTGCCAGGTTTTGATATATCGAAATGATAGTCATAATTTTTGAAAAACGTTATCGATTCAGTTGAATGAAATTGGTGGGCTTTGAAATTGTGTTTAAGCAAGTCGAAGTTCTAATACTTTATTTAGTATATTTTTGAGCTATTTTTATTATTCCTTTTCTCGGCAATGTTTTTGTATTTTAGAAGTTAGTTTCGATTGATAACGAGTCAGAATTTTTATAACATTCGTGTCCAGCTGCCTTTTTGGGAATCCTCATTTTCAAAATGATTTGCGTAACGAATATATGTGACGTCATCAAGGGAGGGCCGACCCCCCCACCCCCGGCTGGACCCAGGCCGATACCTGGCTCCAGGCCCTGAGTGTGTGTGTGTGTGTGTGTGTGTGTGTGTGTGTGTGTGTGTGTGTGTGTGTGTGTGTGTGTGTGCCTTATGTTTCGTTATGAGGAGCCCACCAGCTGGAACCACTGACACCCAGCTCCCAGCTGGAGGGTGTTGGAGGGAAAGGTGGCTGTGTGTGTGTGTGTGTGTGTGTGTGTCATTTTCTTTCATGGTACTTAGTGTGTGTGTGTGTGTGTGTGTGTGTAATTCACTATGGTCGCCCGGTAGTCACCCAGCCAGCCTTCCCCATTACGGAGCAAGCTCAGAGCTCATAGAGCGATCTTCGGATAGGACTGTGTGTGTGTGTGTGTGTGTGTGTGTGTGTGTGTGTGCCTTATCTTTCGTTATGGGGGAGCCCACCAGCTGGAACCACTGACACCCAGCTCCCAGCTGGAGGGTGTTGGAGGGGAAGGTGGCTGTGTGTGTGTGTGTGTGTGTGTGTGTGTCCTTTTCTTTCATGGTACTTGTGTGTGTGTGTGTGTGTGTGTGTGATTCACTATGGTCGCCCGGTAGTCACCCAGCCAGCCTTCCCATTACGGAACAAGCTCAGAGCACATAGACAGATCTTCGGATAGGACTCAGACTGTGTGTGTGTGTGTGTGTGTGTGTGTGTCGTTATTTCACCGTTCTGTATACGTTTCATCTCTGGCGTCCCTCTTTATTATCCTAGTCTGTCAACACAAACTGCAAGTAATAGCGTATAGCGAAATGTGTCCTATTCTTAGCGCTTATTGAGCAAGGGAAGCTATGATATGTAAAACATAGCCCGGAGCAAAGCAAGGTGCCTCTATCGCCTCCTCACACACGCCGTGAGAGAGTAACATGACGTGTTTTCATATTTATTCTGGCTATTACTCTTCTCTCTCTCTCACAACAATGGGGGATTAAAATAGTGAAAACTGGCCATTAATCTCTGACACCGTAGACCCTTCTTATTGTAAGCAAAATCATCTATTGGTCGAAGTGGAATAAAACAGGGTCAAGTAATGTGACATGACCTTTAGGAAAGGGAGATGGAGGGAAGGGGGGAGTGAAAGAGAGAGAGAGGGAAGGAGAGGAAGGAATGAGAGGGAAGTGGATGGAGGAGGGGTAAGGAGTTATAGGAAGAAGAGAGGAGGAGTAAGGAGGTAGAGGCAGGGAGGGTGGAGACCCGTGACACTGAGCCCCGCTATGATAAGCTTCTGGCATTCTATATCCATTATACTATTATTTTTCTCTATTTTAGTTATATCAAGAAAGAAATTATCTGCTAATGTCAACTATAAGTGCATGCACATAATTCACATTCTCATATTATAATAACATTGAAAGTCAAGTGAAACATGGTCTCATGATATACGGCCTACCTTGTACAGAAGAAGTTAAAAACCTCAGTCTAACTACACCAAGAGATTAGTTTTCTTGCACGATTCTCTCCCTTACGTTAAGTTAGGTTAGTGAAAAGTAATCATTTCGTACTCGGTTTACTCGGTTTCACAGTGTAATCAATACCGAAATACTTGGTTTGCAGAAAGTACTCGGTTCGCCCATCACTAAATAATGGTTCATGGTCTCGAATCTTCTCCCAGTCAGGCCTTTCCTGCCCTCCACCTGCGGCGCCTTCCACCTTGCCTGGCCTTTATGCCAGTTCGATATACAAGAGTTCTTCTCTCATCTACATCTGGGTAGATTAGCGAAGCATGGCAGTAAGTAGTAGTATTTTTGAAAAGTGATACCTTAATATTATTCCTCTCTGTATTCATAGTTGCCCATCAATCATCATCCCTCTGTACTGTTACGCTGTCTCACTCGCCCAGAGTGGCGTAGCAAACATGCATACGTAACAAATACCAAATCCAGCTAGGCGGAACGGACATTCCTCACGAATATCGACAGCTGTGCATGTATGTACGTACTAACTGGAAAGAGAAGCTATGACAAGGAAAGGAAGACCTGCCATTCCCACTGTGTGTCCCAAGAGTGTCTGGCAGAGAACCCTCAACAGCAGGTAACATGTCAATCACACACACACACACACACACACACACACACGTAATGTGCATGACTTTAAAGAAAAAAAAATGGATAAATGAAGATATGGAGACAGGACACTATGAGCCCCGCTCGAACCCTGTACAATACAATTAGATAAATACAACTAGGTAAACACACACACACACACACACACACACACATAACCATAATATTGAATGAGAATAACGTGTATAAATAGGATATAACATAAATAATTGTAGTGTGTACTACATACTACAAGAATGGGTATGAGAGCGCCGTTGTAAAGCCAAACATCAAACCGAGTGTGTGAGTGATCCACGGCCACCTGCATGGTGTAAACAAGCCAGGCAGGAGCGCTGCGGCAGGAGGATGGTGGTCAGGGGCTCTGCTTGTACCCTGCTTGCTAGATAATGGAGGACATGTAAGGATAAGTGTGGTATTTGTAGGTTTTGTGTGTGTGAAGGATGTGAGGAGCATTGGCGGCTGTATGGATTGAAAGGGTGCGATTGTCTTTGTGGATTTACTAAGTTATTTAACCAGTGAAATTTATGGTTGTATCTGCATAGAATAATGAAGTAGAATCGGATGCACCTTGGCTACAGGTAGATAGGCACATTCCTTTGTCGCGCCTTGTCAAGTGTGCGGTGCCGTCTTCCTGAGATCTTGAGGCAGACACTGACGATGCAAACTGTTATTGCGATGGATACAAATTGCCCTAGGAAATATTCATATCACTTGAAATTTTTTTTATTGTCTTTTTTTTTATTTATGGCCTTGACTCGCCTCTTCTACCAGCACACATCACAAGATCCCTGCAGTAATATCCTGTTTGTATATCCCAGGGCCAGGCTGAGTTTGGACAGCGAGGAGGAGCCACTGAGACCCAGGTCTGCCACGCCTTCACAGCCACCTGAAAGCTACCTGCAGGCCCGGTCGAGGCGCAGCCTGTTGGTGCGGTCTGCCTCTGCTGGGCCGTGGACTGCACACACTGTTGCCTATGGCTCACGACGCCCGGGCCGCAGCCTCACCAGGGACACAAGGTGAGTGGTGGTGGTGTGGGATTGTGTTTTTCCCCTGAGAGGTGCTGCTGTGTTGATAATTCTGTACATATTTGTTTTCGACAGTTTTGTTTTTTTAATGACACTGTTTGGTGTGGCTGCCTTTCCTTTCTTTGCCTGTGTCTGTTTTTTTTTTGCTTCATTCATTTTCTTTTTTCTTTTATCATCTAATTCAAAATCAGTTTAAGTGAAATTGATGTGGAAAGTGTTTTGATCATCACAATAAGTTACATTACTTATACTGCCGCCCAGTGATTGATTATTTATCATCCATGAAACTTGCTTGATTTTTATCTTCTGGCTGTCCCGAAGCCTTTGTTGTACCAAGCTTGTCTAAGTGCTGAAGCTTTATCAGTTAGCTAAATATCACAAAACACTCCCTAAGTTTTCCTAAATATAGTTAAGGATGAGGGATGTCAAGTCCACGAATGCAACAGCCTTTCATTCATGTTCCAGTGACTCAGACTGGACTAGTATTAAGGCATAAAGTTTACAGTACTCATAGAATCAAGTACTCCTCCTTGTGTATCAATGTTTATGGCTTGTCAGTCAGCCTCCTGTCATGGAAGGTGGAGACCAAAGCACATATTATGTATTTGTAAGAAGCGGCAAGATGAGGAATGCTGCCGCACCCTGTAGGCTCATGAGTCACATTTTTCAGCAGTAAGAAGCGTGAGTCGCCTCCACCAAGCGCTGGAAGGAGCCGCTGGTGTTGGTGTGGTGTGGCACTGGTCTCCATCCTCGTCGCTGTTGCGTCGTTTTCACCTTATCTGCCCACGGACTTATCGTTCCTAATAGCTAATAAGGAGTTGTCATGTAGGGAGAGAAGGGATGCAGAGTTTCCCATTACTGAGCTCAAGAATCAACTTAAGAAAAATGTCGTCGGTCAGAACTTAGCCATAGAGTCGCTAATTCAAAACCTGAGGACGTTTGCGGCCTCAAGGGCAGAGCGGCCATTTGTGCTGTGGCTGTCTGGCTGGGAGGGAAGTGGCAAGACTCTCACCATCAACATCATTAAGGGCACACTGCCAAAGGAGTTCAGAGTGCAGACAGTCCTTGCTCAGCTGTTGCCTGGCAGTGCTTACAACCTGCAGGAGAAGGCCATGGGTCTGGTGCAGGGCCTGGAGCCATGCGCACCGAACCTCCTGGTGATAGATGGGTGGGATGGGGAGTCACGCTTGCCCTTGGCCATCCTGGAGCAGTTTCTGAAAAGCCTCCATCTCCCTGAGGCCGCCACACAGAATTCCAGTCGTGTGCTGGTTGTTTTGAGTGGGACGAGAGGAGGCAGAGACGTGTGGCAACACTTTCTTGACCTGCAAAGAGAAGAAGGAGTAGAGACAAACTTCCTCGAGCACGACTTCACCAACTTGAGTCTGAAGCTGCAGAACACACACTACCTGGCCTCGGTCACCAGCAATGTGGCCCTGGTGCCGTTCCTGCCCATGGACTCAGCGCAGATCAAGTCCTGTGTGATGAGGGAGCTGCTGAGGATGCAGAGGGAGGACGTGGTGATAGATGAGGCAGCACTGGCCAGGGTCATGAAGGAGGTCTTGGCTCACACCGAGTTTGTGCCTGGCTCTGATCCCCCACTAGCTATCCATGGATGTAAGAGGGTGCCGGCACTACTGGTTCTCGTCCTGTCTGGCTCTCTAGATGACTTGAGGCTGTGATGTGTGAGTGTGTGTGTGTGTGTATTTTTGTGGGTTGTCAAGCTCATAATGTCCCATCTTTTAATACCAAGTTGTAGTATACATGCATATTTTTTATTTGTATTGATGTGTGTGTGTGTGTGTGTGTGTGTGTGTGTGTGTGTGTGTGTGTGTGTATGTGTATGTGTTGAAGGGTGTGGGTGTGTGTACGTATATAAAGTGCAGTAGAATCCTCTGTTATCCTTTCTGGTGTATGCATTCGTGAAATCAAACATAGGGCAGGAAAATGGTATTGTTGGAATGTGTATTTCAAAATTGATAAAAAAGACTAATGAATGAAAAAAAATATAAATAAATAAATAAATAAGACTCAGAACACAAAAAAAAATATGAATGGAGAAAAATCATGGAAAGAAATATATATATATATATATATATATATATATATATATATATATATATATATATATATATATATATATATATATATATATATATATATGGCTAGGAATTATTAATGTATTTATAGCACACCTGTCTCACCTGTTTGTATTGATTGATTGTAGTCGTGTCAGTATTAATTGTGGTGCTCTTACAGGTAATATTAAACTAAGAGTGTTACCAATAAATGTGGGTATGTAAGATCAAAGAATATCAAATGAAAAGTGTTAGTCAGATTGTCAAATTGCAAAGTGAAAGGGTGCTGATTGAAGTGTAAGATCAAAGGGTTAGTCAGGGAATTACTACTCTTTTAATCAAAGTTTGTGTGTCTTACTCTTAATGTTGAATAACGGTGGTGGTGGTGGTGGTGGTGGAGGGAGATGTATGTATAGCAGAGGTCTGAATCAAAATTTCTGTCACTGGTTCTCAAGTTGAAATCGTTTGCAAAATTATTATCTAAACTGTCTTTTTATGCATTCCACGAAGGAAACGAACAAACAATTGGTTTAATTTATTTTGGTGTTACTTAAAAATATATTCATAAAGTACAAAATGCATCAATTATACAAACATATATACGTATATATATATATTTTTACTGGAAACCCATGAAATAAATACATAATTCAGAATTCTACTATACTGTATATACAAGTGCATAACCATATCTAGTCCTATATATAGAGTAAATCTATCTTTTCCTACTACTACATATGTCAATTTTTCTACTATTTCTATACATATACATGGAAAGAAAACAAGTGGTAAAAATACTATAAAAATATTGAGAAAGTTGCGATTACCAGCTCAAGTGTAGGTGTGCATAATACTTTTCGAAACATTCCCTTTCATTGATTACTGATGTTAGTGTTGTTATTATTGATACCACCGCAACACATAATTAGTACTAGTAGTGTTTACCTGTTCATCTTTGTATGTTGTATTCGTGTTATTTCATTGTTCTCTATTTATGTGTCACTTTAACTTAACCATCTTAGTGTTATTAGCGTTATGACTTTATCGTTCTGTATTCCGTGGGCGTCTGTTTGTCTCGATGGCTGCGATACATCTCGTCTTTCTTTCAGTCTCCCCTTCGTGTTTGCCAGTGCTCTCTCTCTCTCTCTCTCTCTCTCTCTCTCTCTCTCTCTCTCTCTCTCTCTCTCTCTCTCTCTCTCTCTCTCTCTCTCTCCATGTTAGAGCAGTCATGAAAGGGAGATGGAAAGATGTGTGTGTATGTGTGTGTGTGTGTGTGTGTGTTGTTATTATTGTTGTTGTCTTTTGCTCACTGTGTGTGTGTGTGTGTGTGTGTGTGTGTGTGTGTGTGTGTGTGTGTGTGTGTGTGTGTGTGTGTGTGTGTGTTTGTTGCACCTACCACTACTACGTACGTACGTCTATCTATAAAACAAATCACCGTCTATTTTATATTATACACAAATGCACTCTTTTAATAAACTTTCTCCAGGCACAGTATGTTGTTACAGTACGTACCTACGTGTACCATTTTATGTAATTGTCAATATAGTAGTAGTAGTATAATAGTAGTATAGTAGTAGTAGTAGAAGTAGTAGTAGTTGTTGTTGTTGTTGTTGTTGTTGTTGTTGTTGTTGTTGTGGTACTTTATTATTACTACTACTACTATGCACTACTGCTGCTACTACTACTACTACTACTACTACTACTACTACTACTACTACTACTACTACTACTACTACTACTCTCTAAGGGAAATAATGTGTGAAATTACGCTATTTAGTTATCAAGGAATATATATATATATATATATATATATATATATATATATATATATATATATATATATATATATATATATATATGTGTGTGTGTGTGTGTGTGTGTGTGTGTGTGTAATTGAACAATGGGATGGGAAGCACACACACACACACACACACACACACACACACACACACACCGAATAACGATAAATAGATGAATAAACTTTCCGTATTTCAAGTTCAATGTTAAGAAGGGTGCAGCACGCCAGGCGAGGGAAGGGAGGCACCGCGGCAACACCGTCACGCGGACCACACACACACACACACACACAGTGGAATCTCATATCGCGCCCGTCACAAGGCAGTTCATCGCCCTTCTCTTGCCCTCTTACGCCTCCCTTCGCCAAGCCACGGTGACTTATTGCCTGGCGTTCACCAAGGCTTTGTTCTCTGGCCAGGAGTGTTTTCATAAGTCGCACAGATGATGAGTCACGCTCTCATCGATGTTTCCCTAGTGATGCAAATCCTTGGTGAAATTTCTCACTGGGATCGTGAAAACATAACTTGAAATCGCTAATAGTCAGTAAAACCCTGTAAAAACCAGAATCCTAAAAAGAAAAAGAAAAAATTCTTCCAGAATTGATTAAGTGTGTTAAAGTATCACCAAAATCACGGAAATGGTGGAGGCAGTTTTCAATAGAGTCCGTTGACCCCTTCACCGGGATAAGCGACAATTCTCACCTTGAAAAAAGAAGAAAAAAAAAAAAAAAAAACGAAATCTTTACAAGCACACACGAGAAAGAAAAAGAGAAAAGAGAAATAAGTTTTGCAGTTTCTAGTCATGGTAACATTTGAAGATAGTGATTACAGGGGAGAAAAATGTGCCAAAATATAGTGAAAGGGTAAAAAAAAACCGCCTCCCACATGTCAAGCTTGACGTGGGACGCTATTAATTCACCTT